>NC_064815.1:17632846-17693897 GCF_023721935.1 Panthera uncia | reverse complement strand
AACAGGGCTCGCGCCGCGCCCCCAACAGGGCTCGCGCCGCGCCCCCAGCGGTTAGGGTAGGTCGATCAGTTCCTACGCTCCCGCCTGGCAAGGAGCCCTCAAAGGTCCCGACACTTGAGCCCCTCCCGGAGTAATCGCCCAGGGTCGGCGCGCGGAGATGTGCCTCAGCCCCCGGAACTCTGAGATCCCAGGTTCCCTGGTTATTGTCGTTCAAGCTGCGCAGCAAGCCCAGAGATCGGGATCCAGGGCGAAGACATTCTTGAGAAACCTCGGCCCAGGGCCGGCACCTCGCCAAAGCCGCTGTTGAAAAGGAGGACTGGACTCAACAGGTGACCTCCAAGGAGCCTGCCCAGTCTGACAGGTCCTTTTCTTCACGGAAGTCCCTGGACTTCGACTTCCCCAAGTGTAAATGAATAGGCATCGGGGAAAACCAGAACTGGCCCCAGCTCTGGCACTCACTCGCTGTGTGGCCTCGGATAAGTCACATCCTATATCTAGGCTGGTTCCTTCATCCCACCCTGAAAGGGATTGGACTAGATGTCCTCTGCTGTCCCGTTTTGTTCTTTCTAGTTATGAAGCAGCCTTGATAACAGGCTGTAAAGTTTCTTTTTAATGTTTGACGTGTACCCATATTGTGAGCGATTCACTCTGCTCTCTGTTCATCCACCTTCACTTTCTGTGCCCAGAAGTTCCAGGAATGAAGAGAAAAGTCTGGAAGAGCATCTAGAAATAAAATAGGGACTGTCAAGAGATACTGAAGGGGTGATAGCTTGCAGCTCAAGAGGCGATGCTGAAGAGAGAATGAAATAATCCTCTATACTTTGACCCCCTCATTTTACAGAAGAGAAAACTATGAGTAGCTAAGTCAGCCTAATAGGAAGAACCCAGGCTTTCTAACTTGACTGCATGATCAGCCCCTTTATACATAGTGTCGGCAAACAGAAGGCGTAAATATGTAAAAACAGATAAAGAAATTGTCCACAGAAATAAAAACAATTTAGTTTATAACTTTAATTCAATATTTTTCAATTAATTAGAAACTTCCCACTTTCATTTTCTTAAGATTTGTATCCTGCCTACATTTGGGGTGACCTACAAAGCAGAAACAGAGCAATAAAAAATAAGACCGAAGCACATTATTTCCTCCTCCTGCTTTTCCTTTCTGTCACCATTATCTCCCCAGAGGAGCTTCTCAACTTCTGATGTTCCAAAACCTCCTCTGTAATATTCTTCAGTGGTCATCCACACCCACACAAAGCCAACTAAAGCCAAAAACTAAATGTGACATTTATATGAAATGTCCAGATGAGGCAAATCTTTAGAGACAGAAAGTACATTAGTAGTTGCCTAAAGTGTGTATTTGGGGGGGGGAGGGGGGGAGGGGAGTGGAGATTGAGGGGAAACAAGAAGTGACTCCTAATAAATATGAAGTTTATTTCAGAAATGATGAAAATGTTCTAAAATTATGGTGACAGTCGCACAACTCTGTAAACAGATTAGAAATAACTGAATTGTGCACTGCACTTTAAGTGTACACAGTATGTGAATTCTATCTTGATGAAGCTGTAAGAAAAGAGACTGACCAGGACGCCTGGGTTGCTCAGTCCTTTAAGCATCTGACTTTGGCTCAGGTCATGATCTCAGGGCTCGTGAGTTTGAGCCCCACATCAGGCTCTGTGCGCCCGCTTAGGATCCTCTGTCTCCCTCTGTCTCTCTGCCCCCTTGCCCGCTCTCTCTCGCGCGCGTGCTCTTTTTTCCAAAAATAAACATTAAAAAAGAGAGAAACTGACCAGAAAGCAATAGCAGGGACACCTGGATGGCTCAGTTGCTGGAGCATGCAACTCTTGATCTTGGGGTTGTGAGTTCAAGCCCACACTGGGTGTAGAGATCACTTAAAAATAAAAGCTTCAGAAAGGAAAGAAGGAAGGGAGGGAGGGAGGGAGGAAACGTGTCTTTGCTTCTTCCCTGTGTTCTATGTGTATATATCCCCACATTCTTAGGAGAGCTGAGCGGCTATTCTGGGGTATTTACTTCTGCAGACACTTCCTGAGTCTCAAAGTGTGTCACCCCCCAGGTTGCCTACCTCCTGCTCCAACCACCACTTTACGCTGTGCCTGGCACTGTGCCCGGCTCCGTGTAACGGAAGGAAGCATGCTGATTCCCCTGCTCACAGGACACCTCATTTCCTGCCTACCCTGGATGGAATTGAGATAAAGAAGGGAAGGATATGGGGCATCTGGCTGGCTCAGTCGGTGGAGCATGTGACTCTTGGCCTGAGGTTGTGAGTTCGGGCCCCACATTGGGTGTAAAGATTACTTTAAAAATCTTAAAATAAAAAAAAAAAAGGAGGGGGAAAGAATACACATGGCAGAATAGAGGTGTCTCGGGGGGAGATTGAAGAATTGAGACAAAGAGAAAATCAGAAAGAACAAAAGGGAATGTTGAGCAGGAAAAGAATGTCAATCCTTTGTGATTTTTCCCCCTCCTGGGCTACTTCGAAAGATGGCAGATAGTGTTTGAGTAGCTTTCCTCATGGTTTTGGTTGCCTTCTTCCCAGAGGAGTTCTCGGAGGGAGAATCATGCAGTAGATTGTATCACATCTCCTCCCTTTAAGTCTTTACTAAAAGTTCACCTTCTCAGAGAAGTCTTCCTTGGCCTCCCTATCCAAAACTTCAACGTCTTCCTTGTCCTTGACATTTCCTGTTATACCCCTTTATTTATTTTTTTTAATTTTTTTTAACGTTTATTTATTTTTGAGACAGAGAGAGACAGAGCATGAACAGGGGAGGGGCAGAGAGAGAGGGAGACACAGAATCTGAAACAGGCTCCAGGATCTGAGCTGTCAGCACAGAGCCCGACGCGGGGCTCGAACTCACGGAGCGTGAGATCATGACCTGAGCCGAAGTCGGACGCTTAACCGACCGAGCCACCCAGGCACCCCTATCTTTTTTTTTATTACAGTCTTTGTTACCTGTCTTCCTTAGAATTTAACCTCTATAAAGACAGAAATTTTTGGTTTTTTATTTTAGTTTTTAGCTGTTTTGCTCACAAGTGTATCTACAGTGTCTCGAAGAGCCCAGAGTAAGCACTCAACTCTTATTTATTGAATGAATAAATGGATGACTGAACTACAACATGCTGCTGGGCACTTTTTTTTTTTTTAATGTTTATTTATTTTTTGACAGAGAGAGACAGAGTGTGAGCAGGGGAGGGGCAAAGAAAGAGAGGGAGACACAGAATCCAAAGCAGGCTCCAGGCTCTGAGCTGTCAGCACAGAGCCCAACGCGGGGCTCGAACTCACAAGCTGTGAGATCATGACCTGAGCTGAAGTCAGACGCTTAACTGAGCCACCCAGGCGTCCCATGGGCACTTTTGTAATAAAAAGGGAAAGTCTTAAGAGAGTATGTTTTAAATCTGACAGATTCATAGCTCTGAGGCAAAGACAGAAAGAGGCCTTTTTTTTTTTTTTCTTTCCCATTTGGACCCATCTTAAAAACAAAACAAAACAACAACAAAAAAACACAACTCTGGAGTCAGAGGAGAGAGGTGCAGGATGACATTTGGGTGGTGCAGGATTAGCATGATGAACTCAAAACTTGTAAGTTAACAGTTTCTTTGACTGGATCATCCATGCAGAGATGATGAATGCCAGTCACTTTTCTTTTCTACTATTTTATTTTTAAAAGTAATCTCTACACCCAACATGGGGCTCAAACCCACACCTCGCAATCAAGAGTTGCATCTCCCTCTGACTGAGCCAGCCAGGTGCCCCTCCAGTCACCTTTCTGACTACCAGGACTGGTTTCTGATCCAACACCAGTTCTCAGAATCAGTTTAACGTTTGCAAAATTCCGTAACATTGTGAAGCTTCACTTCCTTCTTCTGCACACTAGGGTAATACCTTCACAGTGGTAAGGATTCGGGGAGATAAAGTATGAAAGTGGCTGTCGGTCCCTGGCATGCAGCAGGTATGTGATTATTGTTTTCCCTCTCTGCCCTTTTTTGGGAAACTACTTTTCTCTCCTGTGATTTTTTTCTTCCTGCAAACACAGGCTTGTTCCTCAAGAGTTTAAAGTTACATTGCCAATTTTTTTCTTTTTAATCTCAAGTTTTCTCTTCAGGTATGTATGTATGTATGTATTTATAAATGTTTATTTTTGAAAGAGAGAGAGACAGAGAGACAGAGAGCGAGTGGCAGAGGGGCAGAGAGAGAGGGAGACACAGAATCCGAAGCAGACTCCAGGCTCTGAGCTGTCAGCACAGAGCCCAATGTGGAGCTTGAACCTATGAACTATGAGATCATCACCTGAGCCGAAGTCAGCTGCTTAACCAACTGAGCCATCCAGGTGCCCCATTCTCTTCAGGTTTTTAAAGAGTTTTGAAGATCTATATTAATTCTAAAAGTATAACTTGGGGCACCTGGGTGGCTCAGTCGGTTAAGCATCCGACTTCAGCTCAGGTCATGATCTCACGGTCTGTGAGTTCGAGCCCCGCGTCGGGCTCTGGGCTGATGGCTCAGAGCCTGGAGTCTGCTTCCGATTCTGTGTCTCCCTCTCTCTCTGCCCCTGCCCCATTCATGCTTTGTCTCTCTCTGTCTCAAAAATAAATAAAAACGTTAAAAAAAAATTTAAAAGTATAACTTTTAATTACTTAGGGAGGCAGTTAAAGAAGGACATGAGAGAAAATTAGTGAAGGGTAGTTGGGTTTGGCATTTGCTTCAGGTACACTACTTGGCATATTACCCAAAACCCCAATAAGAGGAATGCTGAGTTCCTGGATCCTGCCCCAAATCCCTCTTCGGCCTCAGAGTTTTATTTTTGTTTTGCTTTTTAAAATTTGAATTAAAGCACACATAACATTTACCGTCTTAATTTTTTTTAATGTTTGTTTATTTTTGAGAGACAGAGCACAGGCAGGAGAGGAACAGAGAGAGAGGAAGACACAGAATCCGAAGCAGGCTACAGGCTCTAGCTGTCAGCACAGAGCCCAATGTGGGGCTCGAACCCATGAGCCGTGAGATCATGACCTGAACCGATGTCAGACGCCCAACCTGAGCCACCGAGGTGCCCCTACCGTTTTAATATTTTTAATGTACAGTTCAGTGGTGTTCAATATAGCCTCAGATGTTTAGAAGGAGCACAGAGCTAAGCATGAGCCTTAGATTCAGCCCACATGGACTTGAACTCCTGGCTCATCCTGTTACTATGTGGCCTTAGGCAAGTTACTTGGGCATTGGAGCCTCAGCCTTGTCATCTGCAAAGAGACACAGTATTGACTCCACAGCGTTGTGAGGCTGGAAGGAGGCCATGGGTATGAAGCCCTTGGCAGTGCTTGGCTCACAGAGTGCCTCAGTACATGTTAACCATTGTTATTCTAGAGCTTGGAATTCAGAATCAGAATCAGGTTGGGTTTCACTCACAAGGTCACATGGATACAGCTGGGTCCTAGATGTAGCTTCGGCTGAATCCTGAGCAGAGCCACCAGGTCGAGGGGTCTGTGAAGTGCTCCTGGCTTTCAGGACTGAGTAAGGGCTCTGCTCTCTGTTCTCTGGGGCTGCCTCTCCACTCCTCTGCATCACTCAGGGTTGGGGGAGTGGGGGTGCTGCTTCAGACATAGGACTGGACTGAAACTCGGTATCTATTGCTTCTCTGGGGCACTTTCTTACGGCACGTATATCCTCAGATATTACCAAATGCCTGCTATGTGCCAGGCAGTGTGCTAGCTGCTAGGGCAGTGCAAAGATAGATATGATTTGGACCCCTCCCTCAAAGATCTTATAACCTAAGGGGATAATACATGTGTGACTATGCCACTTACCCAGCTGGTAACTATTTCTTGATCATCTACCATGTGTATGTTGTATAACAGGCCCAGAGCGTGGCCTCCAGACATGCTGATGAGATGCATGGGTGGATGGAGCTGGTTACTTGGCTGGTTGTCAGGAAATGTTCCACACAGCAGGAGATCTGGCCAAGGACTTGCTGAATGGAATTTACTAACGGAGAGGGTGTGCGAAGATATGGTCCTCAGGTTCATTTGAGAGGACTTGAGGTCATTAGTCTGGCTGTATGTGAGGGTTCTTGTAGAGCCTTGAGTGGAAAGTTCAAATGGCTATAGGGTCCAAGAAAGAACAGGAAATGCATGGAGGCCGGGTGCTTACTCTTCTGTTGTCTTTACACATGAATGCCTCTTGGCTTACGATCCATTTGTGCACTTTTGATAGAGACACAAGAACCCATTACAGGAAAAACAGTGCAGCTGGTACTCGGGCTCAGAGACAGAGTGTACTTGGGGGTGGAGAGTGAAGCCCAGGGGCACAGTCCTATCTGAAAGGGGAACCCACTTCTCAATCTGAATCACTTGCTTAGTCTAAGAACATAAGCCAACAGTTTCCAGCTCTGCCGACGCATCAAAAGCTAGAAATCTGGTTGTTACTGTTTTTTAAATGAAATTTCCCAGTTTTAAGGTAAATAGCAACTCGAATTTTGTAAAGAAATTGCCCACCAGTTGAAATACGCTTTCAAATTGTAACTACCAGTCTGTAACTTCTAGTCCGGGAACCAAGAGAGAGATCAGGTTAGAAGGATGGGCTGAAGCCAAGTTTTAAGTGGCCTTGAATGTTGTGCTAAAGCGTTTTGATTTGAGCTTACAGACGGTTTTAGTTTTTGACCAAGAAAGTTCTTGGGACAGGGGCGTGGCTTGATGCAAGACCTTGGGGACCGGTGGGGTGTAGAGTGACCTATGAAATAAGAAAGAAGCATTCTGGATGTAAGGTGACTGCAGTAAGGCGCGTTTGCGACAATGAAGTTGAAAGATGGTGGCAGTGGGACTGGAAGGACAGAATGGACAATAAAAAGATGAAGTCTAAAAGGAGAGGATGCGGGCAGCGGAGGGGAGTGGCAGGAGAAAAGATGGCTCCAATGTGACCCACGTCTGCCTGCAGAAAGGGAAGGGCGGGCCAGGTCGGGTGCAGCTTGCTGAGATTACAGAAACCAGCCCGACGCTCCGCTCCACCGCGGAAGGGGTCGGGAGCGCAAGGGCCTAACCAGCACCGCGCAGTGCGGCTCCGCTCCGGGCCCGTCGAGCGCCTGGAACAAGCCGGTTTATGAAACAGGCCGTACAAGCGAGTCGCCTACGAAACGGGGATGATGCCTCCGGCTTCTCCGGGCGGCTGTGGGGATTGTGGAGAAGGCGGACGGGCCGGCACTCGGGAGGGGCGGAATGAGCGGAGGCTTTCTTACCCCGGGCTCTGCAAGGTTCGAGGTCCCTCGGGGGACCAAGCTGCCGGCCCTTCCAGGAGAACCGCCCGCCCGCCTCGTGCCTCCCCCGACCGGCCACCCGGCGGCCGCGTTCAGAGCCGCCGCCTCCCCTCCCGGCCCGGTGCGCCCCTGGGCTTGCGGCATCCGGCCCTCCCCGGCCCAGCGCGCGCGGCGGTCCTTTCCGGAACTCTCCGGGCAGGAGCGCCCGTCGGGGGTCCCCTCTCCGCCCCGAGGCCCCGGCCGAGCGCCGCGAGCCCGGAGCCGGCCTGTGGGATTCCCGGAGTCCGGCCGCGGCCGGAAGTGCGCTTTCCTCCCGCCCCCGGCGGGGCCGCTCTAGCAGCCCCGGGCGCCGGCGTCTCAGTGGGAATAACCCCTTCGGCCCCAGCCGGCCAAAGCCGCGTCTGGCGGCATCCGTCCCCTTCTGCCTGCGAAGCGCTGAGTTGTCTTGTGTTCTCCCCGACAACGGTTGGAGGATTCTCGTGCCCCTATCAAGAGGACAGCGCCCAGCTCGCTGGGTTCATGTGCCCTGGGCGAAGGTGCTGAGCCACCTCGGACAGGTTATTGAACCTCTCTGAGCCTCGGCTTTCCTATCTGTAAAAAAGCACCGTAACTACCTCAAAGGTTTGCTGTAAGGATTCAGTGAACATGTAAACGACCTAGGAGAGGGCCATTCGCATAACAAGTGCTCAGTAAATGTTAGTTGTCATTGTTTCGATTTTTACTACTACCTCTGGAAAACGGACAGGTATTAAGAGGGTCAGTTTTGTGGCACGAGAATGAAGAACATGATAGAAATGATACTAAGAGCTACTATTTATTGAGGGCCTTCTTTGTGCTAGGTTCCTTATACACCTATCTCTATAGCCTTAGGGCAATTCTGTGAAAGCAGTACTATTATTCCCATTTTATGGATGAAATTAGGAAATGGGTGGATGTCAGCGTCACATTTGAACTCAAGGCCCTTCTGACTCCAGAGTGCATGCCTTTCTTCTCCACACTGCAGCTCTGATTTTGGAAACTTTTTCTGGGAATTCTGAACTAAACCATCAAAGCCAATAGTGCTGTCAGACATGGATATCCCATTAGTCCAGAGCTGAGGAGGCTGTGCAAAACCACCTAACTCCTGCAACAGGCTGAAAATAATGAACAGTGCTGGGGTGCCTGAGTGGCTCAGTTGGTTGAGCATCTGACTTCCGCTCAGGTCATAATCTTGCAGTCCGTGAGTTCAAGCCCCGCGTCGGGCTGTGGGCTGACAGCTCGGAGCCTGGAGCCTGCTTCAAATTCTGTGTCTCCCTCTCTCTCTGCCCCTCCCCTGCTCATGCTCTGTCTCTCTCACTCCCAAAAAATGAATAAATGTTTAAAAAAAATAAAAAATAATAATAATAATGAACAGTGCTGCCCCAGTATAGACACTATCCTTGCTTAAAGAAAAGGATCTTGTGACCTTCCAAAGAAGCAAGTTGTAGGCATCCAAAGAAAGGCACTGAGTGTATGTACAAATTTTTTTAAATTTAATTTATTTTTTTATATTTTTAGTCATCTCTACACCCAACTTGGGGCTTGAACTCACAATCCCAAGATCAGGAGTTGCATGCTCTTCTGACTGAGCCAACCAAGTGCCCCTATTTTTTTAAGGATAAAACAAAACCATGTTTTCAGGTGCAAAAACAATTACCAAAGAGCCCAACCTTTGACACAACCTGTGGAAACCTCAGTGGCCAGTCAGACCGGCCATTTCTTCCTGCTTCCACTCTCAGGGTCCCTCTGGGCAGTTTCTAGTGGGCTCCAGCATTTAGTACTAAAGGTCTTTTGAGTTGGTGGAACCCTGGAGAATACAGTTATTTTGTCTTTGTCTTTCATTCCCTAGGGATTTAGCAACTCTGACAGTCATGCAGGAAGGCAGCCCCGGGGGTGGGGGTGGGGTGGGGTGCAGGCATGGAAGCTCTGAGGAAAAGGGCTGGCCGGCCACGGGAGATGAGGAACCAGAGAGTTTCTCACCTCCAGGCCCTTGGCCACGCTGCTCCCTCTACCTGGTTTAAGCTTTGAGCAGGCAGGACATTGTGCATCTTGTATTCTGCACCCTAGAAATGCCAAGAAAGCTTTGAGTTTTCCCAGAGTCATTCTGCAAGTTAGTGGTTTAGTCACAACAGGGCACCGGGTGTCTCACATAACAAACCCAAGGGCAGAATGTGGACTATGGGGCCACCCTGGTCTGATGACCATACACGCTTCCTCCAGTCTTACAACACAGGGTAGATGATTTTTAATCAGATTTCTTTTATGTTTTTCTTTTTCACTTCTTTTTATATTAAAAAAAAATTTTTTTTTTTGAGAGAGAGACAGAGCACGATTTGGGCAGGGGCAGAGAGACAGAGACAGAGTGGGAGACACAGAATCCAAACTAGGCTCCCAGGCTCCAAGCTGTCAGCACAGAGCCCAACACGTGGCTCGCACTCACGAACCATGAGATCATGACCTGAGCCGAAGTCGATGCTTAATCAACTGAGCCACCCAGGCGCCTCAACTTCTTTTTGTATTCTGAAAAAAAAAAATCATATGGTATAAAAAGACAAAAAGGAAAACAGGCTGTCCTCCTGCCTCTGCTTGTCCCCAGCCCCTTCCATCATCCCCTGAGCACTGTGACCAGTTTCTTGTGCGTCTTTCTAAAGATAGTCTATGCATATGCAAGTGTCTCCTTTCAGAAAAACACAAATATGGGGCGCCTGGGTGGTTCCGTTGATTAAGCATCTGACACTTGATCTTGGCCTCTTGATCTTGGCTCGGGTCATGATCTCAGGGTTCATGGACTCGAGTCCAGCATCAGGCTCTGCACTGGCAGAGCAGAGCCTGCTTGGGATTCTATCTCTCTCTCTCTGTCTCTCTCTCTGTCCCTTCCCCACTCACACTGTCTCTGTCTCTTTCAAACTAAATAAATATACGTAATAAAAATCACAAATATGACAACACGTTGTAGTCACTTGCTTTTCCCCCTACTTCTTTCATATAACAACATATCTTGGAGAATGTCTCATGTCAGTTTGTACATATCTGCTTCATTTTTTTTTCCCCCCACGGCTGCTGAGTATTTCATTATATGGATATGCCATAATTTATTTAGTCAACTTCCCTGTTAGTGGACATGTAGGTTATGTTCAGTCTTTTGTGATGGAAACAACACTTTGCTGAATATCACTGTGCACACCATGCCTGTAGGATCTAGAAGTAGACTTGTCAGGTCAAAGGGTGTACGCAATCTGAATTTTGATCAGGGTTGCCAAATTTTCCTTTTCCCAAAGAGGCAGTGCAGATATATGCTCTTACTAATAATGTTTGAGAGTGCCTCTTTCTTCCACACAGTCCATAAGCAAACTATATTTGCAAGCCTCTTAGGTTAAAAAAAGTATTTCATGGTTGTTTGTATTTGCATTATGAGATTTCTTTTGTAACAAACACTGGTAAGAGGGAATTGAAACCTACCACTGGAGGTGTAAAAATTTTTTAAAGTTTATTTATTTATTTTGATAGAGCGAGTAGAGGAGGGACAGAGAAAGAGGGAGAGAGAGAGAGAATCCCCAAGCAGGCTCCGCACTGTCAGCACAGAGCCCAATGTGGGGTTCAAACTCACAAACCATGAGATCGTGACTTGAGCCAAAGTTGGACACTTAATCGACTGAGCGACCCAGGTGCCCTGGAGGTGTAAAATTTTTAAAAAGCACTGTGCACCTTGAATTAATCCTCATCTCCTGATCTGACTTGGAGAAGGAAAAAGAAAATGTGCCAATGAACGCTTTAAGCCACGTGACCCATTGAAGAAAAGACACAAAATCTGGAGACAAATGAAGTCTTAGTTTTCAAAACAAGAGAAACATACTAATAATACAAACCAAAGGCCAGAAAACTTGATGTTTAACTCAACGGGAATCTTAAATCAGACCATTAAACAGATGATTGGTAAGGCGAGGGGAAGAATAAGGGTCTGGAGTCCTAAGGACTGCATTAAATCACAGCTTTTACTAGCAGGGTGACCATGGGCAAGTAATTTCATGTATCTCTGAACTTCTATTTCATCAGCATAAAGTCGAGGGAGAAATAGCCACCGGCGGAGTTATTGCAAAAAGTTTAAAATAACTCACATCAAATGCTTGACACGAGAGATATTCATTAAAATGGAAGGAAGAAGGTCAAATCCAAGCCCTGTGGGGCTACAGGCCCTAGACCCCTGAGCAAAAGGAAGATCACCTGGACACAGAACAGCTGGAAGCAGGCAGAGCTTGATCGCCCCTGTAAAAAGCAGGCTTGTCCAAACCTAGTGGTCAGATCTCAAGGGTGAAAAACCAAACAAACGGCAAAACCTCCACGTATTATCCCCCTTACGATAATGTGAAACAGAGCCATCTTCTTGCCAGTTGTGTATTTCTAGGGCCACGGGGTTTCATTCTTTGTGAATGCCCGCTGGAGCTGGCTAGGAGAAGATAATATTGTGTATCTACCAACCCCCTAAAGCCAAAAGATACATGTCGTAGGTAATCCCTTTACTGGGATTGCTTAAAGTGGGATGTGTGATTTATAGCCGTGCCTTTAATTTTTTTAATGTTTATTCTTTTTTTGGGGGGGGGAGGGTAGAGACAGAGCAGGATCAGGGGAGGGGAGAGAGAGAGGGAGACATAGAATCTGAAGCAGGCTCCAGGCTCTGAACTGTTAGCACAGAGCCGGACTCGGGGCTGGAACTTACAAACTGCGAGATCATGACCTGAGCCACCCAGGCGCCCCGTTAACAGTGGCTTTAAAAGCTGGACTGGCTGAATTTATGAACTTTGCACAACCATGAAATATCTCCTACACCACTGGGGCTTGGTTTCTTCATCTGTCTCTGTGTTGGACTGGATTCAGAATTAGGGGATGGGGTTGAAGATATGGTCCTCTGCATCGCAAAATGTCATTTTGATGAGGACTCACAGAACTTTCTCCTAAGCCTCACATGGACTATGTACCCATATGCTTGGATCTCTAGAAAACTCAGCAAATCTGTAACACTTGTAGCAATAGCCTTATGTCATGTGTTTTCTTACCCACCTGGATTCATGTCATCATTCTCTCCTTTATACTCCCTTTGGCTTTGTTTGTTTGTTTGTTTTTTGTCTTGTTAATGACATTTACTACTTCCGCTACTATCAGTGATCATAGCCAATGTTGAGCAGCTGTGAGTCTTTTTTTTTTTTAAGTTTTTTTTTTTAAGGTTTTTGTTCTGTTTTTTAGAGAGAGAGTGCAGGAGGGGCAGAGTGAGAAGGAGAGAGACAGAATCCTAAGCAGACTCCTCATTGCCAGTATGGAGCCTGAGGGGGAGCTCGAACTCACAAACCATGAGATCATGACCTGAGCCAAAATCAAGAGTCAGAGGCTTAACCAACTGACTGAGCCATCCAGGCACCCCAGGGGCTGTGAGTCTTACTAGATGCCAGGCACCTGTCATAGAATATGTGGCTATCTATAAATGCCTCAGGTCCTTTTCAAAACCAAACAAGGTATAAATAAAGAAACAAACACAACTGCCAGATCCCCTCATCTCCTTTATGGTAGCCACTTAAAAATGTCTTTTTAAATTTTAATTAAACTGGGTTTCACGCCCCACATGGAGCCCAACACGGGCTTGAAGTTATGACCCTGAGATCAGGACCCGAGTTGTGATCAGATGCGCTTAAGGGCGCCTGGGAGGCTGGGTTGGTTAAGTGTCTGACTCTTGATACTGGCTTAGGTCATGATCTCACTGGTGATGGGATCGATCCCCGTGTGGGATCAAGACCCACGTTGGGCTCTGTGCTGACAGCGTGGAGTCTGCTTGGGATTCTCTCTCCCTCTCTCTCTCTCTAAATAAATAAATATAAACTAAAAAAAAAAAAAATCACCCAGGTGCCCCAAAGGTATCTTTTTAATATCTGAGGCCGTATATATTAGAGAAAGGCTGTCCATCTTTGACTTCATGGTCCTCTTTATGGACCTTTATTTGTAAATGAACAAATCTACAAAGCAAAACAAAACCTCTTAGTAATCAGAAGCCATTATTCAAGTGTTAATAACCTTAAAAAACTCACACCCTAAGAGCCTGTGAGGAAAGCAGGGAAGGCTAGAAGGCCACAGAGAACTGCAGTCCCAGAATAGTCTTGCCTCCTTTACACAGTGAAAACAAGAATAGGGACTGAGTGCTCCCTCATGCCGGGCCCTGGTCTAAGGCTTGTCATGTGTTAATGCGTTAATCCTCACACCCACCCTATTATGTAGGAATTGTTTTCTATGGTTATAAGGTTACTAGGTTCACAGACGATGGAAATTTTCTAGATTTCATTTATATGGATTTCAGCAAGGCATGGAATCAAATCTCTTCTCACATCCTTGAGACAAGATAGATATAGTCTGGAAATCCTGCATTTGGAGTCACAACTAATTACAAGATTATGCACCACCAAAGCCAGGGAAATGCTCATAGATTTGACCCACTGTTTCTTTTTCTGGGACTGTCTTTTAAGAAAATGATCGAAATTTCGGAGATATACTCTCAGAGATGTTCACCAAATTTTATTTGTAAGAGCAAAAACTAAAGGCAGTGTAAATATTCGACAACAGGGCAATGACTCAGAAAAATATGGTGTATCTAGCAGGAATCATACAAACAGCCATTAAATTTTTTTTTTTAATTTTTGAACGTTTATTCATTTTTGAGAGACAGAGAGAGACAGAGCGTGAGAGGGGGAGGGACAGAGAGAGAGAGGGACACAGAATCTGAGAATCTGAAGCAGGCTCCAGGCAGGCTCTGAGCTGTCAGCACAGAGCCCGACACGGGGCCCAAACTCATAGACTGTGAGATCATGACCTGAGCCGAAGTCAGATGCTTAACCGACTAAGCTGCCCAGGCACCCCTAGACAGCCATTAAAATTTTGGCTGGGAAGACATTAAAGCACCAAAAACATAGAACTAAGTTTTTAAAAAAAGCTTAGAAAAAATATATAGGAAGGAAATACAGCAAGGGGCAAAAATAATTGAACTGGGAGCAGATGAAAAATGAGTAATTTCGCTTTTTAATATGTTAATTAGTATGGTTATGTTATTTTTTATTTTATTATTTTTTTAAAAGTAGGCTCCTTGCCCAATGTGAGGCTCGAACTCATGACACTGAGATCAAGAGTTGCATGCTCTACTGACTGAGCCAGCCAGGCGCCCCTACTTACATTATTTTTGTTAAAATTTTTTATTTAATGTTTATTCATTTTTGAGAGAGAGAAAGAGAGACAGAGCATGAGCAGGGAAGGGGCAGAGAGAGGGGGAGACACAGAATCCGAAGCAGGCTCCAGGCTCTGAGCTGTCAGCACAGAGCCTGATGCGGGGCTCGAACCCAAGAACCATGAGATCATGACCTGAACCAAAGTCAGACGCTCAACCGACTGAGCCACCCAGGTGCCCTTATATTATTTTTCTAGTACAAAAAAAAAAAAAAAAGTATTTAAGCCAAAGGTGAAAGCTAAAGCTAACTACTGGGGGAAAAAACGAACAGTCAGTATGTACACACACTTCATTCAATCTTCACACTCTTTGGAGCGGTCGTTTCCCTATTTTACAGCTGAGGAAACAGAGATTCGGAGAAGGTCCGGTGATTAGAACAAGGTCTCACAGTTGAATGTGGCAGAAACAAGAATTGAAACAAAGTCTGACTGGCTTTCGAGTTCGTCGGCTTTCACTACCAGGTTTCTCACCATATGGGACAGCTGCCAATCTATGGTACCTTCGGGTGATTTACGGATGGGTGCCCCCTCGGGACAGACGGGCTGCTGAAAGTTTCCTTCTCTGGGCAGGCAGCCTCTACAACATGGCCTTTGGCTTTTGGATGAAGCCAGGGTTGAAATGCGATCATACCTGTCCCCGTCCGGCGCCTTTGTGTACAACGTAACCTGTACCAGCGCCCGGGGCAGCATGCAAGGTGGTGCCCAGGTGCTGGGACAGCCCCGGGAGAAAGGTGGCCCCCCCTGTTCTCCTTCAGGCCCTTTGATTCCACCCAGGGGAGAGTCTCATCTTGGTACTAGGCCTTTATCCCCTCTCAGCTCTCTCTGTGCCTCCGCCTCTGGCACCTTCTCACATACACACAAAAGGAACCCCTTAGGGGCATCAGTTAAGTCTCTGTGGCTCGGGTCATGGTCCCGCAGTTTGTGAGTCCGAGCCCCACACCCGGCTCTGTGCTGACAGTTTAGATCCTCGACCCTGCTTTGGATTCTGTGTCTCCCCCTCTCTCTCTGCCCCTCCCCCCCTCAAAAATAAATAAACCTTACAAAATAAAACAGAAACAATGCAAAAACTGAGTCCCTTAGACCCAAAGTCCTCACCTAATTATGCAACAATATATCAATGGTATTTATTAACATAATTTAATATTGATTGAATTTTGTACTGTAAAATTCACATAACATTTATAATTTCAACCATTTTGAGGTATGCAATTCAGTGACATCTAGTACATTCACACTGATGTGCAACCATCACCTCTATCTAGTTCCAGAACATTCTCATCACCGCAAAGGAAATATTGTACCCATTAAGGTGCCACTCCCCAATCCTCCTTCCCCCCACTCCTGGCAACCATTAATCTGCTTTGTGTCTCCATGGATTCGCCTGTTCTGGATACTTCATAGAAACGGAATCATAAAATATGCAGCCTTGTGTATCTAGTTCCTTTCACTTAGCATAATGTTTTCAAGATTCTTCCGTGTTGTAGGACATATCAGTAATTTATTCCTTTGTATGGCTTAATTCATTGTATGAATAGACACCACATTTTGTTTATCTGTTGGACACTTGGGTTGTTTCCGCTTTTTGGCTATTATGAATGGTGTTGCTATGCGCATTTGTATATAAGTTCTGATGTGGACCTATGTTTTCATTTCTCTTGGGTACAGACGTGGAACTGCTGATAGTTCTACGTTTAACTTTTTGCGGACCACTAAATTGTTTTCCACAGTGGCTGCGCCATTTTCCGTTCCCACTGGCAGTATATGAGGGTTCAATTGCTCCACCTCCTCTCCAACACCGGTTACTCTCAGGTTCCTAGAAAATATTATTATTATGACTGTTCTTGTGGGTGCGAAGTAGGATCTCATTGTGGTTTTGATTTGCATTTCCCTCATAGCCAGCGATGTTGAGCATCTGTTCATGCGCTTGTTGGCCATCTGTAGATCTTCTCTGGAGAATGTGCAAGTTATTTGCCCATTTTTTAATTGAGTTGTTTGTCTTTATTGTTGAGTTGTTACAGTTCTTTATATATGCTGGATATAAGTCCCTTATCAGATACATGGTTTGCTAATGTTTCCTCTCCCATTCTGTTGTTGTCTTCACTTTCTTGATAGTTTCCTTTAATGTACAATATGTTTAAATTTTGGTGAAGTCCAATTTACCTATTTTTTCTTTTGTTGCTTGTATTTTTGGTGTCATATCAAGAAACCATTGTCAAATCCAAAGTCATGAAGATTTACCCCTAAGTTTTCTTCTAAAAGTTTTCCAGTGTTAGGTCTTTGAACCATTTGGAGTTACTTTTGCATTGCATTCATTTTTACACTTACGATTTATAAGGAGCAATTTCCTAGTCATCACACTGACATTGAGTTTCCTTCTCAGATATTTTTCTTTCAGTGAAGGAAAATGCACTGAACAGAGGAAAAATATCAAATAAATAACAGTGCAGGGGGTACCCGGATGTGGCCAAGATGGCGGGTAAAACATAGGAATCCCTGCAGTCAGATTGTGACAAAAGGTGAGGGAGGTTCTCTAGGAGACACTGTAGTTCGGGAAGGAAGGGGTAGGATTTAGCTGGATTTTGAAAAAGGGAAGCCCCAGACCCGGAGTCAGAAAATCCAAGACCTACAGATCCCAAGTTCTCACAGTTGCTCTGTGACTGGAACATGTTAACTGACCTGTCTGAAGTCCGAATGTTCCCTTATGAGTAAAAAAAAAAAAAAAAAAGGGTGAGAATAACTGCCTTGTATCAAGAGAAACAAATTCTTTAATGTGAATGAGAGTACACGTTATAAAACAGTCAATGGGGGTGGATATCAGGGCCGAGACTCACGTTGGCTGGCATTTGAACAGGACCCTGAGGACAGGTGAGACTTGCCCCTGTGGAGAGAGAAGGGGAAGCATTCTAGAGAAGGCTGGGGTGGAGCCTATGACCCAGTGTGTCGGTGGGATCACATTAGAGGGCTCTGAGAAAGGAGGCAGAAAGGCTGGTTTCAGACGGGACCCAACGCTCTGGGGGTTTGGGGCTTCATTTTTCCAGCCACAAGTCTAGGTTCCCTAGGGTGTGGCAATGGTGGAATCAGGCTTCAAGTGTTTGAGAGCTTACTGATTTAAGTGTTGTAACCTTGTGTGACAATATAATCCTCTCCTCCATCTGTCTTCAATCTCCTTTCCCATGCTTAGGCTACAGTAGAGCATCTGTTCCAAGGGTGCTGGAGACCTCTCTGGAAGGTTAGCCCACGTGTCACATATGGGTAGGAAATCATTTGAATTTGATTTAACGTGACTTGGATCAGGACAAACCTGAAAAGGAAATCAACGTGTTGTTTTAACCCCACGATCTCCATTCCAACCTTATACTCAATATTTACCGTTTAAAAAGTGATTTTGAGGGGGGTCTGGCTGGCTCAGTCAAAAGAGTGTGCAACTCTTGATCTCAGGGTCAAGCCCCATGTTGGGTATAGAGATTACTTAAAATAAATAAATAAATAAACTTAAAAAAATAAAAATGCATCCTTAAACAAAATAATATATATTCTGCAAGAATTATAATTATAATAAATAAACAAATAAATAGTAAAAAGTGATTTTTAAAAATTGGAAATCATCAAACAGAACCAAGAATCCAAAGGTAAGCCTTCCTCTTACCCCAGATCCTCAGTCCTCCTGCCCAGAAACCACTATCGTTTATAGGCACATATGTATCCTCCTCAAATAGTCAAACATACACAAAAGCATTTCAGAGAGTAATACCCTTACCATTGAGAACATTTGATCGTGTCATTTTGCAGATGAGATAACTGAGGCCCAGAATTGTGATGACTAGAGCTATTTCAGCTCATACCTTCATGCAGATACTTGGTAACAAAACTGTATACATATATTTATGTGCTTTTATTTTTTATTTATTTAAAAAAATTTTTTAAGCAGGCCCCGTGCCTAACACGGGGCTTGAACTCACAACCCTGAGATCAAGAGTAGCATGCTCTACCGACTGAGCTAGCCAGGTGCCCATATTTACTTTTATTTGTATTTAAATTATATATATCTACATTTACTTACCCAACTATATATGTGGTTTCCTATAGCTTAATCAAAGTTATTGTCAAAATATAAAAATCTATTGGGGCACCTGGGTGGCTCAGTTGGTTAAGTGTCCAACTTTAGCTCAGGTCATTATCTCGAGGTCTGTGGGTTTTGAGCCCCGTGTTGTCTGTGCTCCAGCTCAGAGCCTGGAGCCTGCTTCAGATTCTGTGTCTCCCTCTCTCTCTGCCCCTTCCCCACTCACACTCTGCCTCTCTCTCTCTCAAAAATAAATAAACATTAAAAAACATAAACAAAAATAAAAATATAAAAGTTCTTAATTTTCAAAAATTAAAAAAAACAAACAAAGCCCGCTATTGATCATGAGGCCGGAGGAGAGGCATTCTGAGGGTGAACAAAGCGATGCTTTTCAGAAGAACCGTGGGGGACCAGGTGGGTGGGAAGAAGCCAGGGGGACAGGAGGCTGGAGAACCTGTCAGAAGTCACTGTGGTAATTCAGGGATGAGAACCAGGGGGTGACAGTGGCCTGGGGCAGGGGGGACAGAAGAAGTGGGCAGAGTCAGCAGGGGTGCCGTATGCCTGAGGACCTACTGAGGAACGGGGTTCGCAGGACGGCCCTTCAGACCTTGGGGAGCAGATGACTAGGTATCGTGTAGAGAAATGGAGCTGGTGAATCTGGACAACTGTGACGTGGACAGGGCTGGCAGGCAAATGGAGAGAAAGAGCAAGCCTGCAATGACAGGAACAGGGCTAGCCACTGACACGAATGATTTTTGGTACTGACCACGTTGAGCTGGAGATTTTTGAGGAAGAGAACATAAGGGAAGGTTGTGGCTCTGAGCCTTAGGGACATGGTGGTTAGGAGGCACCAGGAGGGTAGGACTTGATGGGAGCAGCCTTAGGGAGCCGCTGTAGGTTCTTGAGCAGAGGATTGACTGATCCTGGCATCTCAGAGGTAGAAGGGATCTCCTAGCCCTGGGACCCTGCTCTTGTTCCACATTTGAGTTCCACACTCATAAAAAAGCAGCCCCCAGTACACCCTGTGGGCGTGCACATCTCCAGGGAAGAAGCATTTCCTGCTGGCATCTGCCGGAGCCTCCCCTGCCGTCCTACTGAGCAGCCTTCTCAGCTCCACACTCTCAGCCTGAGAGTGGCCCCCTCCGTACAGCAGATGGTTGGAGCCTCTGCTCAAGGCCCCGGGTCGTCCCAAGTTACACACTCCCTGTGTCTCTCAGGACACGGTTTCCAGGCTCCTGATTCTCCTTCCTGCCGGGCAGAGGGCTGTGCGCTCTGACGAGAAAGAAGGAGGCAGCCCTGGCTAGAGTTGATCACCTCTGAATTCTTGTATCATCTCATTTACCCCTCCCGTCCCTTTGGGAACCAAGGCCCATCTTTCTAAGGAAGAAGCCAAATCCCCAAGAGACAAAGTGATTGCCCAAGACCACAATGAGCGGTGAGGACAGAGCAGGGTGGGGACCAGGGTCCGCCTCTAGGACCTCACTGTTCTCACAGCAACTTGGACCTTGGGATACAAGGGCGTGCGTTCAGGGGCCATGTGGAAGGCTACTGAGCCCTGACCGAGAACAACATGGTGGTGGGCTGTCCATGAAAGGCAAAGGGGGGTAGGTATCATCCTCCTCTTTCTAGGAGTTCCCCTGCCAGGAGGGTCTCCTTTCGGGCCGCTGTGCCAGCTGCCTGTAAGTAACAGGACAGCATACTGTCACCTACAGTCAGAGCACCTTTTGCTTTCCTAGGAGCAGGACAAGCAAACTGTTGCTGGAGGAGGACGGCTTGGACTGACCAGGTGTGCTCCACCCTGCAGATTCCTCTCTTCAGCTCCTGGAGCAAGATGAGGGAGAGGACAGCAGGGCTGATTGGTTCCAGACACACCTGAGCCATTCGGAGAGTTGTGGTTAGGGGCCATGTGACCCTAGAGTCAGCATGCTTAGGTGTGAAACCAGCTCTGTCCCTCGTAAGCTATGTGCAAGTGATTTCCTCTATCCTTGGGCTGATAATACTGGTTTCATGAGTTGTGAAGTTTCATGGAGCCCTTGGGATAGGTCTGGCGTGCAGTAAATACTCAATGAACGTAACTACTCAGAGGACATCATCCTTGGATTTATTACTCTAAACCTGGCGGACATAGACCAAGGGGTACAGAATCAGTACCTACAGTCAAATGGGTGTTGGAGCATCCACAATGGATGATCACTGATAAACTGAGACCACCTCTCAGCTTCATGGTTGGAGTCACAATAGGAGCCACAGGGACTGACAAACTAGAAAGCCCGTGGCCTTGTAAGGAAGGAAGCTACTGCCCAGCCAGTTGCTGTCATGTGAAAATTTGGGTCTTGTTGCCATATCTTTGGATTTTCCAAAGAAGTGGGAAATTTGGATTTGTATATGAAATGTACTGATTTTTAAACTTGTTGGGTTTTTTTAAGTCATGTATTTATTTTGAGAGACAGAGCAATTGGTGAGGAGCACAAAAAGAGGGAGAGGGAGAGGGAGAGGGAGAGAGAGGGAGAGGGAGAGGGAGGGAGGGAGAGAGAGAGAGAGAGAGAGAGAGAGAGAGAGAATCCCGAGCAGGCTCCACACCATCAGTGCAGACAGAGACTGACGCAGTGGCTGGAACCCATGAATCGCGAGATCATGACCTGAGCCGAAGTCAAGAGTCGGATGCTCAACCGACTGAGCCACCCAGGTGTCCCTAAAAGTACTAATTTCTAAAAGTGGCAATTAATTTGGTTTAAAAACCGCACACATAACAAAAAGGGTGTAGGCCAATTTAAACTCTTCTGTGAGCCTCCAGGGCACGGCTTTCCCATAAACTCACCGCCCCCCCAGGCCAGGTCAGGCTTCTGCAGCCCTTGGAGGGGAGGAGACGGTAGTGACGGTTGGATCTGCCCCGCAAGCCACTCAGATCCCAAATCCTCCTCTTCTGCACCTGTCTCAGAGCAAAGGTGTCTGAACTATGAATGAGATTGTGCAGCCAGAGCCCAGCTTTGCCCAACTTTGCCACATCTGACCCAGAAACAGCTGGAAGAGATGGGAGGATGACCATCCCACGTGTTGTGTGAATTGAGCACCTAGTACATGTCTGTCACTGTTCCAGGAGTTGGAGAGACAGCAGTGAGTCCAAGAGGCCAGCCCCTCCCCTGGTGGCACGGACATTAAGGTGCGTGCGCACAGGAGGGAGGCACAAGTACAGACAGACGCAAACATGCAAATGTTCCGTCAGGGGTGATGCATGCTGTGCTGCGAGAAACAGAGCAGGGAAAGGGAGACCAGGAGGGGCGAAGGCCCTGAGGTGAGAGTGAGGTGTCTGTCAAAGGTGATGGGAGCCAGAGATAAGATGCAGACATGCCTGAACGGAAGGTGCGTGAAGGAGTCAGCGCTGAGAAGTGAGCAGGGGCAGGGCCCAGTGGGGCTCTCTCTCCTGGTGACCACATTCTCTGAACCCCAGATGTAGGCCCAGAGGAGCTGCCGTCCTCTTTAGTGATTTCTGACATACAGTTTGTTCCCGTGCTCGCTCCCTCACATCCCTGGGCAGATAACCCTGTTCACACTCTCCTGTGAATCTTTTGTGTCTATAACATGCACACTATCAGATGTCTTCTTGAGGGTGGAAAGCCCGATTCTTGTTCGGCTCTGAGATCTCTCCACCTCTATGTTCCCCACAATACAAACGTGTGCAAGTGAAATAATGACCTGATCTTAAGCATGTTACCGCACTTCTCACATCTTAGTTTCTTTTGCTGCAAAATGGGAATAATCATGGACTGTGGTGAGGAGGGAGGAGATGAAGGCTTTAAAACCTGGGAGCCCAGGTAACCTGGGCCTTGGGAGGCCACTAGTGTTCTCAGGTTTTTAAAGGTCTCTCTAGCTATGAGCTATGAAAGGCCCTCCTTGGTCAGGGAATCCCCATTGACTTCCCTCCTGCCACTAGGGCAGCTAAGGGGGAAAGAAGCATGCTAGAAATCCCTCCTGGCTGCGCTTGTCCTTTCAGCCCAAATTCTTGTTGCCATGACTTATGATTTCATTTAAGCCATTTTTAGTCTGTAGGATGTTCCCTCCCACACCACAACCCAGGCTCATCTGAGCCCCATCCTTGGGTCTGAGTCCCAACAAAGGCAGGCCCAGGGGACAAGCAGCCACCAAATCCAAGATAGGGCTTTCTGGGAGTGGCTGGCAGAGTCCCTTGGAGATGGAGAGTGGCCAGCAATCTGGAGACCCCCACTGGCATCTGGGTTCCCCCGAGATTCTCCCGCTAGAGACAGAGAGAGGGGCGTCGCCTCGGCCACCTCCCCGCTCCCCGTCCTCTTTTTTTTTTTCCCAGGCTGCGGGAGGCGAAGGGTTAAATCCCATAGAGCTGATGCTCTGACTCCAGGCTAGAGGGGCCCGGGAAGCTGGGGTCACTTCCTGCTCCGTCCCAGTCACCCTGAACTGGTCCCCGGGTCCTCAGCCTGGGATCACCCCTTGAGAAGGACCCCAGAGTCCTCGGCGTCCAGCCCGCCCCCCGAGGCAGGGCATTCAAGGGGTTAAGTCCCCTGGGGCTGGATTCTGCCTTCCGGCCTTCCCCAGACCCCAGAGCCGTGAGTTGGGGACGCCTGGGTTCCTGGGGGGTGGCCCGGAGGGCCCGGGACGGCCGCCGGGAACAATGGGGCGCGGGAGGCGGGGGCGCGCGGGCCTGCGCCCCCTCCCCGCCCCGGGCGCCGGTGGGGTGGGGGCCGGGCCGGGGCCGCGAGGGGCCGAGGATTCTGGGAAGAGCGCGAGGGTCTGGCTGTGGGGGAGGGGAGGGAGGGCGTGAGCATTCTGGGAAGAGGGAATTGGGCCGCCGGCGGGCCGGGGCGCCGCGGAGCGCCGGAATCCTGGGGGCCCCGCGGGCAGGGGAGGCCGGGATGCCGGTCTCCGGCCCGGGAGCCGGAACAGGGTCGTGGGTACCGGCCCGAGCAGAAGTCCAGGGTCCGGGCTGGTGCGGGCGTTGGGGTGGGGGGGTGCCGGGGCCAGGGCGGCTGCATTCCCGCAGCTGCCTCCATGTCAGGGTCACCCTGGGCCGCTCTCCGCACCTCTGTGAGGCAGCCTCCTGCTTCTCTCCTTCCCTCTCTCCTTCCCTCCGCAGCTTGGCTGGAGCGGGGTCCAAGGCCGGTGCCCTGGGGTCTGGGCCTGGGTGGGCTCTCAGCACTTCTTGTCTCCCTTGGTGTTCCCACTTTCCTACTCCATGGCGGCCTTGGCTTTAACCCTTTCCCTTCTGCTCTGGACAGCTGAGCTTGAATTTCTCGGGACATTCAAGGTACATGAGCTCTTACCTGTCCTAGGCGAGCACAGCAGGCCTCTTCAGAATAGGCAGCCCCCAGCTCAGCGGAGGCTCCCTGCCTCCACCACTCCAAAGACACTTACAGATGGGGGAGGGGGCATCCTCATAGCCTACGTTGCTGCAGAGATGAAGAAATTAATTTACTTCCCAAAATCTAACTCCCATCCCTCCTGCTGCTGTTTGGCAGGGTCCAGCTAGCTCCTGCTTCACTTTGGTTGTCTCCCAGCTGCCTCCTCATGAGTCTTTGCCGCGTCTTCTTGCACCACTGCCCCCATACATGCAGTGCCCATCCCACACAGCCACTTAAAGCCCCGGGCCTCCCCAGGGACTCTGTTCAGGCTCTAAACATTGTGGGAACCTAGAATTTAGCTCCCGTGGCCTTATGCCCTCATCCTGGAATCCTATCACCCTTTTTGGAGTGATAGCTACCTATGTTTTACCTGGAGGCCACTCTGGACTCCTGTTCCTTTGCTGCCATCCCCTTGCAAATTGACCTTTAAAGGCATTAGGCCACCCAGGTTTTCCAGGAACAGGGGCATCTCATTCATCTCACCTTCATTCATTCAACAAAACTTAGCAAGCACCTCTTTATGTGTCAGGCACCGTCCTAGGCATGGGATACGGCACCAACAAAACAGAGCAAATGAAATAGAAGAAGGGGTGCCAGGATGGGCGTGATAATGGCAGGCTTCGGTGGGGAGTACTGTTTTGAGATCACAGGTGCAGACTGTCAGGCCTAGTCACTGGATTCAGCAAGTCACGGAAACCTCTTGGTCCTGGGAGTTTCTCTATCTCATGGCCAGCAGGTTCTGTCTGAGCTGTCTTCACCATCTCCTGCCAGCAGCCCACATTTATGAGTTTCACGTGACTCCCAAGGTCATCTCCCTCTCGGAGGCCAGGGCAAGCCAGACATAGAACCTTGCATTTCTGGTCTTAGTGCTGCCACTTCCCAGTCTGTGACCTTGGAGAAATCTCCCTGCGTGTTGATTTCCTGATCTGTAAAATGGACAACCTGATTCCTGGGGCCCCTAGCGGGCCTGTGGGGAGGATTGGGAGAGATAACAAGGACACCACAGACACCGTGTCAGCTGCTGGGCACCCTCCACACACCTGTCCCTCCTCCCTTTGCCTTTCCACTTCCCTCTCAAGGTCATTCCTGCTGAAGCCCCGATGGCTTTTAACTGCCACCACCGCCCCCCACCCCTCCTCCCCACCCCGGCTGCTCTCCCCCTCCCCGGCTGCTTGACTTTCTTTCTGTGTGGATAACAGATAACGGGAAAATGCCCCAGTGCTTTTGGAGAGCCCCTGTCCCCTCAGGGAAATCTGATTGCCTTTTTTTTTTTTTTTTTTTTTTTTTTTTAACTCTTCAAGTGTTGTGTTCCAGGCACTGTCAGTTCTCTGGGCTCATAAGGAAAGTTTATTGGTCCCAATTAGCAGCCCCATTAAGGAGGAAAATTAGAGTCTTAATGAGCTTCCTCTGATTAGCAAAATAACAGGTTTCCCAGCCTCTGGGCATCAGAGGGGTTGGGTGAGAGCCTCCTTCCCCTGTGGGTGTCAGATACTTCTCTAGCCCCCAGTCTGGGTTCAAAGGGTAATGGCTGATGAGCTTTTAATTACACTCCTAAACTCACCTACTGGCTTAGTTGTGCGCTGAAGATCTGGAGCAGGAGTCAGGCCTGCAGGAGTAGGGGGCCCACGGTGAGAACTGAGAACATGAGAACGGACGCCCAGAAAAATGGGGAGGTGGGAAGCTGAAGTTCACACAAGGAGTAATAAGGCCTGGGGCCGGCGGGTGAAGGAGTGGGGACTTGGGGAGTAAAGAAAAGCAGATGAACTCCATTGTGTGTTCCTCTCTCCACCCCCACCCCCACCCCTGCCCCCACCAGGGTCCCTGGAACACTGGGCAGTCCTGAGCTCTGGGATGGAGCCTGAGGCGGCGCTGTGGGGCCCAGATCTGCAGGGTCCTGAACAGAGCCCCAACGATGCTCACAGAGGTGAGGGGCACAAGAAGGGACTGCGGTCCTGACAAGACAGCGGCCCCAGTTCAGGGAGGGGCCCAGACTCTGGGGGAAACCCAGGGGAGGGAAGAGAGACCCGACCCCGCGTTCTGAAAGGAGATGGGGGCTGGAGACTCCCTTTCTCTCTGTAGGTGCCGAGAGTGGGAACGAAGAGGAGAGCCCTCAGCAGGAAAGTTCTGGGGAGGAGATCATCCTGGGAGATCCAGCTCAGAGTCCAGAATTCAAGGACCCATCAGAGATGCCCCTGGAGAGACCCTCCCAGGATCCCGCAGTCCCCGGGGACCCCCCGACCCCACCGGGTCACCCCAACCCTTTGGACCACCAGACCCCCCTGGACCCCCCCGCCCCCGAGGTAGTCCCTACCCCGTCTGACTGGACCAAGGCCTGTGAGGCCAGCTGGCAGTGGGGGACTCTGACCACGTGGAACAGTCCCCCGGTGGTCCCGGCCAACGAGCCCAGCCTGCGGGAGCTGGTGCAGGGTCGCCCCTCCGGGGCCGAGAAGCCCTACATCTGCAACGAGTGCGGCAAGAGCTTCAGCCAGTGGTCCAAGCTGCTGCGCCACCAGCGCATCCACACGGGCGAGCGGCCCAACACCTGCTCGGAGTGCGGCAAGAGCTTCACGCAGAGCTCGCACCTGGTGCAGCACCAGCGCACGCACACGGGCGAGAAGCCCTACAAGTGCCCCGACTGCGGCAAGTGCTTCAGCTGGAGCTCCAACCTGGTGCAGCACCAGCGCACGCACACGGGCGAGAAGCCCTACAAGTGCACGGAGTGCGAGAAGGCCTTCACCCAGAGCACCAACCTCATCAAGCACCAGCGCTCGCACACGGGCGAGAAGCCGTACAAGTGCGGCGAGTGCCGGCGGGCCTTCTACCGCAGCTCGGACCTCATTCAGCACCAGGCCACGCACACGGGCGAGAAGCCCTACAAGTGCCCCGAGTGCGGCAAGCGCTTCGGCCAGAACCACAACCTCCTCAAGCACCAGAAGATCCACGCCGGCGAGAAGCCCTACCGCTGCACCGAGTGCGGCAAGAGCTTCATCCAGAGCTCGGAGCTGACCCAGCACCAGCGCACGCACACCGGCGAGAAGCCCTACGAGTGCCTGGAGTGCGGCAAGAGCTTCGGCCACAGCTCCACCCTCATCAAGCACCAGCGGACTCACCTGCGCGAGGACCCCTTCAAGTGCCCGGTGTGCGGCAAGACCTTCACGCTGAGCGCCACGCTGCTGCGGCACCAGCGCACGCACACGGGCGAGCGGCCCTACAAGTGCCCCGAGTGCGGCAAGAGCTTCAGCGTCAGCTCCAATCTCATCAACCACCAGCGCATCCACCGCGGCGAACGGCCCTACATCTGCGCCGACTGCGGCAAGAGCTTCATCATGAGCTCCACCCTCATCCGCCACCAGCGCATCCACACGGGCGAGAAGCCCTACAAGTGCTCCGACTGCGGCAAGAGCTTCATCCGCAGCTCCCACCTCATCCAGCACCGACGCACGCACACGGGCGAGAAGCCCTACAAGTGCCCCGAGTGCGGCAAGAGCTTCAGCCAGAGCTCCAACCTCATCACCCATGTCCGCACCCACATGGATGAGAACCTGTTCGTGTGCTCCGACTGCGGGAAGGCCTTCCTGGAGGCGCACGAGCTGGAGCAGCATCGGGTGGTTCACGAGAGGGGCAAGACCCCAGCCCGGAGAGCTCAGGGCGACACCCTGCTGGGGTTGGGCGACCCTGCCCTGCTGACGCCACCCCCCGGAGCCAAACCACACAAGTGTCTTGTCTGCGGAAAGGGATTCAACGACGAGGGCATTTTCATGCAGCATCAGCGCATCCATATTGGAGAAAACCCCTACAAAAATTCAGATGGCCTCATCGCACACCCAGCCCCCAAGGCGCCTCAGTTCCGACCCCCCAGGCTCCCTTTCGGAGGGAATTCCTATCCAGGTGCTGCGGAGGGCAGAGCCGAACCCCCAGGACAGCCCTTTAAAATGCCTGAAGGGCAGGAGAGCTTTGGCCAAAGGCTGGGCCTGCTCTCCTCCAAGTCCTACATTTGTTCCCACTGTGGAGAAAGTTTTCTGGATCGGGCTGTGCTCCTCCAACATCAGCTCACCCACGGCAATGAAAAGCCCTTTCTCTTTCCTGATTATAGGATTGGTCTAGGGGAAGGGGCAGGGCCCAGTCCCTTCCTAAGTGGAAAGCCCTTTAAATGCCCTGAATGCAAAAAAAGCTTTGGCCTCAGCTCTGAGCTGCTGCTGCACCAGAAAGTGCATGCAGGTGGAAAACCCCAGAAGAGTCCAGAGCTGGGGAAGAGCTCTTCTGTCCTCCTGGAGCACCTCAGGAGCCCCCTGGGGGCCAGGCCCTACAGCTGCTCAGATTGTGGGGCCTCCTTTCTCGATCGCCTGGCGCTCGTCCGGCACCAGGAGACCCACACCCAAGAAAAGTCCCCCACCCCCGAGGAGCCCCTTCCAGAGCCAGCCACCCTGCCCACAAGCCAGGAAGATGAGGGAGAGGCCCCCACCCCCACAGGGAGCAGCAGCCATGGGGATGGGGAAAACCCCAAGACCC
Source organism: Panthera uncia (assembly GCF_023721935.1). Classification (NCBI taxonomy): domain Eukaryota; kingdom Metazoa; phylum Chordata; class Mammalia; order Carnivora; family Felidae; genus Panthera; species Panthera uncia. The sequence goes on along the minus strand of NC_064815.1, from coordinate 17,665,428 downwards.
TCTCGGAAGAAAAGCCCTATTTGTGCCCTGAGTGTGGAGACGGCTTCGCAGAAGTCGCGGCCCTCCTCCTCCATAGGAGCTGCCACCCAGGGGTCACCTTGTGAAATGAGTCTGGAGACCAGGGGCCTCTCTCTCCTGAGAGGAACACTGGCTCTCCCCAGAAGTTATGTGGGGAAAGGAGGAAAACCCTATCAGATTGTAGAGAAACGGAGCATAAAGAACCCTGGGTATAAATAGTGCTTTTACATCAGTAATGAGAAACCCTATAAAATTGTTGGTGGGAACCACTTATAAGAGGCAGTAGAGAAAAACTGTTGGGTTAGAAACCCTATAAATATGTAGGAAAAAAAAAAAGCCCTTTAAGTCTGTAGCAGAAAAACCCTATAAACCATAGTGGATAAAAGCCCTATTAATTGTAGGAAGAGGTCCTAATATGTCTCTAGACAACCCTATAAAACTGTTATCAAAATCCTTGTGAAACTATAGGGTCGGGGAAGTGCAGGGAATCCAATGGCATTGACTCGAGAGGAGTGACCCTCAGAAGGTGTAGAAGAGCCTCCCATGAACTTGTTCCACAGTGTTCTCTCCCCCTGGAGTACGGGAGGGAGCCTCTCTCACCAGAAGACTTGGACAGTGACACTGAGGAAAACGCTCAGCTGGGGACTAGTGTGGGGAGAGGCGAAAAATAAGTGATGCGGAGCCCCCAGACCCTCAGAGAAGAAACGACCCAAGAAACTAGGAAGAGAAAGTCCAGCTTGCCGCACTGAGGGTTCCTTGGGATATGAGGCCAATCTTAGGTGATTGTGTGTTAGAGGAAGAGGCCCGTGGAATTCCTCATCGGGAAGAATCAAAAAATGGGGAAGGAAAAAAAAGTGATGGCGAGCCTTTTTAAAGGCTGAAATTTGGGGTGCATAGAAACTTTAAGAATACTGGGAAGCCACCGCAAAGATTGGGGGGCAGGAGGGAGATTTCTGTTCGTGCTTTGAGGAAAGCAAACCAAGGTGAAGCTGTGGATGGAACCCAGCCAGTTTGGGGCTGCCCAGTCCTCTCTGTTTCCGGGAGCTTGTTAAACTACAAGTGCAAGCAGATCCCAGCTCAGGCCGCCAGGGCTCCCCCCAGCCAGGCAGGATGGGGAACTTCTAGTCTGAGAGGCCTCCGGGGCTGGAGGTTCCCTCCTGCCCATTCTCAGGTCTCACTGTCAGGAGGTTTCTCCTGAAATCTAACTGCTACCAGGTCTCACTTCCTCGAATTCTGTCCTTAGTGGAGAGGGGGAACCGCTGCTAGTCGACCTCCAAAGAATAAAGCCCTTCAGAGACTCAAGGCCTATGTGTGGTTAAATCCTCCCTAGACGTCTCTCCTCCAAGTCAGTGAGAGTCATGTGTGGGTTCTCTGTGGCAACGAGGGACAGCAAGTCGACGGAATAGAGCGCTCATCACCCAGCAACCTGCTTTTAAACCTCACTTATTCATCTGAGCTGCTGGCGAGGCTGCTGGCGGGATGAGCCAGCCTGCACGTAGTGGTGGGGGTCCAAACACCCTCCCAGACTGGGCCATGGGTCCCTGAAGGGCATACGGAGGCCTGGCCACCTTCCTCCCCCTGGTACTTGGAGCTCTCTGAAGTCGTGACGCCCCGGCCTGATCGTGGTCTTGGATGGGGACAGATCCCACCCACTTGGCTCCTCTCCTCCTCAGCCAGCAACCTTCGGAGGGAAATGGGAGGATGAGAAACACATTCCCTGGCCCGACCCATCTCCTGTCTTCACACACCACATAGTTCCACTCTTTCATTAACGCCGCCAGACCCGCTAATGTGACTGTGTGTGGCAGGGGAGAGAGACTGCTGCCCTATAAAATGGTTGAGTGAAAACTCTTCAAACATCTGTAACAAGAACCCCACAGCGTCACCCTGGAGACCCTTAAGGAAAGCGAGGACTCTGTCCAGTGCTGGGTCTAAAAGAAGTGCCCACTGACCCACGCTGGTACCACTAACGCACTGTGGTCCTGGAGTCAGAACTGAGATGCCGGGTGAGGGGGCCCTTCAGGAGTCGCATCCCTGGAGAGGGCAACTGGACTCCTCAAAGCTGTGGAAGAGACCTCTAATTCCATTACCCAAAAGCTCAAAAGGTGAAAGCCCTTCACCCTTCATCTCTCCTGCCCCCAAAGGGATGACCTTGAATTCAAAGGATCAAAATCTAGAACACTGCAAGAGGAAAAACCCAGGCCTGCTGGGGAGAAGGAAAAGGCAGGTCTTGGATGATTGTGGGGAGACCCTTATGCCATTTGTGTAAAGCCCCACCCCACCCAAGTGCCAGGTCAGAAAGCACTACTGAGAGGGGAGAAGGAGCCTGCCTGCCGAATCTCTACTGACAGAAGCGTCAACAAAGGGGGTGTCCCTATGAGACTGAGGAAGAGGAGACCATTCTCCAAGTCAAAGATTTTTTGTTAAGGTGATAGTAGAAAGAAACTTCAGTTGTAGAGACAAACCCCTTGTAAAGCTAGAAGCAGCGCCCCTCGGAAACAGGTCTGAGGAATCTGTCTCCAGGAGAGTCCTGGAGAGCAGCCTTTGGGGCTCAGGGGCCGGTCCCGGGGGGGAGGGGAGGTGGTCAGTATGGTCAAAGGCCAACTGTAGGCCTATTGAGGACTAGGGTGTAGCACACGTAGTAGGATGCTCGCATGTTGTAGGGATGGGTGAGGGCCAGCGGTCTTGGCTCCGGTACTGAATGGATGATGTGGACACGATTAGGTGGGGTCTGGGGTTTCGTAGCAGGAAAGGGGCAGAATCAGAGACCTCTGGGGGGTGACCTGTTCTCTCTTGCCCACCTCCCCAAACGCCTTTACCCAGGTGCTTCCCTCCCAGAGCGAGCTACATCTTAGGAGGAACTAAGCAGGGAGCTGGCTTGGGGAGGTGGCAGTGTCCAGAGTCTCTCTGACCAGAGTAGGCAAAGGTCCAGGGGTCGGTCGTGGCACTTGCCCACCAGAACTTAGTCCGGAAGGCGTGGTGTCCCCAAACCCTTCTGTCCAGCTCCACGCAGGCCTGACTTCAGAAGTGCCCTGGGGGAGGAGCCCAACAGACAGGGTCACAGAGTCACTGGTGAAAGCAAGGGGGGAGAGGGGACATCGATCTGAGCTTAGGGTACAACTTGGAACTGCTATGGCTACGGAGGTCACATGGGAACTCAACAGAAGCAGGAATGAATCCTGAATGGTGGGGAAACTTGAAACCATCACGACCAAGAGGTGGGATCCCATGACACCCGCTCCTCAGGTGAGCAGCCCCCAGACTCTTTTGCCCCCATTAGGGAAGCCCCACTCACCTGACTTGTCTCCATGGAGTGAAGAGAGGCCCCACTTTTGAGTGTTGTGTGTCAATAACAGTGTTGTGTCACCGGTGGTCATGTTGATTAGTTGAAGAGAATAAAGGGAATAAGATTTCCCGGGTGTTTTCTGTCTTCCCTTTCGAGCCTGGAAAGAGCTGAAGGAGCCTGTCCTCTCCCAGAGCCCGGGTCCGTTTGTAACCTCAAAAGCTCAGCCCAGCCCAGGCCACCCTTGCACCCTTCATTCAGATGCCCTCAAATCCCTATCTGGTGCTTGCAGATAGGAGCCTGAGGGTTTGTGGATTTCAAAAATCCATATCCTTGGGAGAAAGGGGGAGAAATGTGCTGAAATGGTGGCAGAGCCAAGCAGGTCTTGGTGCCTGGCTTTGGCACCAGCATGACATGCTGACTCCTGGGTGGCTGCCTGGTGCGTCCGGCACTGGTGGGCTCCCATCCAGCCATGCAGCCCCAGGGGGGCCTCTCTGACCATGGCAACCGCGCTCCTCCCAAGACTGCCACAAGGGAAAGCTCCTAAGCTCTGGTTCCAAAAGCTGGCAGCCACCTCCCCTGGTTCGCCTGGGGCCCGGTCAGCCCTCCTCTGGGCCAGAGCCTCCTAGACCCTGAAGAGACCTGGATGGAGACCTGGCTTGTCCTCTCATCCCCAGGAGGTAGCCCATAAGCCCTCACTGTGTGAAGAGGCTCAGAGAAGGGCAGCCACTTGCCCAAGATCCACAGGATGGCAGCGAGGAAAACCAGAATGACCGGGAGTAGGCTCTGCACCCAACCAAGCCTCTCCTCCCCCAGCGCTGGGCCTGCCTGGGCCTGGCCTGGGCTCCACATTGTCTGGCCAGGTGGGGCTGCTCTAATGAATCCTCAATGCCAGGCTTGCCTCAGTGCTATCTCCTGGGCCTAGGCCTGGCCATGGCTCCCCGAGCAGCCACCTGAGGTCAGCACTTGCTCTAACCTGTAGCCTGCCTCTGTCCCAGCCTGCAGGGAGCCTCCTGCCCCAGCCAAGAAGCTTTCTCTCCACTTTCTCCATGCCTCTCTGACCCTGACTCGCAAGGCAGGCTTACTGTCTCGCCTTCCCTTTCCCCATGTAGAAAACGAGGAGTAGAGTAGTAGGTAAGGGAGGAGGGTGAGGTGAGCAATGAAGGCTCTCCTGGATTCTGTGTTCCCTGCCCTGGTTCCAGCGCAGAGGTCTTCAGTAAAGTGAGGGGATTTCGGGGGAAAGAACAGGCACTGGAGCACAGTGATTGGTTCAGAGACTTAGCAGAAGGGGCTGTGGACCCAGACGTGGTGCCCACCACAACAGAGGGTCAGGAAACTGGCTGGAGGAAGTGACCTGAGGCATGAGAACAGGGGCCAGGGGTGGGTGGGGTGGGGGATAGAGAGTATATAGCAGTTATGTGGCAGGGAGTGGGTGGTTAGATCACAGAGGGGGTAGAGATTAAGGTAAGGTAGAGAACACAGGCCAGGGTATAGAGCATCTTGTCTGAAGAACTTGGGGGTAGAGCACCACTGGGATCTTTAAGGAGATTATAAGGAGAGTGACATGACCTCACCCCCCTCCTGCTCCCCAACAACTGGTGGTGTTTTTCTAGGTCTGGAGCTCAGGAAAGAGAATTGGGCTGGAGGATTGGGTCTTAGCGCTTAGCTGTAGCCAAAACCATGGACGAACACACAGGAAGAGTGGCAGAGAGAGGAGAGGATGTAGCTTAGGGGTGGAGGAACAGGACCCTGTAGCCAATCACACAGTAGCCCCAATTCTGGTTAAAACAGGCACCTTCCCCACTGAGGCCAATATCTGCTCACCCATAAGAGGCCAGCTAAGGTCAGTGTTGGTTCAGGAGGAACTTTGGCCTGCCCATCCCAAGGGCCCAGGGTTTCACAGCCACTGAAGCCACTTGGGGCTACTGGGAGTTGTAAGGGGTCAAACTTCCTGAGTGGAGAGACCTGACCAACCCCAAAGACAGAGTTTCCCAGCACTGGGCAAACTGATTGCAAACCAACATTCATGGGGAATACTCTTTTCCTCCCACCACATCAGTGCTTGCTCCTGCCACTGAAATTCTGGCATCTTTATCCCACACATTGGGCTTGAGCAAGTGGTTTGGTACCTACTTTATTAAAGACTCACAGAGTTTTTACTTCTCAGGGTATGGAGACTGGTCAAGAAGAGACTTTTCAGAAAGTGATGTGTAGTTAGCTTGTATTTACTTAAAAAGCCCGTGTGGAGGGGACTCCTGAGAAAAGCGAGTAGTGCTCACAGAGGATTGGCTGACCCCGACCTCTCCCGGGCGTAGCCCTCTCAGAGCCGGCCCGCGTCTCTATGATGCAATATGCTGCGTTTTTCCCATCCTGGCGTCCGCTGCCCCTAGGCGGCGGACACTTCCTGGAAGGCCCGATGCCATCCCCCGCCGCGGCCCGGGTCTCCGCCAGCGTGCCCACCGCGGCCAGCCCAGCGCCGGAAGTCACTGTGGCCCGCGTCTCCGTCTCCAGTCCGACCTGGTCCAGCCACTGCAGCCCCACCGAGACGCTGGACGCCAGGTGGGGCCCAAAGGCTGACAAGGCCGCGAGCCCCCGCGAAGGCGGGACTGCTGCCAAGCCTGCGGCCACTACCGTCACCCCGCGCCCAACTCCAGCACCCAGCCCAGTCGGCACTGGCCCCGGCGCGAGCCCCGCCACAGCCGCAGCGATGGCCCCAGCCGCAGACCTCACAGCAAGCTGAACCCACAGACGCCAATCGACACACGGTTCCCCAGAACACGGGCAGCAGCCAGAAAAAGTTACAGTGAAGGAAGTCATCCGCCGCGCTGCTCTCCTCTGTCCGCCTGAGGGGAGGGGCGAGTGAAGCCGCTGGGGAGGGATAGCCCGCAGATTGCGTCCAGGTCTGCCTTTGGCCGGTACAACCCTAGAACCGGCTCTCTCCACGGAGGACCTTGTTACCAGATGATTAAGGGACTACATTTCCCAGGATGCAGTACGAGACCCCCGGCATCCCAGCGACCAATTATTGAGAGGGGCGTGGCGAGAGCGTGCAGACAGGGCAGCAGGGACGCCGGGATCGTGGGAGTGCCCTCCTCCGTAGCAGCAGGAGGGGCAGGCCGGTGACAGTGGAGAACGATGCTCTCTCCCTGCAGACATGCTCCTCCCACGAGCCCAGTTTAGGATCCACAAAGGCAATCCAAATGTAACTAGATGCTGGGGGTGGGAAACGCGAGGTTGCTGTGCAGGCCCTTGGGGGGGGCGGGGGGGGGTTACCTGCCAGGCAGGACAGCGCCGGAAGTGTAGCAGCTAAAATCTGGGACCACGTTTAGGGCAGGAAGCCTGGCTACTTGGACTGCATGCAGGCTGAGGGTTGGATGTTTATTCATAACATTAACAGCCTATACAAGACATCTCCAGAGCAGGGCTTGTGGGTCTGAATGGACCCTTGCACCTGTCAGCAGCTCCATCTTCCAGGCCCCTGCCTGCTGCCTTCACAACCATGGGAGTTTGCTTGGGCAGACAGCACAGGTAGCATCATGGGGACAGGCTCAGTCACAGGGTGTTAGATGAAGCTCCTCTACCTGGAATGATCGGAAGTTGGCCCAGCCGCTAGTCTGTCCCTTCCCCTCCTGGGACATAATGCCTCCATGAAGTTAAGGCCACCAGGATGAAAGCAGGGTCAGAGTTTGGGAAGCATGAGGTGGGGTAAGTGGGCTTGGGAGAGAAACAGATTGGTGGGGGGAGGCTGATTAGGATAAAGACGGATGATCTTGGTTCAGCACCCCTGAGATGAGGGCAAGGTGACTGCAACAGCCAGAGTTTCCCAGAAGAGGACAGTGCTCCCGCCCCCCCCCCCTGCCTTACAGGGGGGTACCTCCTTCAGCCCTTAGCATAAGGGTCAGACCAAAGAGCCCAGTGAATCCACAGGAGGGAAGTCCCACCCAAGTGTGGAAAAGTCTCCGTGGGCCCAAGAGTTCAGGAGGTGGGGAAACTGGCCCACCCTTGGTCCTCATTTGTGGGTGTATAAGCAAGCAGGTAGTGAGCCTCCTCTTGAGTGGGAGGTCACAGCCTGGGGGATTTCACCCTTCGGACAGGGATGGGCCCAGGGAGACAGCTGGAGAAGGATTAAGGTCAGCTTCCAGGAAGCTCAGTTGAATGCTCTGGACCCTCAGGCCTCTCACAGCTGACCCTTCCTGCAGGGCAGATGCCCCTTAGGCTGTAGCCCTGTGTGGAAAAGGTATAACTGAGCTTGCCAGATCTCACTCCCACTAGCATGCACTGGGACCCCCAAACCAACTAGGTGGAGAGGGGCTGGGCCCCCAGGGTCCGGAATGGAGGGTAAGGGCCACTGAATGTGGGGCAGGGAGGGAGGGACTGGAGGCACAGCCCCCAGGGTCCATGGGTGTTCCAAAGTCCCCTGAGTTACGGGTTCAGCTGATGTAGACACGGTGGAAGTCGTGGGCACCAAAGGCTGCGTTGCACTTGGGGCACTTCCTCTGGCGGGCCTCATAGCGGCCCCGCACACACTCGAAGCAGAAAACGTGGAAGCACTTGGTAAGGACTGCATCCTTCTTGCGGGTGTTACAGCAGGGGCAGGTCAACCGCGCCTGGGCCAGGCAAAGGCATCAGCTCGGGACAGTCCTGATGGCCCCCAGACCCCAAGCTGACAGCAGGAGGTGGTCCAGGCTAAGCCCACCACACAGCAGACTGCATCTAACTCTCACCATAACCCTGAGAGATGGGGATGGGCACTCTCCGGATGAGGAAACTGAGGCTCAGAGGCCAAGGTCTCAAAACCAGAAAGTAGCAGAATCTGGATTCTAACCCAGGCAGTGGTGGCCAGTGGGCAACATGTTCTCCCCGCCCTGCTCAAAAGCCAATAACCCAAAGGCCCAGCCGGGACTCCCCTGCCTTGGGGCTTTATCTCTTGCCACTCTGGCCTTCTCTGGCAAAAGCCCAATCCTGGCTGAAGCTGACGATCTACCTTCTCTTCATCTGCACCTGCTGGGCATAGCAGTGCCACTAGAAATCTCCCATCTCCACCCTCAACTGGGCCCACCCCTGGTGCTGCCCAGAGATCCTGCTGGGTCCCTGGACTCACTCTTCTCTACCAAGAGTGAAACATCTACCGGCCACCAGGTCTCATGTCCAACTCCAGGAACTCCCTCAACTCAACATTCCCCGACATTCTCCCTCTGCCCCGCTTGAAAGCCCAGGCCAGCCCACACCCCAGCATCACCTCTTCCCTTAGCTGTCAAACCATCCCCATCAAAGTCCATCTTTTCTGGAGAAACCCTCCTCTGCCTCCCCATGGCCTCCCCCAGCTGCCCCTGCCCCTTCAAGGCCAAACTGCAGGCTTCTCTTCCTTTATCATTTAAGCTTTGAGATTCCTAAGGGAAAAGAATGACCCATCCCGTATCATATCACAGACCCTCCCTGGGTGACCACAGTTCTATTTGGCTTCCACCATTGCCTCTGCCTGCAGACAATCCTCCAACCTCATCATCCAGAAAGTCCTTCTGCTTCGAATGCCTTCCCAGCCAGCCTCCCAAAGGCACATTTTCAACATCCCTGAGATACAACACTGTCCACCAACACCTACTCCTTTGAGGTCTTCCTAATCCTACCACATGCCACTAGTTTCTCAAATCAGGAACCCAGGAGCTCTCAGGATCTCCCTCTCCCTCACTCCATGAATCAATCCATCCCTGAGTCCAAGCACTTCTGCCTCCTAAATATCTCCTCACCTCTTCTACTTGTCTCTAACACCCGAGGCTAGCTCCCTACCAGTTTTTGCCTCAATGACTGCAACTGCTTAAGAGATTTCTCTGCCTCTAGTCTTTACCCCCTCTAGCCCAAATCCAGCCATATAACTCTCTGGTTTAAACCCCCTTGATGTCTCCATACTACCTACAGGATAAGCCAAGCGTCTCAACCTGACTCACCACACCCTTCAGGATCGGACACTGTTCAAGACCCTCAGCTTTCCTGCTCATCACAAAACCTACGTTCTGTCTTCCAACTACAGTGTCCAGCAATCTGTGCTCCAGCACACCACTCTCAGTGAAGGACCTCTACCTTTCCCTTTGCTGGAACCCTCTCATCCTCATTACTCACAGTCAACCCTCATTCTTCAGGTTTCCCTTGGAGAACATTCCTTCCAGGAAACCTGCTAACCCCCAGAGCTGCCGTGGGGTTAGCCATCATATCGCTCATCACTCAGAATATTGGCTACTTCCTTCAACAGACGGTCAGTTTCCAGAAATCAGAGACTAGAGCTAGTTCCTAGCCCTCCCACACCTGGCCAGGCACTGTGCCTGGCATGAGCACATGTACATTCGTCAGCTGTTTGATTCTCCACAACTAGGGCCCTGCCCACCTTTTCTATCCAACCTGATTTCTGGGGTCCCCAGGCTATCCACTATAGCCCTCGCCAACTCCCCATCTAAGATTCCTGGGTTGTTGGGGCACAACTCAGCCCCACGGCCCCACCTTGTACTCCTTGATCTCCTCCTGGAGAATTTCATCGGCATCTGCGTAAACCTCCACCTTCCTCTGCTTCTCCAACTTGCGCCGCAGTCGGGAGATGTCCTCCTGGGGCAGGAGAAGGGCTAGGCTAAGTGCAAGGGTCCTCATCTCGAACCACCTGCCCCTAGGCCACATCAGTGACCCTGAACAACCCTGTCCCTACCCCATGCACACACCTGAGCCCTCTTGAGGTTGAAGCTCTCTTTCTCGCGAGCGGCCCGGCTCTCGGCCAGGCAAGGCTGGATCTCTCGCAGCCGCGTCTGTACGTGCTCCAGCTGCACCTTTAGGTCCTCGGCCAGCTGGGCTGCTTCCACAGCCTGGGGTAGGTGGAACAGGTTAAGGGTGGGCTCGCCTGAGCCTGGCGAGTCAGGCATGTGGAGCCATGGTCTACAGATGCCTATGTCCGACATTCCAGTGATTCCTGCTCTTGGGATCAAGTCCAGGATCTTCACTGGAGCTAGTTCTGCCTCCTGACCTCTCCACCTTCACCTCTATCTCTGCAGTTCCTGACACGCTCACTTCCTACCTGCATAACTCTCTCTCGTATCTCTGAACCTCCACAGGGCTCTTCTCTCTTCTCCCCTCAACACCCCCAACATACAGGTTTCTTTCCAGTGGCTCCCTCAGCCCTCAGCTTACATGTTGGTTCTGGAGACCGGCTCCCCCTATTTTTCTTTCACAGCACCTTAGTTTCCTTCACAAGGTTTATTGGAATCTGCAGTAACATATTTTACCTGTGGGATATCTGGCTATCTACCTCCTCAAGACTGAAGTTCCCATTCCCGGTAGGACCCTCTTATTCCAGGTTCTCTCTAGCACTCAGTGCCGGGGGTACATGGCAAGGGGATGAATTATACTGCTTTAATGAATGAATTAAATGTGGGGGGGGGGAAGCACAGTAGGGAAAACAAACTAAAACTAACATTGATCTTAAGCCTTTCCCATGACCTAGACATTCCAGAACTTCAATTCAACTATGTGACAGGAACCAGCATCCCTACTTTACATCTAGCCAACTTAGTGCTCAAGACGCAAGTTCTGGGGATGCCTGGGTGGCTCAGTCAGTTGAGTGTCAGACTCTTGATTTTGGCTCAGGTCACGATCCCAGGGTCATGGGATCGAACCCCACATAAGGCTCCATGCTCAGCATGAAGCCCGCTTAAGATTGTCTCTCTCCCTCTGCCCCTCTCCCCTGCTCACGTGCTCTCTCTTAAAAAAACAAAACAAAACAAAAAAAAAAAAAAACGTGTGTTCTGGAGCCAAGGAGATCCAGGCCCCAATTTCAGGTCCACTCTTTCTTGAGTAAGTCAGTTGCTCTGCCTGAGCTTATATTTCCTAAGTTATGAAAAACAGATAACAAATACCATCTTACGAATGTTATAAGACCAAAATGGAACCCAGCATAGACAGGCCTCAGCACAGGAACTAGAACACAGTAAGTATTGGAGACGTGAGCTGGGCCGGGAGAGGAGGTAGAGCAGGGCTTTAGCTGTGAGCCACCATCCCAGGTTGCTTTCTGCCCTCGGGCCTGGCCTCACCTTCCTTTTGTTGAGCTCCAGGGCCTGGCTGCGCAGCGTCAGCTCCTTCTCTACACCCCCGAGGCTGCCCTGCAAGGCCCGCTCTTTTTCCTCCAGCTTCTGCACAGTCAGCAGCTGGGCATCCACCTGAGGTCAGGGGTGGAGACTCAGTGCTGGGGAGCTGGTGCCTCTCCAGCTCCACCCTACAGCCCAGGGCTGCCATACCTGGGACTTGAGGCCAAGAACTTGCTCGCCCAGCTCATCCTTCTCCTCCCGCAGTAGCTTGTGAATCTGGTTGGCCTTGATCCGTTCTGACATCAACTTAAAGTTGGCATCATCCTTCTCCCGTAACTGCTGTAGCAGCCTCCCATTTTGTTCCTGCATGTCCTCAAAAGCCTGACCCGTCACATCCATCTCCGACAGCAAAGCCTCTTCTTCCTGCAGCAGGTGGACAGGGACAAGATGGAAAACGGAAGATGGACACGATGATCGTGGGGAAACCACAGGAAAAAAGGACTGACCACAGAGTGATCCCAGAGCATCTGCTAGGAGTACCCATCAAGGAGTTAAGGGTATCCCAATATTCAGAAGCAGGGGACCACAAGGGGGTCATACCTGCTTGGTAGCACCCAACTTGCGCTGCAGGTGTTCGATCTGTTCCTCGGCTTGCCGAATGCGCCGCAGGGCATCCTCATCAGCAATTTTCTTGCTCTCTCTTCGGTCCCTCTCCTCCAATTCCCGAATGCGGCCTCGTAGTTCATCGACCTACAGCCACCAGAAAGAGCTAGCTCTCCTCACTGCTTCCTGCTGACCTAGGGCCCTGCTCTAGTCAGAACCCCCCAGGGCAGCCTCTGTGTATGCCCCACAGGCCCTACCTGCCCTCACCTCAGCCTTGGCCTTGCGTTCGGCTGCCATGAGCTGCACCTTATCCCGCTGTTCCTTGGGTGCTGACTTGTACATGTCCAGCAGCAGCTTCATCTCCTTCTGGCTTTCCTGGGCCTTCCTGGAGAAGCACAGGAGGAAGGCTTGGTGACTGGGGCCAGAGGCCACTTTGGCAGGGGTGGAAAGGAGACAAAAACAGGGTCTCACTTGAGCTCTGCTCGGAGACCTTTAAGGAGTTCTGACTCCTTCCTCTTGGCCTCCTCCACCTTGGCCTTCTCCCGATCAGCTCTTGAGAGAGCTGAGGCTACAGATGGGGGTCCCAGGCCAGGCCCTTCCCGCTCCCGAAGCTCCCGTTTGGGCCTGGCCTCAGGTTCTCGGCTCCGGGAGGAGGGGCCCTGGGACCCAGGAGTTAAGGCCTGGGAATCTTCCTCAGAGGGGGCCAGCTCCTCTTTCTTTGCTGAGGAGGCAGCAGTGGTGGCACCAGGCACTGAAGCCACCTCCTTTCTGCTGTCAGGGGCACTGACAGGGCCTGGCCCACCCTCTTCTTTCCCTGGGGTTGGGGCACTGAGGCCAGAGTCCTCTGGGTGGCCCAGGTTCGGAATGGAGTGGGTTGAGCCACTGGCCTGGGCCCGGAGCTGCAAAGATAGAGAACAGGGCTGAGGTGAGACAGTGCTTACTGGGGTCTAGCCAAGGCTTTTCCGAGGCATCCCCTTCCTCACCTTGCCAATCTCAGCCTGCACTTCCCGCAGCTTCCGCTTGTATCGCTGGGCATCCCCCTTTAGCTGGTGGTTGTGGTTTTGGAGGCTGCTGATCAGGTGGCGCATCTCACGGTTGATGGGCCCTGGGGGAGGGTTGGAAAGTAAGGGGTTAGACTGGCCTCTGGGCTAAGAGCCCAACTCCTCAGTGGTGGGAGAAGGGGAGCCAAAGCCATCACTCCCATTGTGAAGGAGAGGGAAACTGAGGCCCTGTACGGAGTGTGACCTTATCAAAGTAATAACCTAGGCTTAGAAGAAAACTCTCGAACCTCCTGTTTATGTTATTTCTGTTAACGTAGACTTTTTTCGGTATTTCCAAATTTCCTTCAAAGGAGCACACGACTGTAACATTCATTGAAGTAAATTAGTCTGCTTCTTTCATATTTTTAAATAGATGTCATCTTCTGAGTTCCATTTCTCTGACCTCCCCATCCAAAACCACAATCTTCTAACACTTCATATCTTTCTCCCCTGCTTTATTTCTCTTGATATATTTGCCACTATCTAATATACACCTTCTATTTTTTACTTTGTTGTCTTCCCCCACTACGCTACTAGGCCACAATAGCAAAGATGCTTTGAATTTTGTTTACTACTATAATCCCAAAGCCTGGAAGAGAGCCAGATTTAATACATCCACAAATGAACGAATACCTCCAAGAGAAAGACACTGTAAGGCCAGATAACCACAGACAGGGCCAACAGCTCATCTTCTGGCTGTGCCTGCTCCATCAGCCACCTCAGCTGGTTGTGACCCTCACTGTGCCCTTGAGCCAGGTGCTATGATCCCTGTTTTGGCCAGGGACAGGAGGCTCTGCAAAAGGAAGGGGCTTAACCCCTTGCATCTGGATAAGCAGTAGCCCCCCACCAGGGACCGGCAATCCCAGATAAGGCCCCACCTCCACCCCGTCTTCACCACATACCCGCCTGCTCGTTGGCCGCCAGGTTCTGTTCAAACTCGATGCGCAGCATCTCGTACTCCTTGCGTACCTGGGCCAGCGTGTCCTCCAGCTGGATAACCTCTGTGCGCAGCTTCTTCTGTAGCCCCAGCTCATCGCTCTGTAGGTTGAGGTGTTAAGGACCCACACAACCCTTTAGCCTCTGGCAAACCCCTCTCTTCTTCCCCCCCACCTCAGGCCTCAGTGGCTTAGGAAGAATTTATTCCCAAGGGATCCCTGGTAGCACACAAGGCCTCCAAAGGCCCTGACCCTAAGTCTGTTCCAGGGCCATACCTCCATGTGCTCAATGTGTCTCAGGTGGGAATTCTTGGTAGCCAGCAGCAGCCCCCGGGCCTCATCAAGCTGGGTCTTCACTTGCAGAGACTCATTATAGAGCAGTGAGAACTGGGCCTGCAACATCCGGTACTCCCCCGTTTCCCGCACCACCTCCTCAGGAAGGCTCCGCAGGGCTACCTAGGAGCAAGGTGCCCAAAAGTGATCAGCAGGAGGATTCAGGGCCCAGCAACTACCTGGCAGGCTCAGGCCCTACCAGGCCTAAATACAGCCCACCTTGAGGCGCTCATTGGTCCGCACAGCCCCCTGAAGCTCGGCCTGTAGCTTCTCCAGCTCTGCCATCCGGCTGTTGGCCAATTCCTGGTTTTCTTCCAACTCTGCATTCAGCATCTCAAACTGTGGAGCGAGAGGGACTATGGCAGGTAGGGCCAGGCCAGAATGCATGCTTCCCTCCCATCCCCACCACACAGGGACAATGATGGATTCTGAAGCCCTAAGGACAGGCCAAACCCAAGCACTTTCCTAAGGGCTCCCAGGTAAGTGGGAGAAAATACTGCACGGTCAGTGCTGGCAACCAAGGCTGACAGGGAGTCAGGGAAGCCTTCCTGAAACACCTGAAGAAAAAGCTGAAATAAAGAGTTCACAGGAAACAGTGACCCTCACAGCACCACAAAATAGCGCAACGACCAAGAAGTCACAGAGCCCGCTCAGTGAGGCCCTTCTTCAGCTACCCAGCTAAGAACGCCAGTCAGCTCCAACATATTTCCATTGGTCTCTTTTCTATGCTTTTTCTTTGAGGCACTTATCGCCACCTTATGTACTACGTACTTATTTGCTCCCTCAACCAGAACCCAAACTCCAAAAAAACCTCTGGTTTCTGTCTATATTGTCCTCTGATATGCCTGCTTCCGAGCAGTCCCTACCATTTAGCATTCAACAGTATTTACTGAATATGTAAACGAATGAGACAAAGCAGCATGAGTACAGGCAAGGGCCTCAGAGACCATGTGGGTGGTCTGTCCTTAATTCTGAGGGAACGTTCATGGGTAAGGTAGATAAAAGGTTACAGGAGGGGCTGCCAAGAATGGCGGCTGCTCACCTTCTGCATGCTGAGTGTGATCTGGCCCCCCTGGAAACCCGAGGAGCTCCCAGACACATAGTAGCCAGAGTTGAGCTGTAGAGAGACAGATAGATGGGAGTGGAGGAGAGAAGCAAGGACTCCAAGTATTTAGCCCTGACTCCATCTGACCCAGCACCCTAGCCCCACCTGCTCCAAGGCCTCCGCCAGATGCTTATTGAGCTTCTGCTCACGCTTGCGCAGCTTCTCGATGTCCCACTGCAGGTCCTCCACCGTCGTCTCCATCTCTAGCACCTTGGTCTCTGCTGATGTCACTTTATCCTGGAGCTCAGAATACTAGACAATGATAGGGAAGATGCTTAGAGCAAGAGACTTGGCTCCCTGAGAACCTGGGTGCCCATCTAACCCAAATCCTGCCCCGGTTTTAATCCCACCTCCAATGAGATGCGGTGGTGCTTCTCCTGTAGCTGGGTGGCCAAGTCCTGCAGTCGCCGGTTCTCACGACCCAGCTCCCGGGTGCGCGCCCGAGCCACCTCACTGGGGGGCTCGCTGTCCCCTGGGAAGGCAGGGCTCGGGTAAGAGCGAAGTCCAAGGCAATGGGGCAAAGTACTAACTCATTCTGTGAGTGCCCATGTGATCCACCAGCTGTCTTGCCAATCTCTCATGACAAAGCCAGGAGTCTTTATCCCCACTGTACAAAGGAGGAAACCAGCTCAGAGAAGAGAGCCATTTACCAAGAACGCCCAGGCTAGAATGACAGGACTAGGGCTGGGAGAAGCCTGTCAACCTGCAAAGCCCAGGCACTTGCTACTATGCCTTGCGGATCAACAACTGCCACCAAAATTTGCGCAAAGTGTTCCAAAGAGGTCTCCAGCTAGAAGGCAGGGGCCCCATAAGCATCGACAACTCCTCCCACCCATCTCTCTAGAGTTCAACCCCAGGAATCAGAGCCAGGGCCCCATCTACAACCCACCCCTTTCCCTGAGAACGTGGCTGATTTATTCCTTGGAGAATTATGGCTGCCTCTGGGCTTGGGGCATTGAGGGGATACAATCAAGATGCAAATGGGGGTAGACACCTGTGTGATGGGGAAGGAAGAACCAACCTCGGCTATATACTCGCTGACAGAGTTCCTCCACCCGGCGTTGTAGGCGGTCTGAGGCCTCTACGACCCGGGACACAGCTGCCTTGGAGAACTCCATCCGGCCCTGCAGCTGGAGCTCCACCTCCTCACTGCTGCTAGCGCCCAGTGCTACCACAAAAGCCAAGGCTGGCTCGCTGAGAGGGGGCCGCGGCTGCACCGGCAGAGGCTCTGCGAGGGATGGACAGACCTTTGTGAGGATAACAGCAGCAATTACCACCACTCCGTACGATGTTCCAGCCTGAGCCCTTCACTCTACGGCTCACTGAATCAACATACGCGATGCCTGTAATACACTGGTATCCCCATCCTCAAAGTGATACAACTTTATTTCAGAGAGATAACTTACTCAAGGCCACAGAGCTCCCAAATCACTCTTCAGGGAAGCCTTCTCCATCTAAATTAGAACCACACACATGTGTGCATACACTGATTCCCTCTCAAGGGCCCCTGTACTTTTTACTCATGGCTTAAAATCACTTCCTCCCCGAGGGCAGGGCCAACGTTTCTTCCTGTCTTTGTTTCTTCTGAGGCTGTACTCAATGTTAATTGATCCAGTTAATTGAACCAGTTAATTGAACCAGTACTCAATGTTAATAGTTTTCAACTAAATGAGTGTGAAACATGACACGCACTATGAACCAAGTCACTCAGATTCCAAAGCCCGGGGCCTGGGGTCTTATCCACTGCACTTTTGCCACCCAAACATGAAATCAGGTGTGTGTGTGTGTGTGTGTGTGTGTGCGCGCGCGCGCATGAGTGAGAAGACCGGCGGGAAATTTGAGAGACTAATGTAAAAGTCCCCTCCATTCCAGGACCTTTCTTAGCTTAACTGAGCTCCCCAGATCCTAGGGCTCCGGTCCTACCCCTCAGCTCTGATGTCCCTGGCTCTGTGACAGGGGTCTCATCACGTGTCAGTCCCTCCTGGGTCCCAGGGGCCTCTGTCCCTGAAGACAGCTCCCCCTGGCTCTCATGGTGTCGGAGAAGGGCTTCCACGGTTTCATCCAGCTGAAGGGAGAAAGCACCAAAAATGTTACAAATCCCTCAGGTGCTTCCCAGCATGATACCCCTTTTCCCAGCAGAGGAGTCTGAGGATTGGCAGCAGGATCAAGGCCAGGTCTTGGAAAGCAGAGGGGCGTCCACCTGGGCCCAGTAGCGATTGACAATGAGAAGTGTGGCATCGTCTGTGGCCTGCCGCTTCTCCAGCTTCTCAATTCGTTCTCGGAGTTCATCTTCACAAGCCTGTCGCTGTTCCAACCGCTCTGCTAGTTTCTTGTTCTTGAACTGCAGAACCTTCAGGTCCATCTCCTCCTACCAAGGAAAACAAAGGGACCAAGGAGAGGGTCAAGCAGGGCCCAAGAAACCAATCACAGAGAGAAAGAAAGGAGAGCAACTGGAATGGAGAAGAGAAAATCCCCAGACTAACCGCTAACAGGATTTAAAGAGGCTCAGACACCCACAGAGAAAGCATCTTGGTTGTGAGTTCTGCTACTACCTGTTTCTAACTCTCAAGTCTTTGACAAGTCATATGCCCCCTGGGAACATGTTTCCCTTATCTGTAAAAGGAAGGCAAAAATCGTGTCCTCCGTTTCCTTCAACAGTGTGTTCTGTAAAGTGAACCGTGCCAAGCTTGGGCAACTGGGAGTAAAATTCTGGACGATTTGGACGCAAAACAGAGATGGGAGTCTGGCAAGTTGTGAGGACTGAGGCAGGAGCCACGAACCGTGGAAGAGATGCCCCCAAGACGAATGGGCTCTATGAGCGTGGTTGTGGTCTTCTCTTCACGGCTCAGCTTCTTCTCTGGGGGCCCTGAGCCCCCGTCGCCGGCGGCGCGTTTGTTGCCGGGTCCAGACATGGCCGCGGAGACGAGGAGCGGCGCAGGGTCTCCCGAGGGACGTCGGGCAGGCGTAGGTGGCACTTCTGTCACCTGCAGAAGACAGAGAGCATAGATGTGGAGGCTGCCAGCGCTCCGCAGCCCCAAGCACCCCAGCACACACCTGCTGGATCTCGCCCCCGCCAGCCCCGGGCCCCTCACCTGCAGCAGGATCAGCCTAGCGCCATCTTGGACTTCACCGGACGTCACCGGCCTCTTCAGCCCAGAGCGCAAGCGCCGCAGGCAATGCCGGATGTGGCGAAACTTCATTTCCTGTTTCTATTGGTCGCGCTTTGTCCCACCTCTAGGGTCCCGTTTGGTTTCTTTCTGAACACCTCCTCTTTCTCTCGGTGATTGGCCAGTAAACAGTTCCCGTGGCAACTGACACCGCACTTACATTCCCTAGTCCTAAAGGCATCGCCTGCCTCAGGTCAGCCACTTTGAAGGGAGGGCGCGGGGGCGGTGCTTGAAACTTATTGCGCATGCGCATTCTCTTCTTACTCATTGGCGAGCGCCCTACACTTCCTCCCTCCCTCCACGAGCTCCCTTAGCAACGGTCGCCGTTGAAACGGAGGGAGACGCCCCCTGCGGATTGGCTGCACCCGGTCTTTCTACGGCGCCGATTGGCTGAGGCGTCGCTAGAGGGCCAGGCCTTGGCAGTCGCTGCCCGAGAACCGGCGTTCCCAGGACCTGGGCGGGACAGAGCCAGTGGTGACCCACGGCAAAGAGGAGCGACGAGATGATCCGTCAGAAGTCCAGCCAATTCCTAGGACTGAAGATGCAGTCGGAGCTTGAACAGCCCTCCGAACTGCAGCGGGAACCCGAGAGGGAACTCACTTCAGTGGATGAGTCCGTCATGCGGATAGCAACAGGTGTGCGGCCTGAGTCCGGCACCGCGGCCTCGGTAGATGCGGATGAAGATCCTGCAGCCAACTTGTTCCCGGTGAGGGCGGGACAGAGTGGTCCGCTCATGAATGTTTGTAAAAGGGCTCCCCGGCAGGGCGCCACCCGCCGTTATGTTTATTAAAGTTCAAGACGTTTCCTGAGTGCCTTGGTGAAGAGGCGGGGGTGTGTAACTCCGACTGTTAAATGCTCATGAATGGTACTTAGGGCCTATCAAAGCCTGGCCTGCCGGCGTTGCTCGTACATAATCTTTAAGATGAGAAGGCAAGTTAGCGGGTTCTTAGGCCAGCTGGAGATCCGCAACAGGTCAGGGACTGGGGCCAGGGACAAGCTCTGCCTGCCCAATCCGCTTTCTCTCCGCAGCCGCCACTGCCCCGGCCCCGGATCTGCATGTGGTGAGTGTGAAGAGCCTTGGGGAAAAGTTACACTTTACATTTACATTATTCTTCCCCAAAAGTTCTGTCAAACAGCTAGAGCATTACCCATTTTACAGATGAGGAAACTGCAATTACCCAAGATGACTAGGTCTCCAGCTTTCCTGCCTCCCCAGTCCAACGAGGGAGGATGGGAAGAAGGGAGCCAAAGACTAAGGATGTAAATGGAATATCAACTGCTGTGGAGCACTGTATAAATGGGGACACTGAAGCCACATGAGGAGTGGCAGAGACAAGAGCTTAAATTTCCTAATCCTTGGCTTTATAAACGAAGAGGACCAAAGGAGTTCATTTAAGCCATATTCCTTATTTGAAGGTGGAGAAAGTTGGATCCAGAGAGAGTAGTGGAAGGGCTAATCCTCAAACTCAGGTCTCCTGATTCCCAGTTCAATGCTGTAGCCATCATAGCCCTGCCAGGAGACTAATGCACAATGGCCACCAACCTTTTCACCTCTTTTCTTACAACAGGAAATACCTGGACATCCATTCCATGCACAGGCTGGAGAAGACCACCAACACTGAGGAGATGAGGGAGTATGGGGGGATGAGGGAAGGGCAGAGAAGCTGTCTCCTGGGGAGATTGAGAGGGCTGGGCTGGGAGGGCGGGAAGAATGCCCAACTCCAGAGCATGTGGTGCATCGGTGTGGGGAGGCTCGCTCATTCCTTCCTCTCTCCTAAGGGTGCTAGCTGAGCTGTTGGGGCTAGGCTCTCCTGAGCAGAGCCTGCGGGATGCCATCATCCTGGACCTTTTCTCCCATGCACTCATCTTCTGCCGCCAGCAGGGCTTCTCACTGGAACAGACATCAACAGCTTGTGCTCTGCTCCAAGATCTTCACAAGGCCTGTGTGGGTGAGAGGGTCAGGCTACCTAAGGGTTTGAGCCCAGGGGACAGAGGAGACTGGGATGGCAAAAGTGACCAAGGGAAGCAGTAGTTCCCTTGGAATCTTTGTTCTGTCATTACACGCAATATGACCACACACAAGTTGTTTCAGCTTTGAAACCATTTCTTCATATACAGCACCAACTTCATGAGACTGTTCTGAGAAATATTGTGTGTAATAGATGTAAATATACACACAGTGCTCAATAAAACAGCTCCTCCTCCACCCCCCCCCCACTTTATTCTTAGAACTGTGTTTTTCTGCACAATGTTTAACAAGAGGTGAAATTACATATTTCTCGTTTGATTGTATGTCACTTACAGACGGGACCTTGTTTGTTTTGTTCAGTGCCCTAGAACAGTGCACAGGGTACTCGGTATTTGTTGAGTGAATTACTGAAATAAGCCAGGACTTAAACCTAGATTTGCTCACTTCTAAAGTGCAATAAGTAGCTGGTGAGTGAGTGAAATGAATGAATGATTATCAGGGAGGGGACTCACTGTCACATCTTGCTTTCCCCCCTCAGCAACCCCCTTGGGCAACGTGGAGGAATGTTACCGCTACTTCACCAGTGTTCTTTTTTGCCATGGACTCAGGGTCAGTTCCTCTGGAATGGAATCTTCAGTCTCCCCCCAGATAAAGTCTAGCCCAGTCTCCTGCCCTCTCTCACACTCGTCACCCTCATCTTTCTCTGAAGGCTGCAAGGGGCTCTCCCTGCTCCTGGACTGCCAGGCACTTGGAGAAAAGGTCAGGGTTCCTGGGGGTGGTCAGTCCCCTAACTCCCAATCATCCCCACAGCGGCCTCCCTTCAGTAT
The DNA here is from genome assembly GCF_023721935.1 of Panthera uncia. Classification (NCBI taxonomy): domain Eukaryota; kingdom Metazoa; phylum Chordata; class Mammalia; order Carnivora; family Felidae; genus Panthera; species Panthera uncia. The sequence continues at coordinate 17,644,088 of NC_064815.1, read as the reverse complement.
CAACCTCTTTAGGGAGGAACAGCTGCTTGCCCTGGCAGATTATGTGGTCAACACCTACTTCCGCCACTTCAAGCTCTACAAATATGTCTTCACACCCCAGGTACAGAGGCCACCTCTCATCTCCCCCTTTCACTCAGTGCAGATGCCCTCCTCTCAGCCTCCCTCCTCCTCCCTCTTCCCAGGTGAGGCTGGACCTATCTTTGACTTACATAGGGCTACAGCCGCCTGAGCTCTGGCCAGAGGATGAGACAGGTGAGGAAGAGGGCTGGGGCTGGGGCTGGGGCTGGGGCTGGGGCTGGAGCTGAAGCTGAAGCCTCTTCCTGCTTCTGGCCTGCAGAGAAAGAAGGCGAGGAGGTGGGAGAGCAGGCAGTCACCCCACAGGAGGAGGAGCTGGAAACAGTGGTCCAGCCAGAGCAAGAGCCAAGTGAGGAGCTGGAAGGGTTAGGTTCCCCTGTGACTTGGAGCAAGTATAAAATGAAGGGGTTAGACCACATCAGGACTTCAGGTCTGTTTTAGGCACAGTGTCCTTTCTCCAAATGATTCCTTATGCAGAAATTCAAGATGACAAACCAGGTAATAAAAGTGCGGGGGGGGGGGGGGCGGAAGAGGAGCTCCAGAAAAGGATAATTATAAAACCAAACAGTAACAACCAGCACACATTTAGCAGTAACAGGGTGCCAGGCAGGCCCTGTGTTAAGCATCTTACATTTAACCCTCCCTCAGTCCTAGGCACTAGGTGCTAGCACTATCTACATTGTACACAGGAGGAAACAGAGATATGCAAAGATTAAATCACCTGTGTAAGGCCACTTATCTGCTCATCAGCAATCCAGAGAGTCCAGCATGACCAGTCCACCCTCCTCTCTCCACAGAAGGGCTAGTTGACCTTTCCTGAACTGAAGCCTTTCCTGATTGCTACCTGTGTAGCCCCAGGCGCACCTTGGAGGTTGTGTTTGCCCAGCTAGGGGCAATCCCTCAGCCCCATGGCATCTCTGCTGACCTGCCCCTTCTTCCTTGCCTCTGCAGGCCAGGTCTCCATCCTGCGAGCCTACATCAAGACCCAGATGAGCAAGGAGCTGGGGCAGCTCCAACAGCTGATAGAGGAGCGGCTCAAAGCCAGCGAGGAAAGGCTCAACAGCAAGTTGACCATCCTAGAGCGGCCCTTCCAGCTACCTCCTGGCAAAGGCAAGAACAAGACCAAGTGACCCCCAGCATTTTCCCCAATAAAGGCCTGGGGCAGAGCAGCCCCATCCCCGCCCCCCCACCCCTCCTGAGCATCTTCTGGGCTTCCCCGCTGAAGCCAGACAGCAGACATAGGGCACTGGCTCTCTCGGGCGTGCAGCAGATTTTATTGCAGGTGCAGCACAGGCAGCATTGACAAGGCTAGGCATGGTGTTGCGAGCAGCAGCGCCCTTCCACCTTAGCTCTGATCCCAAAGCCCTGGCTGGTGGGGACAGGTGTACAGGGCTGGTCTTTATGGTCATATATCAGTGGCGGCATGGCCAGGCAGGGGGGCCTGAGGCCAGAGCCCGTAAGGGCTGGAATGATAAAAATCCTCCTCCGGGAGAGTCCTGCTTTCTGGGGTTCCCCTGGGCTGAGGTGCTAGCCCAGTGCCAGCATGGTGTCATCCTCGGTGATCGCAGCGGAGTCCCCCTCTTCTTCAGGGCCCATGACGGGAAAAGGCCCAGGGGGCTGGTGCTGGAAGAGGGCTGCTCGGTTTTGTTGCTCACCCTTCTTCACCCAGTGCCCATAGAGCCGGAAGGCACAGTTGTCGATGAGGCGCCGCACTGGCCGCAGCGCGTAAGGGTCCCTCAACAGTGCACTCTTGGTCAGCGGCCGGACACGCTGGGTGCTTAGGGCCACTCGTCCAGCAGCCAGCACTGTCCACACTGCCACCTGGGAAGAAGAGGCAATGTGAGCTCCAGTGGGGCATCCACCATAGGAGAAAGATCATGGGACAGAGGAACAGGCCCAGACGCTGACACTCTCAGGCTTACCCGGAACCGCTGGCGGGGGGTGAGGTTCCAGGGTTGGCTGCCTTCACAGCGCTCAAAGAAGGGATGCTGTAGGGCTTGCTCAGCTGTCAGGCGCTCCTCAGGATCTACCTGTAGCAGCTTTGAGATCTAGGGGAAACCCCAGAGCATGAGAGGCAGCTCTTGGGCCTCCTTCCTCACCCTCTCATGGCCCCAGCTCACCAGGTCTTTGACGGTGTCCGAACGGTCATCCCACTCAGGTGAACTAAACTGGTACTGGCCCTCCATGATCATGCGTAACATCAGGATCTGGCGTCGGTGCCAGAATGGTGGCGAGCCAGCCAGGAGTGTAAACAAAATCACCCCACAGGCCCAGCTGGGAAAGAGACCAGAGTCAGACAGGGCTAGGCAAATGTGTTGAAGGACAAGACACAAAGGAGAAAGGAAGTGGGGGGAGACCATAAACTCACAGGTCGACCTCCTTGCCATAGCCGGGGTGGGTTTCATCCATGGAGCATTTAAGGATCTCCGGTGCTAGGTACCCTGGGGTCCCACACAACTCTGGGGAGAGAGAGCTGAGATTGATGGATGCCACCAGACCCCTAACTCAAGGGCCTGTTCAAGGGCCCCTAACTCCAGACCTCTGCTGGAGCCTCAACGCTGCCAGGACCATAAGCGTTCCCATTCTGCTCCTGCCTGCCCTCCACTGAGGGCAGTACTAGACCCTAACCTTGCTGCACAACACAAATACCCACCGAGGTTCCTGGTGGCCTTCCTGGGGAAAACCTCATTTTTGGATGGACTTCAAAGTCTTCCCCAAGCATATCATTTGCCACCTGCAACCCAACCTACCCACTCCTTACACAACTTTGTGCCACGTTTTTACATGTATAACATAAATGGAAAGCAAAACTTCAATCTTTTCTACGTTCCTTTCTGCCCAAATGGACTCCTCCTCCTATAAACTCTATTCTGTGTGGCAGAATCACCACTCAAACCAAGGAGAACGAGTGGGAATATAGGATTTCTTAAGGCTCATACTGAGTAAGTCCCTTGTTTAAAAGCCTTCCTTGGCTCCCCGTTGTGGTCTCGGGCTCAAGTCTAGACTCCTAAAGCACAGCCCGCCATGACTTGATCCTATTATTGATCCTATTATTTTTAGCTGCTTCTATCACTTCAGGTACCAATTCTTTCATCCCAGCAACTGCCAAACTGTGTTCCATGGCATACTTCCAGGAAATCTTAGGCCTACCTCATTTGAAAATGACTCTCCACCCACCCCCACCCCAGATCAGGAAGCCCACTGTGAGATACATACAATGCTTTGCACCTAGAGGATACTTGGCAAATGCTCACTGTCTTCTCCTCTTTGCTTGGTTACCTGGGTACTCAATTATCAGACCCAGCTAACCAGCCTCAGGTCTGGGTCTCCTTCCCTCCCAAGCCTTTTAGGGCACCAGGACCCCTCACCTCGAAGCTTCTCGCCAGGTTCCAAGTGGCAGGAGAACCCAAAATCTGAAAGTCGGATCTGCATATTGTCATCTAGGAGAATATTCTCAGGCTTCAGGTCTCGGTGCACAATGTTGTTGGCATGGAGAAAGCTCACTGCTTCCAGCAGAGACCTCATGATGGACCTGAGGGAGGTGCAGTCTCCTCCTCTGCTTCTCCCTGCCCGGCCCCACCCCGCCCCCTGCTCACCCCACCGGCCTCAGGCTCAGCCATTACCTGGTTTCCTTTTCTGAGAGGGCCACCTTCTCTGTGAGATAGTCAAACAGCTCTCCCTTCCGCATCCTAAGGGATAGGAGGGATTGGGAGGTAGGTGTACCTTACAAGCGGCTGAGAAAATAAGCCAGTGGCTCATAGAAAATACCACGGAAGAGGCCAGTAAAGAGATTCCTCTTAGACAAACAAAGGGTCTTGAGACAGAGTGCTCCAAGAGTGAACTGGATGCCCGGGGCAGCTTGGCCCAGGGGATTGGTAGTTGAAATATATGCACTGTGCCATGAGAGGGTTATTTTAGCAAGAATAAGTACCTTCTTGCAACAATTATTTTATAGGAGGTCCTTATTATGTGAGAGTAAACTCGAAGAAGACCTTTTAAAGTGAATCTAGACCATGACCAAAATTTTACAGTTAACAGTAGTAAAAAGTTGAATAGGACTTTATTTTGAATTTTGCTTATTTTATATTGTCTTTAAAAATTGAGGTTATTAACTGCAACTCTGCATCAGTCCTTGAAATCCGGAGTTGACTGGGGGCATATCAGTGTTTTGCAACATTGTGTGATGAGGTAACAGACACTTCCTACCTCCCCCGGCCAACTTTTGCAGAGGGTCATTTCTGTATGAAGACTTTGTGAATTTTTTCCAAGGGTCTCTCTTAAATATTTGCTATTTAAACCATTCTCTTTTGAGGTACCTTTGCGCTGCTTTACATTATATTTTCTAACATCTCACACTCAGATTCAGACTACCCAGAAAACGAAATGATGGGCAGAGACAAACACCATGTAAGGTGGTAGGGTGTTAAAACAGCGAGAGACAGATGAGCAAGAACCTGCTGATAAGTGGTCAGCTCTTAAAACAGCCTTTTCTTCCCTGCTAACCTTTCGACCATGGGGGACTGGGACAGTGGCCCCTTGGGTCATGAAGACCCTTTTAAATTGGCTGGTCACTAACATTCTGGAAGAACCTGCCCAATCAGGGCACCCAGGGAGAGGGGCCAAAGCCAGGAGTACAGGAAGGTGTGAGCAAGGTAGTCTTAGCCCACTGCGCTGTCAGGCTGGGGCCACGCGTGCAGGGGAGGAGGAGGCTTCTCAGATCAGGGCAGGGAGATACTCACAGATCAAACACCAGGAACATGAAGCTAGAAGACTCGTAGGAATCGATGAGAGTGACTGGGAAAGAGGCAGAAAGGTAGAAATACGGAGATGGAAAGGAGCGGATGCATGTTATAGGGGCTTTCCACCCCAAGGTGGCAGTGGGCTGTTACTGGGAAGGAAGGAGAACCAAAAGGAGGCAGTAGGGACCCAAAGGCTGGCCACACTTTGAGGTGGAGCAGAGCCATGACGAAGGGAGCAGAGGCATGGAGGCAGTGTGGGGGGAACGGGGCTATGGGCAGGGCCAGCAGGAGGTGGCTGTCAGCTAACAGGAGCAGGGAAGGCAGCCTCACTGATGTGGGGGTGGCCGGCGACCTGGCGAAGGATGTGCGTCTCTCGCCGCGTGGCTTCTCGCACCTCCTCTAGCTGTTCGGGGCTCAGTCGCTCAGCTGTCACCTCCATGATCTTCACCGCAAACTCATGGCCAGTAGCTCGATGAACACAACGGCGCACCACGGAGCTCACTCCTCTGCCAGAGTGAGACAGCACAAGAGTCAGGCCTCCTGCTCTGTCATTTTCACGCAGAGTGGTGCCTCGGCATCCTCTTACCCACTGCACCAGATTCCGAAGATCCATCTGGGCGACAAGGCTGCCTCCCGAGGAGCTTGTTCTGATCTACAGTAGCTTCACAGTAGCCTCAGCAAGCAACCTGGATACCCAGCAAGGTGCAACACAAATCTCACAGAGAAGGCAGGTGGAGGTCCTGGGTTTGAACCCAGTTTCTGCCACTCCCTCCGTGAGTAAGTCTAGGCAAGTCTTTTCCACACTGAGCTCCAGAGCCTGCCTCTTGCTTGCCCTGGAACCCCACAAGGAGAAAGTGGGAAGAAATGACCTAAACCTCACTCCAAATTTTACTCACACTTCCCTGATTACCCCACCCAAATCCCAAAGTTCTCCTAAAATACGTCAAGTGCAAGGGGCTCCAAATAAATATTGGACCATTGACTGGAAGACCAAAGTTGTGAATTAGGAGACCTTGGTGTAGGCCCCAAATTTGCCACTAATTAACCTCCATGTAACCTAATGACCTAAGGTCTCTGGGCTTCCACTTTGCCGGCTCTGAAACGTGGCCAAAAACATCTTGAAGAGATGTTGAAAAACATTAAGGAGATAGAAGCAGAAAAGCCCATTTGGCATGGTGAAGAGAAAGTCCCAGACAGGTATTTCATTGCTGGGAATCTGTCACCAATTCCATATGACCCTACAAGTACCTCAGGCTAAGTGCAAATCTCTCCAAGATCGGCCCTCACACCACATTTCCTACGTTGGTTCCCTGGCTGCCCTCCACATAACTTTACTGCCGTGCTCTCAAGGCTTCCTTGCCCTTACGTAACTCCCTTTGCTTAGAATGCCTGTCAACCACATCTCTAGTTCCATCGAGAGATATAAACTATTGACCCTCTGGCCAAGTGCGCTGTTTGGTCAGCGTATTCTTGTTCTTTTCAAAACGAATTCCCATCTTAAGTGGGACAAGACCCGTCCAGCTGCCGCAGTGCTCCCCACACCTACTGCCTTACTCTTGGCCACTTCACAGTTTCACTTTCCTGATCTCCACTAAATGGCAATGCCATTCAACCAGACTCCCAAGCTAGAAATCTTGGTACAGTTCTTGGCTTCTTCCTCTCCTTCACAATCCACCACATGCAACCAGTCCACTCCATTCTGTGTTTTTTTCAATTCTGTTTCCTACTTCTCCACCCCCATAGCTGTTAACAGCCTCCCCACTGATCTCCCTGCTGCCAGTCTCAGCCACTGCAACCCATCCACCACACTGCTTCCAGAATGAGCTGCTTATGACAGTCCTGTCATAAGAATCATGTCATTCATTGCTGAAAAGTTTTCCAGCTTAAATTCCCTAACAGTTCCCTCATTCCTTAGTGGGACCCCCTAGAACAACTGTGCTCTTTTGAAATGAGACCTAAGAATTCCAACCTTATAGTGCACTTAAAATTGTTTTCTCTCCATACTGCATCCCTATTACCTGCAAGATAGAAGTCAAATCCCAGTTCCTTCACCCATCACTCAGAAATGGTCTCAGTTTCTGTTCAGCCTCATCTTTGGCTATTACTCTGCTATTCAATATTTATTTCAGTGACTTACAACTTATCAATTTCTAGAATGCATCAAGCTCTTTTAAAGCTTCATGCCTTTATACATGAATAGACTGGTACTCTGGGAAAAGTCATTCAGTAAAAGTATGCAGGTAATTTACTATGCAGGGAAAAGACAGTGGAGACCAGGGAGGATGCTACTACTGTAATGCCAGAATGAGATGACAGGGGCCCTACCCTCTGACCTGCTTTCTCCAAAATGGGTCTTTCTGTACTCTGTGGCAGTGGAAACACTGTCCTTCCCTAAGGGTTCTTCCCAGCCTCGGTGAATCCTCCCTTATCTAGTCCTGAAACCCTATGTCAGCTTAGGACTTGGATTTCAGCTCACTTCTCTTCCAGACACTTTCTCCCCCCTGATGACCTCCAACCAGTCCCAGGGGACTTAAATACCAACTGTGCAATTGGCTCCTGCTGCAGTGTCTCAAACCTTGAGTCCTCTCCAGAATTCCTGATCCCAAAGGCCTTTGTGACATCTCCATGTGATATATTTTAAAAGAGTCTGAACAAATCTAATAGCCACACCCCTGTCTGCTTTCCTGGCCTGGGCGGCATGGGTCACAGCAGACCATGCCAACCTTCCAGAGGCACATTCTTTTTGTGCTTTTATTTCTAACTCACAGGTGCTATCTTATATCTTAGTCTCCCTTACTGACTCCTCCTTCTGTAACCCCTTAATGGTGACAGGCCTCAGGGCCTAAGCCTAGGCCCCCTTTCGTTTCTATTTTCTCACCAACTACTATCTATATGCTAACGCCTCTGATTTATTGCTCTAGCCCAGCTCTCTCTCCAATTCCAGACACATGTACCCACTTGACAGCTCCAGGTAGATATCTCAAAACTTAATATTTCCAAAATGGAATTCCTGACTTGCTTGCCCCTGCCAGAAATCTGATCTTTCTCACACTTCTTCATTTCAGTAAACAGTACTCAGGCGCTCAAATCCAAACCTGAGACGTTACTCTTGTTTCTTTTCGTTTCCCTCATGGTCCATAACCAGTCTTTCAGGAAACTATCAAGTCTCTCTTCAAATCATCACCTAAATCTATCCACTTCTCCCCATCTCTACCACCGCTCCTCTATTCTAAACATCACCATCTCTAGCCTGAATCCATCAGTAGCTTCCTAACTGATCTCTACACATCTACTCTTGTCCTTTTCCCATCCATTCTCTACACAAGAGCCAGAATAACCTTTTTTAAATGTAATAACACATTTGTGTTGAGCACTTACCATATGCCAGGAAGTGTTCTAAGAGTATCATACTAAGGGGCATGTGAGTGGCTCAGTCAGTTGAGTGTCCGACTTTGGCTCAGGTCATCATCTCACAGTTCATGAGTTCGAGTCCTGTATCAGGCTTGCTGCTGTCAGCACAGATCCTTTGTCCCCCTCTCTTTCTTCCCCTCCCCTGTTCGCACACTCTCTCTCAAAAATAAATAAAACATTAAAAAAAAGCGTATCAGGGCACCTGGGTGGCCCAGTCGGTTGAGCATCCGACGATGGCTCAGGTCATGATCTCACGGTTAGTGGGTTTGAGCCCCGCGTCGGGCTCTGTGCTAACAGCTTGCTCAGAGCCTGGCGCCTGCTTCGGATTCTGTGTCTCCCGCTCTCTCTGCCCCTCCCCCACTCACTCTGTCTCTCAAAAATAAATGTAAAGAAAAAATTTTTTTTTTAAAGTGTATCATATTCTTTCCATCCTCACAGCAACCTACAAGGTAGGGTCTATTTTTATAGCTGAGGCATGGAAAGTTTAAGTTCCTACCCCCAAATCAAAAATATGTAAATCAGATCATGTTACTGCCCTGTTTGAAACCACCAATTTCACTAGAATAAAATCTAAATGTCTTATCATGGCATAAATCCCTACATAATCTAATGTCTATTTACCTCTCCAACTTAATTTCCTCCACCTTGTGCCACTCTTACTACATTCTAGCCACCATGATCTTCTATCTATTGCTTGAACAGGCGCTTTCTAGCCTGAGCCTTTGCATGTGCTGTTCCCTCTGCCCCAAATATATCCTATCTCAACTCACAAGCTGTTCATTCTCATCCTTCAAGTCTCAGTCCCATTAATTACTCTCATTCCATCATCCCAGCATATGATGACCTTTATCTTGTTTTTGTGTTTATCCTCCATCTCTACCACTAGCATATACTCCAGGCAAACAGAAAACCTGTGGGTCTTGTATTCCTAGTGCCTCACACAGTGCACCCAGCACACTATACATGCTTAGGAAATCTTTGATGAGTAAGTGTATCTGCACTGTCTCTACAAGTGAGGCCTTCCTTCTATTCTCTGCATGCTGAACTCCTATTCATCCTTCAAGACCCAAATATCCCCCTTTGGGGGGAAGCTGTGGTTTTATCAGCCCCATCACACTATTTACACAGCCTGATACTACTTGAACGTTTTTTGTGTCTCTTTCAGTCACTTCATTTGGAGGACAAACAACTCTTCTACCCTCCCTGTGCTTAGCTTCATGTCTGGCCGACAGTAAGTTACTTCAACTATGCTTGCTGAACACATAAATGTGTGAATTTGGAAAAAATGGAGGTTGGCTCAGAAAGAGTTTAGTCACCAAATGTTGCTCCACTAACCACTGTTCCTTCCCATTTAGAACTATCCAGCCCTCAGGTGGAATCGTGTATTCTGGCTAGGACCTCATCTCTCTGGAACTCTGTCTCTCTGGCTGAATGAAGCCTCACCTGCCAATGATGTCCTTAGGGTCGTACTTCTGGTAAAACTCCTTGGCCGCTGCCCAGTCGGGCAGCTCATCCTCCGGCCCCACGTCCAGCGTCATTCTGAAGGTGGTGGGGGCCTGTGTGGAGGAAACGGAGGGCAGGGAGGGCAGTGAGGCCCACAGGCTCTGGGAGGACACACATCGCGGCTCGCGGAGGCGCAGCCCTTGCGGCTGGGGCGCCAGGATCCTGGGGGATAGGGACGGGGTGGGGGAAGGATCAGGACTGGGGAGACCCTGCGAAAGGGCCTAGGGGGCGGGAAGGGTGGCAGGGCAGGGAGGGGGACGGGGGAGGGGAAGGGAAAAGGTGCTAAGGAAGAAAGGAAGGGGCACACGGGCAGGTGGCTGTTGCTGCGCAGGCGCACTTGGGCGGGCACTGGGAGGGGTCGTGGGGTCTCGCGCAGTCTCACCGGCGGGTGAGGAGAGAGAAGCCAGGGTCGACGCGAAGCCTCTCTGTCCCGGGTTCGCCTCCAGTTCCTTACCTTACTCCCAGGGCGGCGCCGGCAACGACCTCAGGCCCCGCCCCCATCCTGTCGGCGAGTGGTCAGCGCCGCCTGAAGACTGAGCTTCAAAGTCCCTTCCGATTGGAAGTTCGTAGTCCAATAGGAAGCGGGGAGTCCCTAGGCTGGCGCGGGCGTTGGAGCTCGGAGTTACCGAAGGCTAGGGCGCTAGGGCGGGGCTTCAGATGCAGCCAATTAGTGCACAGGATCTGCTGGGGACAGCAGGGGGCGGAGCTCGTTGTCTAGAGGGCTTGGAGGCTTCCAACGGTACCCGGAAGTTAGGTTTACCCGGAAGCGTGGCTTCTGAGTATCTGGGTCGCGGGACTAGCTGCATCTCAGGTTCCCGGACTTGGTCATGGCCCCTTCCTTTCCTCCTAGCATCACTATCTGAATTTGGCTCTTTTTTAAACTTTTATATTGGCAGCCTGGCAGCAGGAATGCCTGCTTTGAGAAGTCACTTCCCTGCTTTTAAAAGGCTTGGAGTGGGCGCCTGGGTGGCTCGGTTGAGCATCTGACTTCGGCTCAGGTTATGATCTCAGGGGTTTGTGAGTTCAAGCCCTACATTGGGCTCTCTGCTGTCAGTGCAGAGGCTGCTTAGGATCATCTGTTTCCTTCTCTCTGTCTCTCCTCCGCTTGTGCACTTGCTCTCTCAAAAGTAAACACTTAAAAAAAAATGCTCAGAGCATGCAGCTTGGACCCCCACGTGCCACTAGGTGAGGACTTACACGAGTCAGAGCCTGTCAACCAGAAGAGGCTTCCTAGTCCTCTGGTTGCTGCGCCTCTTCAGTATCTCCAAAGCCCTCGTGCTCACCATTTGGGGTTATACATTTCCCAGTCTTCCACCACCGCCTCCTAAAAGCCTTGGGGGATTATCACACTCTGTTCTAAGCTTGCCAAATTGTGTGTGATACTGCCCGGAGCAACTTACTTCATAAGCCTTTTCAGTGCATAGCTCAACCCTGGCATTCACTTACTCATTCAATAAATATTTGCTGAGCGTCTAAACGCTAGACTATCAGCAGTGGGGGGGGGGGGGGGGGGG
>NC_064815.1:17560744-17632746 GCF_023721935.1 Panthera uncia | reverse complement strand
GGGGGGGGGGGGGGGGGGGGGGGGGGGGGGGGGGAGTCCTCACCCTTGTGGAGGTTATGTTCCAGCAAAAAAAAGGCACAGAATGAATTCATTTAATCTTTAGCAACTATCTTAGAAATGTCACTTTAGGATCACAACCATAGAAGAGAAAAACGAATCCAAGTAACTTTTTAACTGAGTACTTTGACTTTATACCATCAATCTGAACAAAATCGCAAAGAAACCTTGAACTTAACTTTAGTAGGCTGTTTGGTAGCATAATGGGATAATTATTCAGAAATTGGGCAAATGAATAAACATGTTGATGTAGTTGGCAGCCAAGTTTCTTCCTGTGGGAATATGGAATTTGGGATGGGGAAAGGGGAGAAAGAACCTTATGACTGATTAAAATCGTATGACTTAAAAAACAGATTTAAAACAGATAAAATTAGATGTGTTCTAGCTCTAATCTCTAAAAGGGCCTAAAAGCAATAACATCCCAGAAGAATGAGTACAGCTACTCTAAGTCGTTTTAATTTTTTTAAATGTTTATTTTTGAGAGAGAGAGAGAGAGAGCGTGAGTGGGTGAAGGGCACAGAGAGAGGGAGATGCAGAACCTGAAGCACTCTCCAGGCTCTGAGGTGTCAGCACAGAACCTCACATAGGGCTCCAACTCACAAACCGTGAGATCACGACCTGAGCCAAAGTCAGACACTTAACCGATTGAGCCACCCAGGCACTTCTACTCTAGTCATTTTAAAGTAATAGTCCTCAGTTCAAGGAACCAGGACTCCTTGGGAGAAATGGCCAATTCCAGGCTTGGGCCAGAAAGTAAGTGAAGAAATGTGGAGACATAGCAGGACACAAGAACCAAGTTGAAGGAATTTCCACTGGTCAAAACCAGGAACACAAAGATTAATGAGGCTGAGAGGAACATGGGGGAGCCTTCTGATGTGCTAGAAATGTTCTACTCACCTAGGTGGTGATTATATAGAGGTCTTCATATGAGGTGTTCACCAAGCTGCACACTTAAGATCTGTGTACTTTACTTCATATAAATTACACCTCAACCAAACATTTTAAGGATGACAGTAATGAATCTAACAAATTGAACTAAAAAACAATCTGGGACCATACTTACACTAAAACTGACACTGGCTCCTGAGTGGATCAGCCAGGTAAGCAACTCTTGATTTCAGCTCAGGTCATAATCCCACAGTTCAAGAAATTGGGCTCTAAACTGACAGCAAGGAAACTGCCTGGGATTCTCTCTGTCTCTCTGCCTCTCCCCCACTCTTGCTTTCTCTTTTTCAAAATAAATAAGCATTTTTTTAAATTGTAAGTATTTAGGAAAGAAGGGCCTTCAACTTACTCTCAAATGGTTCCACAGTAACAGTTTGTGCATTTAGAAAGATCTAAAACAAATGTGAAATGTTAAAAAAGTATAAATCTAGGTGAAGAGCACATGAGTTCATTGTACTATTCTTTTGTTCAGTAGGCTTGAAATTTTTCAAAATTGAGTTTAAAAGTAGCAAGACCTTGGGGCCCCTGGTGGCTCAGTCGGTTGAGCGCCCGACTTTGGTTTGGGTCTCTCAGCTCATGAGTTCGAGCCCCGTGTCGGGTTCTGTGCTGACAGCTTGGAGCCTGGAGCCTGCTTCGGATTCTGTGCCTCCCTCTCTCTCTGCCCCAACCCACTCGCATTCTGTCTCTGTCTCTCTCAAAAATAAACATCAAAAAAAAAAAAATTTTTTTTAAAAATAGCAAGACCTCATTTAATCAGTTTGGGGGAATGGGATAGTTTCCTCTAGAAACTGAAAATGATTAATGAAATATTACCTTTAAAAAAGTTTCTGTATGAAATCTAAAATGTGTTATACTGATGTGCAGGCAGCAGCTTACACCAATTAAATCAGAATCCCTAGGGGCAAAAGCCCAGGCATTAAGTACTTTTTAAGGCTCCCCAGGCAGTTCTATTGTGAAGACAAGATTGACCACCAGTGCCCTAGGTATGGCTTCTATTCATTGCTGTAACTCTAACCTCTGGGACCAACAATAGAGTCTCTTCACTTTTATTTCCTGGAGCACTTCAGAACGCTGAAGACCACCATCATGTGCCTCTTCTTCTCTTTAATCTTCTCTCTTCAGTGTGCAACAAATATCTCTAATTCATTTACATGCTCTGCTGGTCTCTAAATTATGGTGAAATAATCCAAAAATTCAATTCCCAGAGCACATGTACTCCAAGAGACATGTACAAGGATGTCCACAGCAGCATGATTCATAATATCACGAAACTGTAATCATCCCAAAAGTCCACCAACAGGAAATGGATAAAATGTAATATATTCATATAATGGAATACCATACAGTAATGAAAACTATAGCTGAATCAAATATTAATGAATCTCAGCAATAATGTTAAAGAAGCCAGATATGAAAACAATACATATGATTCCATTTATACAATGCTTAAATGCAGGCAAGACTAAATTCCATTGTTAGAAATCAGAATGGAGGGTGCCTAGGTGGCTCAGTCGATTAAGCGTCTGTCTCTTGATTTCAGCTCAAGTCATAATCTCCGTTTCATGAGTCTGACCCCCACATTGGGCTCTGCCCTGACAGTGCAGAGCCTGCTTGGGATCCTCTCTCTCCCTCTCTCTGCCATTCCCCCCATTCATGCCCTCTCTCTCTCAAAATAATAAACTTAAAAAAAAAAAAAAAAAAAAAAACCTTATCAGAATGGTAGTTACTTGTGGGAAAAAAGGAAGGGAGTGGTATTGGGAGGGATATAAAGGAGGTTTTGGAGTAAAGGCAATATTCAATTTCTTGATTGAATGGTGATTTTCAGATGTTTGCTTTGCGTTAGTTTATAAACTCTGTATTTGTTTGGGATATTTTCCTGCATGTATACTTCGAAATTTGAAATAAAATATGTTTAAGATTACCATGAGGCCCAAGATATGAAAATTCATTATAATCCTACAAAGCTTCACACACAGGGCAGAGACTTACCTGTGACTGCTATCCAACCCTTCCATTCCTCTTTTGACTCTGGAAGCAAGCTATCTGGGTTCAATCCCAGCTCTGCCTCTCACTAGCTGGGTGACATTGGGTGCTTGTTTCCTCAGCTATAAAATGTAAATAATGGTACCTGCTATCGATTAACTGTGAGGACTGAAGGAGTTAAGAAATATAAAGTGCTTAGAACACAGCCTGGAACATAGTAAGCACTCAGTAAATAGTGGTTGCTGCTACTACTCTTCCTATCTGGCCACAGGGTCTCTGTTGATGTGCACAGGAGAAGCTGGGGTGTTTCCAAGAAGGGAAACCACCAGCAGAAGGGAGGGGGTGGAGAGAAAGAAAAAAAAAAATCCTTTCTTTCTCTTGGAGTGCCTAGGTAAAGGGAAATGCAGATTTTGCCATCGGTCACATGTCCAGTCTGGCTCTCGCCAAGAACCCGGGGAAAGTAGGGGAACAACAATTAGACAGGAGCATTTCACCACTAAAAAAGCTTTTTATTACAAAACAAATTCTAATAAAATCAGGCCTGGTTTTCAACCCCACCTCTGGGTTGAGGCCCCTAGGATGTGATGGGCTGGGGGAATTAGGGGGTGGTGGGCACTGAAAGAACAGAGCAGGCTGGCCTCCCCTCATCAGTCTCAGCTGCTGCCTCTTTTTAGAAAGGTCTAGAAGAGCTCTTCCAAAGCCCTTTGAGAGAGGCACCATCCTTCCAGCCAGGAAGGACCACTGCTCGCCCCAGACCCTAGCAATGCCGCACTGCAGGATCCAGGAGGTCTCGCTGATTCTCAGCAGAGGCCACCCAGGGTTACTCAGCCTGGGCGATGGCGTAGGAGAGCACCCACAGAAGCAGAGGGCCCAGAATGAGGACAGCAAGCCAGACGGCAAAGCTGGCCAAGATGAAGTTCCGGGCCCGGGCCCCCCAGTGCACTGCCTCCTCGGACCGGCCTGCCTTATGCCGCTCTTCCGCCTGTGGGGGCAGGTTTTTGGTTAGGTTCTCCCCCTGCTTCTGACCCAAAGTACCCATTGTCCCACACCAATCCTCCATCCTTGTCATGGCTCAAAACCTGACACCCAAACCCCTAACCTCCCTTTCCAATGTCTATCTCTCAAGCCTCATCTGCAAAGCAAGTACCCACTCTGCTCTGTGTACTTCTCCAAGTAGCCATTGTCAGCTCACAAGATCACATATGGGAAAGTACTTTTCAATCCTTTTATTCCCTATCTTTTTCTACTCATCCCAGGTTCATTCAGAATCTGGAATCCTCGGCAAGAAACAACGAGCTATCTTGGGAGTATTTAGCCCCGCCCCCCCCACCTCCACGTCCAGTCAAACAACACTCCATTCTTATTAGCCCCATGAGTCTCAACTCTCTCATTATTAAGGATTCTGTTTATGATTTTGACCTAATGAAGCCCAGAAATTCTCATGATGATAAGAATACAGTTTGATAGTTAAAATCCAACTAGGATTGAGAAAATTCCAGCATGATGTTTAAGTTATCCCATGTGGCCTTTCAAAAGGTCCATGTGCAGTTTTGGTTAGGTGTTTGGAAATGGTGAAGCCCTCTCCAAAACTCCACAGCTTCTTCCCAACTGCTACAGATCACTCTAATCACTGCTCAACTGCCTCGAGTTCTGCCCCTTCCAATCCATCTTCCATGCAGGCCTTGAGAGCAGATCTCACTGAAACACAAACCTGACCATGTCACTCTCCTCTCCAAAAACTCTTGAAAGTACTCCTCAGGGGGCACCAGGGTGGCTCAGTCGGTTAAGCGGCCGACTTCGGCTCAGGTCATGATCTCACGGTTCGTGAGTTCGAGCCCCGCATCGGGCTCTGTGCTGACCGCTTAGAGCCTGGAGCCTGTTTCAGATTCTGTGTCTCCCTTTCTCTCTGACCCTCCCCCGTTCATGCTCTGTCTCTCTCTGTCTCAAAAATAAACGTTAAAAAAATTAAAAAAAAAAAAAGAAAGTACTCCTCAGTACTCTGAAGATAAAGTTTAAACTCCAAGCACAGCATTGGAAGCCCTTGGGAATCTGGGCCCTCTGGCTTCATCTGTCACTATTCCTCAGTGGTCCAGTCACGCAGAACTAATAGTCCAGGTACACACTGTTCCCTTTACCTGGAACGCCCTTTCACCTTTAGTCACTCATCCCCTAAGGTTATTTTCCTGTCACCTACTCTACTATACACATGTATGTAATCACACGTACGTACACTCCCTAGCTCCCCAAATGCCTTGTATTTCCTCTGTCACAGTACTGATGACCTGCATTCCAGCCATAATTATCCATTTTCGCAGTTCTCTCTTTCATTAGACGGTGAGCCCTTTGACAGCAGGCCCAGAGCCAAGCTCTGACAAGTACTTAGTAACTGTGTGATCACTGTAGATATAGATCAGATACACCAAACCATTGCCTAACTACACCCACCCCCCTGCTCCCATAGGAATTGCATTCCTCACCTTGATGGCAAACACAAGGGCCACGACTCCCAGGCAAGAGCAGCCACAGATAATGCTAGTAGCTGCCAGGTAGCGGAGGCGGAGCCAGCAGCAGCGGATGGGGGATGGAGAATGAGCAGCTTCCATGTTGCTCACCAAGGTGTCCACTGCCTTCTCCTCGTCCTCCATCACCTGTGGGCGATACAGTCAAGGTACTTGTAAGCCCAACAACTGAGCCATTGGCCTGGCATGCTCAGACTCCACCCCTCTCTCTAATCTGTCCTCGTGACCTAGCCCAACTGTCAGGTAAGCTGCCTTATGCGGAATTCCTCCAGTGACTCATAGACCAAGAGAGGAAATGTGTGGCCGGAATCCTTTTTTCTCAGCCTAAGATTCGGAGCCTTTAAAGGCAAGCTGGTGTGAATATCGCATTATCTGTTTTGCTGTTTTGACATGTAGGGAAAAGGAAAATGACAGGAGCACACTGACAAGCAGGAGAAAAACCATCTCAAAAGCTGCTAGGAATCAGACTATATAAGTCAGTGACTTTAAACTGTATTTCAAAGGGCTTAAAATTTCCTGAAGTTCCTCAGAGGCTGCCCCTGAATATTGAGGGGTCACAAAATAGCACCCTAAGCCCTATACCCCACTTTAAGCAAAGCAATCATTTCATGTGAAAACACGGTGGATGACAACACAGGGATGGGGGAAAGGAAGGGGAAAATTATCCATTCAAGCTCTCTTTATAGCTGAGGACACTGAACACCAGAAAATCCTTACCTGCGTAAATCAGGGCCTCTTTTGCTATGCTGACTCCCTGCTACCTCTCCTATTTTAACCCAGGACCAGTCTGACCTCATAACCCACACAGAAACCTACATAATGATGCCTTGCTTAATCACTTCTCATTCCCCTAACTTCTCAAGTCCTCTGAGCTCTGGCATCAAACCACCTTTCCACCCTCATCTCCAACCATCCCCCTACATCCTACACAAAACAGAACCATTTGCAGTTCTCTGAACACAAGTAACAAAGGATAGATGGAAAGAGGAAAGGCAAGATAAGAAGAGTGCAAAGAATCTCTACCACAAGGCTGAAGAGTGGGTATGGGAAAAGAACTGCTGAGGTAAACACAGATGTAGTCATTGGGGGGGAATGCAAAGAGAGGGTCCAGAAGTGATCAAAGGAAACGTAAAAATGAACAGGGGCTCTTACCTGGCTATAGGCCTTGAGGGACTGTGAGTTTCGGCTCCTGCCTCAGGTTTGATTTGGCTTGGGTGGAGAAGGAGCTGACTCAGGTCTCCAAGCCAAGCCCAGGGGTGGGGTTGGGTGGCCAGCCACCTCCTGAAAAGCCCCAGGAGCTCGGAATGGGGTGTGGCTGACTCAAACTAGTTTGGCTAGATGGAGGGAAGCAAAAGGGGGATGGAGCAACTGGAGGTAGGATGCCTGCCTTCTGGAAAAGGAGTGAAAGCACCTGAGCAAGAGGAGTAAAAGCAGGGGAAAATCTGAGGCATCAGAGAGCTCTGAGGGAAAGTCCAGAACTAAGGGAATAGGAGGAGAGAGAAAGTATGAGTTGGAGTGACTTAAAACTGGAACTTTAGGGAAAGACACCCTACCAGATCAGATTTGCCAATCTTCCCTCCTCTTGGGTGATTTCTACCTCAAAGACACATAATTCTGGGTTAGAGATCAGGTACTAGGGTTTTGGCAAGAACAAGAGAGAGGAGGAAAACGATGCCCAAGTTCCCACCCAACCCTCCACCAGACCAGAAAATCAGAAGCCTCCTTACGCGGATGCTCATACAGAAACTAAGTTTATTATTTTTTCTTCTTAAAAAAAAAAGAAAAAAAAAAAAAAAAAACTCATGGTAGAGAAGAAGCCCCTCCCCCTTCCCCTAAAGGTGGGGGCTGTGAAAGATAGCTGGGGAATCAAGTACAAGGGGGTGGGGACAGAGACTATCTTGCCACCCTTAACACTGCCCAGCCTTGTGGGGTGGAAGGGAAGGGGGTATATGAAGAGCCCCGTTTCCATGACAACCAGTTGCCTACCCCCTACTTTGGTGGAAAGAAGGGAGAAGGCCCCTATGTCTCCCTGGAGGCTTTCCCCCTCAAAAGACTTCAAGTAGTGGTTAACAGAGTCAGGCCTGGTTGTGGAGGGAGAGGGGCCGTGGCGGAAAGCCCAGGTGGAGGGGCAGCCCACTCACGTCTTGGCCTTGCGGCCTCTGTGACTAACGGTAGGGCCAGCCAGGTGGGAGGGGGCACTGCTGCGCAGGATACGCTGGTCCCCTTGGTTGGTGGCCCCACCAAGTCGACGGGGGCCAGGCCGGCGACGTAGGGTCCCATCCCCTTCCTCTTCCTCACCTGAGGCTTCAGCCTCAGACTCCTCTACAGAACCCTCAGGTCCCAAGGGACTCGGGGGCTGTAGGCGGCCCCGCTTTGCCAGCCCAGGGCCCCCGCCAACTGGGGCCCCTGCCCGTTTGCGAGGCACCTTCTCAGTCTCTAGTGGGGGAACTAGAGACCCTGGACGCAGCCGGGTAGAGCGCAGTTTTGGAGCTAACGAGACCACAGGAGGTGTCAATTCTAACCCGCCTGGCCCACTATCTGCTAAATCCAGGTCATCCTGAATTACAGCCACCACCATGGACCCTTCACTCTTTCGCCCCCGCATTCCCTCTGCTTCAAGCCGCAAGCGGGCCAGGCGGGTGAGGGGGCGGCTTCCGTCCTCATCAGAGGAACTACCCTCACTCTCCCCCTGGCCCTGGGGTTGCCGCCGCCTCCCCAATCCACAGCTCTCGAGGACAGAAGAGCTGTCACGGTCCAAGACAGGGAGCTGGCTGGGCCGAGGTGATGGTGGATTCTTGGGAGGTCGACCCCGTTTCCGCTTGGGTGGGGATGTTGAAATGGTGAGATTGGTGACAGTGTTGGCGACAGTAGCAGTGGGACAGGCTAGGAGTGGTGGGAGTGGTGGCAGGGGAGGTGGTAGCGGGAGTGGCTGTGTCCGGCTCTCTAAGTTGCCATCCCCTGGAGAGGAAATGGTCCCAGGAATGGGCAAATCTCGTGCCTTAGGGGGCCGCCCACGCCTTCTTTTCTCCACAGGTGATAGGATGATGGGCTCGGGTCTGTGAATTGGCTGGGGTCCAAGAGGCTGGGACCCAGGACTAGGCTGGGGTCCCAGGACAGGCTCCGCAACAATAAGGGTCTCAGCCCCAGGGACTGGGTCAGCCCCATTGGTTTTTCCCTTAGAGGTGGATGAAGGTACCTCATCCACCCCTCGCCCAGCATCTGCTGGAGACCTGTTCTTCTTGGGGGGCCTCCCCCTCCGACGTTTCACAGCAGGAGGGGTGATGGCAAGAAGTGCCCCTTCTCCGTTCTCTGGGCTGCCCCCACCAGTCACCCCCAGCTCAATGCGACGACGAGCTATGAAGGGTTGCTGGGTTGGGGTGGGCAGTGTGGATGGGGGAGCAGCTTCACAGGGCCCACCGGTGGGAGGTGAGGATTCTGGCCCCGACATGCTGCGGGCAGATGGGCTTCCCGGGCTGGTACCAGTCTCAGAGACCCCAGGCACTAGGGTGCTGGCAGTTCCCCGCTGCTGTCGCCGTCGCCTCACCAGTTCCTTTTCCTCTACCACAGTCACTAGCCGTCCCGGCAGCTTGCGAAGCACTTTGGGGCCTGGAGGCTGCCCTGGCCGACCAGCCCCCTGACCCCTAATTTCTACATCAGCACTGGTGCGACGCCGAGGGGGCCGGGCAGGTGAAGGACTCTCAGGTGAGGAGGTGGCCGAAGATGAGGTTGATGGGGCTGCGACCTCTGCTGGAACAAGTTCCTGTGGCTTCTCTGGGCTGGAGGTTGGGGTCTGGGCCTCCACCAGCTCTTCTGAGCTCTTGTCAGCCTCCAACGGCTCCTGAAGTAGCTCATCAGATGCTGCTGAAGGTGGGAGCTCCAGCCCAAACCTCTCTCTCAACTCCTTCTTCCCCTCTCCTGCTTGGTCTACCTTCTGTGCCCGTCTCCCCCCCAGTCACCAACCTCCCCTTGGGCTTGGGGCCTGAGACAGAACTGTGTGCACAAGCATTGGCATCCACCGAGTCCCCGGAGCTGGCTGATATGGCCAGTTCCGAGACTTCCCCACTTACTCTTGTGCCCCCTAAGGATCTGTTGCCAGTTGCTGTTGAGATCCTGCCTATATCAGAGAAGAACCTTTCTCTCGCCTCTTCTGCACCTAGCCCAACCCTGGAGGCTGACAGCGTCCCCAACGGTCAAGAGCAGGAAGTGCCAGAGCCTGCTGAGGGGACCATCCTCACAGTGCTGCCTGATGGTGAGGAGGTGCCCTCCTGTCTGAGTGAGAGCAATGGGCTGGAGGTGGAGTATGAGCTGGCGGAGGTGTACAGGCAGGAGGAGGGGTACAGGCAGAAGAACAAGAGGGAGGAATCTGTGAAGGGGGAAGTGGAGGAGAAGGCAAGATATGAACAGGAAGCATGGTTATTGGATTTGGGGCTGAAATGGGGATCGGGGCAGGGATTGGAACAGGGATTGGGGCAGGAATTACAGCAGGAGCTGAAGCTGGAGTGGGTCGAGGCCTAGGTGCTGGCCGGGGAACTCTCTCCCTGGCAGGGCTGCAGCGTGGGGGTGTGGAAGTGCTGCGGGTATGATGGGTGGATGTGACAGGAGTGTGGTTTGCCCCTTGAGTCTCAGCCCGGGCTCCACGAAGACGTTCACTGACGCGAGTCCCTGGCCTTTCAGGGGCCTTGGCCTTCTTACTGCGCCGGTGACTGCCTCCACCAGTCCCACAGGAAACCTCATCCCCAGCCCCTGGCCCCTCCTCCTCCTCTTGGGGTAGGCGGAACACCTCCTCCTTGGCTTGGTCCAGGTCCTTGCGGGCAGCTTCCACTTGCTCCTACCAACAACAGAGCCCAAACAGTGGGTGGTCAGAGGGAGGCAAGCAGACTGGGACTGGTTAGAAAGAAGCAACTTCCCACTTCTATCCTCACCCCCTAGAAATACTCACTTCTGCCTGCTTGAGCTCCTCTCGGCTCACCTCCTCCAGTGAGGCTTCCAGGAATTTCATGGCATAACGCTCAATGGGGGTCAGCTGTGGGAAGAAGAAGCAGTGATGAACATAGGGACTTGGCAACCAGGGCCCATCACCCTTGATTATTTTCACCAGGGAAGATAGGAGGAGGATCACAAGGTCCAGAGGAAGAAGCTGAGAAGGGTGAGGTTAAGAACTAGTGGGTCCGACACTGACCTGTTCTACAAGGGCAGCGATTTCCTGCTCAGCCCGGGACATCTCTTCATCCTCAGCCCCAGGCCGGCCGGCCTCCTCTCCATCACCAGCAGGAAATCCATCATTCTCATTGAATTCTGCAAGCTCAGCCACCTGTTCAGCTTTGGCCTGGGTGGCTGCACGGATATCCTCTTCATCCTCTGCCCGACACAGTGCCTGCAAGGATGTGGGGAAGCAAAAAACCACAAAAATTAAAGAACTTTACATCTTGTAGTTCGATTCTGGCAAGAAGCCAAGTTTACACCAAACCAGGTTTACAACAGAACTCAACTCTCTTCTGGGCCCTCAGAGTTACCAAAGCAATGCAGTATTTCCACATAGGATGAAACAGATTTGACTTGGCGGCCCACCAGTGACGAACTGTTTTTAGAAATCTCTAGCTCTGCTTCCTTTTCCATTCAAGTCAGCCTTAGATCTCCTTTAAAAAAAAAAAAAAAAAAAAAAAAAAACAATCCTAGGCTGCCTGGGCAGCTCAGTCAGTTAAGTGGCGACTTCAGTTCAGGTCATGATCTCATGGTCCATGAGTTCAAGCCCTACGTCAGGCTCTATGCCAACAGCTTGGAGACTGGAGCCTGCTTTGGATTCTGTGTCCCTCTCTGCCCCTTCCCCACTTGCCCTCTGTCTCTCCCTCTCAAAAATAAACATCTAGAGAAAAAAAAAAAGTCCCAGGGCGGCCTGGGCAGCTCAGTGGTTAAGGGTCCAACTTGATTTTGGCTCAGGTTGTGATCTCATGGTTTTGAGACTGAACCCCAAGCTGGACTCCACGCTGGGCGCGGAGCCTGCTTAAGTCTGCCCCTCCCTTGCTTGTGCATGTGCACTCTCACTCAAGATAAATACGTGAATAATAAGAATAAAAATAATTTTAAAGAGCAGTCCCAGAGGAGCGCCTGGGTGGCTCAGTCAGTTAAGTGATTATGGCTCAGGTCATGCATTATCTCACAGTTTGTGAGTTCGAGCCCCACATCGGGCTCTGTGCTGATTGTGTAGGATGTGTTAGAATTCTCTCTCTGCCCCTCCCCCAATGGTGATCTCTCACTCTCTCAAAGTAAGTAAACCTTAAAAAAAAAAAAAAGTCCCAGAAAGCTTTAGTTTTTATTTTTTTAATGTTTATTTCTCAGAGAGAGAGAGAGAGAGAGAGAGGAGCGAGCGAGCATGAGTGGGGGAGGGGCAGAGAGAGGGAGACACAGAATCGAAAGCAAGTGCCAGGCTCTGAGCTGTCAGCACAGAGCCTGATGCGGGACTTGAAGTTGTGAACTGTGAGATCATGACGTGAGCCGAAGTTAGACGCTTAACCCACTGAGCCACCCAGGTGCCCCCAGAAAGCTTTACGCAAAAATCCCCAATTCTTCTTTGCCTCAAGATCCATCTTGACAACACACTACCACATCTTGTCTTTTCCTTGAAATGAATATCCAGGAAGCTCATACCAAAGTCACCAAGAGATGCAACCTAGAGTGTGCTCAGCAATGAGGGCAAGGCACTTGGTAGGGAAAAAACATCTCCATGGTCTCTACTACTTCTGAAAAAATACAAATGCCCAGCCCTTGCCCCCCAAAATCACAACTTAGTATATTCTGAGATGGGGTCCCAGGAATCAATCCTTTAAAAACCTCTCAGGGAGCCGAGGGGGGAATCCCTGGGTGGCTCAGTCAGTTGAGTGTCCGACTTTGGCTCAGGTCATAATCTCATGATTCGTGAGTTCAAGCCCAACATTGGGCTCTCTGCTGTCAGCACAGAGCCTGCTTCTAATCCTCTGTCTTCCTCTCTCTCTGCCCCTCTCCCACTCCTCTACTTGTATGCATGCACTCTCTCAAAAAAAAACAAACATTAAAAAAGAACATACTGGGGCACCTGGGTGGCTCAGTCAGTTAAGCGTCCGACTTTGGCTCAAGTCATGATCTCACAGTTCATGCGCTGGAGCCCCACATCAGGCTCTGTGCTGACAGCTTGGAGCCTGGAGCCTGCTTCAGATTCTGTGTCTCCCACTCTCTCTGCCCCTCCCCCACGCACACGCTGTGTCTTTCTCACAAAAATAAACATTAAAAAAAAATAACATATTAAGGGGCACCTGGGTGGCGCAGTGGCTTAGGTGTCTGACTCCTGACTTTGGCTCAGGTCATGTTCTCATGGTTTGTGAGATTGTGCCCCATGTCAGGCTCTGTGTGGACAGCACAGAACCTGTTTGGGATTCTGTCTGTCCCTCCCTTGCTTGCACAGGAGCACGCTCTCTTTCAGAAGTAAATAAATGAACATTAAAAACATTTTTTTAATATTTAAAAAATAATAATAAAAACAGTTTTAAATGAAAAGCTCTGCAGGGGCACCTGCCTGGTTCTGTCAGCAGAGCATGAGACTCTTAATGTCAAGATCATGAACTCAAGCCCCACATTCAAGTGGGCATGGAGGCTACTTAAAAATAAATTATTTAAGGGGCGCCTGGGTGGCGCAGTCGGTTAAGCGTCCGACTTCAGCCAGGTCACGATCTCATGGTCCGTGAGTTCGAGCCCCGCGTCAGGCTCTGGGCTGATGGCTCAGAGCCTGGAGCCTGTTTCCGATTCTGTGTCTCCCTCTCTCTCTGTCCCTCCCCCGTTCATGCTCTCTCTCTGTCCCAAAAATCAATAAACGTTGAAAAAAAAAAAATAAATAAAATAAATAAATTATTTAAAAAAAAAGTAAATAAAATAAAATAGTTTTTCAGGGCACTTGGCTGGTTCAATTGGTGTAATGTGTGATTCTTGATCTCAGGGTCATGAGTTCAAGCCCTATGTTGGGTGTAGAGCCTATTTTAAAAAAATTAAAAACCAAAAAACTTTCCAAGTGATTCTACTATGCACTGGTGTTTGAAAAATAAGAGGTTACACCACATAGAAAGCACTTCTTACTTCCATTATGCCATTTAAACCTCAGTTACTTCCTTCTCATTAGCTTTCAAAAAGTGGAAAGTGAGACTCATAAGATTAAACACACTTGACTTAACAAACAATTATTAAGAAGTACTGTTAGAATTCAAATCTGTAACTGAGGAGTCCAAAGCCTTTTTTCTATGAAATCTTGTGAACCAATAAACAATCTACTCCCAACCATCAAAGGCCAACAGTAGGGGTGTGCCTGAGTGGCTAAGTTGGTTAAGCTTACGACTCTTGCTTTCAGCTCAGATCATGATCTCATGGTTTGTGAGATCAAGCCTTGCATCGGGCTCTGTGCTGACAGCAAGGAGCCTGCTTGGGATTCTCTCTCTCCCTCTCTCTACCTACCCCTCCTGTTTGCCCATGTTCTCTCTCTTCTCAAAAATAAAAATGAATAAACATGAAAAAGAAAAAAAGAAAGAAAAGGTCAACAGTAATCTGGGAAGCAGCAAAAATGTCCTTTCCCCCTACAAAAGCTCAATGGGCTGAGAAACCATAGACATCATAACTATTAGCTCTGCTCTATAGATTGCCCACTCTTTTTTCACCTGCTCTAGGATATGGGTCTGCTTGCTGGCCACAGTCTCTTCCTCCTCTTCAGGGGCAGAGGGTACAGATGAGCCAGGTGGCTCTTCCAGGGGCATATCAAACAGCTCTCGGATGGTCTGCTTTGGAGAGAACAGAGGAAGAAGTGTCAGCCAATAGAATGCTGGGCCCCGGTCTACAACTATGAGATGACAGCTCTTAGAAATAGAAGTGCCACTAGTTGAAAAGGCAGGTTGAGGCCAAAGCATCCTCTTTAATAAGCAGAAGTAATTCTCTCCTCCATAGGCTGGAAGATCTTAGTACCTGTTTAAAATAGGCTGTGGTGAAGTTGCCTCCCTCAATGGCCATGTCTCCCAACATTCTCTTTTGATTTGCCTTTTTTAGGATGTTCTCCTCCACTGTCCGTTCACTGATGAGTCTAGGGAGTGATGAAGGCATGTGTAAATAGCCAAATACATTAATAAAACCCTATCAGTAAAGAGGATACAACATGAGGGAAGACTAGGCAATACCTGTAGATGTGGACATCTCGGGTCTGGCCAATCCGGTGACAGCGATCCTGGGCCTGAGCATCCATGGTGGGATTCCAGTCGCTGTCATAAAAAACAACAGTGTCTGCTCCTGTAAGGTTTACACCCACGCCCCCACTCCGAGTTGAAAGGATAAAGCAGAATATGCGTTTGTCTGCATTGAATCGTTCCATCAAAGCCTAGAGAGAAAAAAAAAAGGTAGTATTAGGAGACAGAGGCTCAAAAACAGACCCAAGGCTTAGTGGGGCCCCTTCTGGGAGACAGTAGCTGAAGTAAGCCTTTGAGGGCTACAGATGCCTGGGTTACCTGTCTCTGTTCAACTCTAGTAGACCCATCCAGACGCAAGTAGAGGTGGCCGTGGTAGGTAAGAAACTGTTCCAATACATCCAGCATTCGAGTCATCTGGGTGAATATGAGCACCCGGTGGCCCTCTGCCTTGAGCTGTCGCAACAGCACTGCCAATGTTTGCAACTTCCCTAAAGAAATATGAACGGGTACAGGGAATTTGCTCTAAGCTGGAATAGGGAGAACACTTAGTACTGAAAGGTTGTAGTTGAAAGATAATAAAAGCTTTAGGCCAGGGTTTCAATTAGCCTAGGAAATCAAAAATTTAACTTTATTTTCTTCCCTTAAGGACTCTCCCCTCTTTAGTCTGCTCCTTTCTTGGATCTAATTTCTCTGGGTCTAACCAGAGGTAGGATAACATACAGACCCATGGGGGAAAAAAAGGAATCCTCAATGGTGGTACTACAATCCTTAGGTACTACAATGAATTATGCCCGCTGAAACAGATAGATTTATAGGACAAATGTCAACAACACCAGCTGGCAGTCATGGCTAACATACAGGGATTGAAGAGCACTGAGATCAGAACCAGGGAGAGAGGATCTTATGAGGTTATCTAGTTAAACCTCCCATCAAACATAAAAGTTAACTTCTATAACATTTCTGATTAATCGTTTTGAATGCTTTTAATAGACTTTCAACTGATCTACTCTAAATGGGTTCATACGTTACAAAATTATTTTTTTTACTAAAATATTTATCGAAGGGCGCCTGGGTGGCTCAGTCAGTTAAGCACCCGACTTAAGTTCAGGTCATGATCTCACAGTCTGTGAGTTTGAGCCCCACGTCAGGCTCTGTGATGACAGCTCGGAGCCTGGAACCTGCTTCCAAGTCTGTGTCTCCCTCTCTCTCTCTGTCCCTCCCCCACTCATGCTCTGTCTCTCCCGCTCTCAAAAATACACATTAAAAATAATTTTTTAGGGGCGCCTGGGTGGCGCAGTCGGTTGAGCGTCCGACTTCAGCCAGGTCACGATCTCGCGGTCCGTGAGTTCGAGCCCCGCGTCGGGCTCTGGGCTGATGGCTCGGAGCCTGGAGCCTGTTTCCGATTCTGTGTCTCCCTCTCTCACTGCCCCTCCCCCGTTCATGCTCTGTCTCTCTCTGTCCCAAAAATAAATAAAAAACGTTGAAAAAAAAAATTTAAAAAAAAAAAAATAATAATTTTTTAATATTAAAAAAATAAAATGTTTGAGTACACACTGATAAAATTTTGTTGTCTGATGTTCTAAAGCATTTAAGAAATTCCCAAAAAACGTTACTACAGAAATATTAAGGGGCGCCTGGGTGGCTCAAGTCTGTTAAGCGTCCAACTCTTCATTTGGCTCAGGTTGTGATCTCACATTTTGTGGAGCTCTGCACTGACAGCGAGGAGTCTGCTGGGGATTCTCTTTCTCTTCTCTCTCTCTCTCCCCCTGCTTGTGCTCTCGCTCTCAAAAGTGAATAAACACTTTTATTCATTTTTGAGAGAGAGAGATAGAGGGAGAGAGGGAGAGAGGGAGGGAGGGGGAGGGGGAGGGGGAGGGAGAGAATGAGCAGGGGGGAGGCAGAGAGGGAGACACAGAATCTGAAGCAGGCTCCAAGATCCAAGCTGTCAGCACAGAGCCCAAAGCAGGGCTCGAACTCACAAACCATGAGATCATGACCTGAGCTGAAGTCAGACGCTTAACCAACTGAACCACCCGGGCGCCCCAATAAACATTTTTTTTTTAAAAGAAAGAAATATCTCTGCAGCGTTGTGGCAGAAACAATTCACTCCTGTGTCCAAAAGACATTCTTGCTTAACAGAACCTGATTTAACACTGTGGACACCTGGCAGAGAGCCCTTGATCCCAGAGAGCCCCAACCAATCCTAAAAGATAAATTATGATTGGTCTAAATGAGCCACAGTTCCTCTTTGCCATTTCCCTTTTTTTAGTGATTAATCTAGGGATGGGCAAATGGCCCAATTTAAGCCAATGAGTCGTGAAGCACAGTCAGCGGGGAGAACTCGGCCCTCCACCCCCCCAAAAAAGAGAAACTTGCTTAGAGTCTTTGTCTCAACCCCTGCTTCTTGCTCAAAGCATTGCTGTGCTCCCTGGAGTTATGGCAGCCATGGTAAGACCATTAAGAAATAAACATGAGACTACAAAGATAAAAGCTAAGGATGATAAGCAATGGAGAAAGACCAGAAGGTTCCTGGATCCATGAAAACACCAGTAAGCTGAGCCAGTCATATACCACTATTCTCAGAAATTCTCATTAAGTAAACACTAAATGTTCTTGTGGTTTAAGCCACTATTGGTCGGTTTTCTCTTATTTGCAGTCAAATGTATCCTAACCAAAACCAAGAAAAAAGTTCCTTGTGTTTTCCCAAAAGAAAAACTAGTTACCATGCCGTCGTGTACCACACACCTTTCCCCAAGAATCTGAAAACTCTGTTGTACTATCTTATCTGTCACTGTATCCCAAATGGTTAGCAAAATACAACAGATATTCACAAAATAATCACTGAATCAATGAATAAATGAGTTAGCACACATTTTCAACTTTCATCAAATTCACAAATGCCAAGAATGTACCATAAAGGCCTACATTTCTCTGTCTTGCCTATAAGCATAACCTGAACAACTGTCTAATGTTTAATGAAATTCACAAAGACCTCATGTACAGCAGCTCTCTGAAGTAGCAGTATCGCTACTAAAAGAGGGGAAGAGGTCAAGGGATCCTCACTGGACAATGAACTTACCACAATCATACTGGATGAGCCTCAAGTCAGGGAACTGGGTGCGCATGTTACACACAATACGGTGCAAGGGGCGAGCCCGGGGCCAGAGCTCACAGGCCAACTGCTCCTGGAAGGCTGCCTGACGTGGGGCCAGCCAAGGAGGTGGGTGGCAGGCATGCAGGGAAGGGGGAGGTGCCTCCACAGGAGGCATGACAAAGATGAACCTGTGAAGAAAGAAGGCAAGCAGTATAAAAGGTGGAATTCTGAAAGGCCCCAGAAGTGCACCTTCACCAGCCCTAACCACTACATCCACTCAGAGGCCCCAAGACCCGCTTCCCATTAACACTTAGCCCTGCCAACCTCTCAATGATTTCTGACAGCTGGTCTAGTCGTTGCTGGGGAAACAGTACAGCCTGGCGGGCAGCCTCGGTATAAGTCCAAAAGGTGGGGTGGCTGGGGCCAGGAGAACGAGGGCCGATGGGGCTGGCAACAGGTTGGGGCAGGGTACAGAAATCCAGGACTTCAGTCCCATACACAGGTGCCAGGGCCCCATGAGCCTCACTAAGTTGGAAAATCCGTTCCAGGCGTTCAGACCGCTGCTGCTTCCGCTTTTCCTCCAGAGAGTCCTGGGGTGAGGAAAAATACACACATACACACACACACACACACACACACACACACACACACACAGAAAAAGTAATCAGTATCCTCACAGAAAACCTGACCATTCCTCCCCGAATTAACCATAACTGATGTAAACTGTAAGACTCAAAATTACGTTATGTTTTTAGTGGTTTTCCAAGTTGTCAATAATGCACATTATACCTCTCATAAGGTTAAATGAAGTAACTTCTCTGCAAGAAAAAACTGATCTTCCCTTGTATGCTACCAAAGCAGAATGCCTGAATATTTAAAATTAAGACCTGCATATCCAACAAGCTTATAAAATAGAGGATTTCTGGGAATTTTCTTAAATAACTCTGCAACACTCAAGTTAATTTACTTCCTTGAAGTGGATCCAAAACAATTATTAAAAGCCTTCCTCAAATTCCTGACCAGGACACAGAGGGGCTAATCAAATCCATGGCAGGTTTCTGCCAAGGGCCAGACTGGAATGGGGTAGGATGGCAACATCTAATCAGACATCTAGGTATCATCACCCTAAGAGAGAAAAGGGGAGCGCCCTGGCAGATAGGAAATCTATAGAACTTTGATCCAGTTCTTCCCCATCACTAGCGTTTTCGGTTCCACAGGTTGTGACAAAACTCTTTTCTGCAGCACTTACCACATTTGTATGATTCTTTGATTAATGTTTTCTATCCACGAAACTGTAGCCCCATATTAACACAAAACATATTTGATTCTGCTATTCTCACCCACTATCTAGCTGTTATCTGGCACCTAGTAGGCTGTCAATAAATAGTTGTTATTAGAATGAACAGATGAAGGAGGCTGGATCCTAGCAGACAGTCCTGAATAAAAGTAGTGTCCCAAATTTCCCTTCTTGACTATTCCCTTTAAACTTGACCTCTTGGCTCCTAGCGATCAAAGTGAAAAAGGAAAGCATCCTAGCAGAACAGGCCAGGGTCTCAAGAGTAGTAGCAAAGAAGAAAACATTTGCAAATCATATTTCTGAGAAGCTATTTGTATTCAGAATATATAAAGAATTCTTTCAAATAAAATAAAATAAAATAACCCAATTAAAAAGGGCAGGGGTGCCTGGCTGGCTCAGTCAGTAGAGCATGTGACACTTGGTCTCAGGGTCTTGAGTTCAAAACCACACTGAGTATAGAGATTACTTAAAAAAAAGTATTCAAAAAAATTATAAAAATTTAAAAAATAAAAATCAGGGGTGCCTGGGTGGCTCAGTTGGTTAAGCATTCTTTGGCTTAACTTTGGCTCAGTCATGATCTCGCAGTTCACAAGTTCGAGCCCTGCATCAGGCTCTATGCTGACAGCTCAGAGCCTGGAGACTGCTTCAAATTGTGTCTTCCCCTCTCTCTGCCTCTTTCTTGTTTGCACTCTCTCCCTCAAAAATAAACATTAAAAAAAATTAAAAATAATGCAAAGGATCTGAATATCTAACATTTCTTCAAAGAAGATACACAAGGGCCAACGACTGAAAAGATGCTCAACATCATTAGCGATAGCAATTAAGAAAACACAAATCAAAGGGGTGCCTGGATGGCTCAGTTGGTTAAGCATCCAACTTCAGCCTAGGCCATGATCTTGCAATTTGTGAGTTTGAGCCCCATGTCGGGCTCTGTGCTGACAGCTTGGAGCCTGAAGCCTGCTTCAGATTCTGTCTCCCTCTCTCTCTGCTCCTCTCCTGCTCATGCTGTCTCTGTCTCTCAAAAATAAATAAATGTTAAAAAAAAAAAATTTTTTTTTTTTTTAAAGAAAGAAAACACAAATCAAAACCACAAGATACCACTTCACATCCACTAGGATAGCTATGTTGGCAAAAATGTGGGGAACTTGAAACCCTTATATCCTGCCAGTGGGAATGTAAAGTGGTACAGCTGCTTTCAAAAACAGTTTGGTAGTCTTCAAACAGTTAAACACAGTTACTATCTGACCCAGCAATTCTGTTCCTGGCATACATCCAATAGAAGTGAAAGCATAAGAAAGACACAAAATCTTACACATGAATGTTCATAGCAGTATTATTCATAAGAGCCAAAATGTAAAAATAATCCAAGTGACCCCATCAATTGATGAACAGACATATTAAATGTATATCCACACAATGGAATATTATTCAACAACAAAAAAAGGAAGTACCAACGTATGCTACAATGTGGATGAACCCCAAAAACCCTAAGCTAAATGAAAAAAGCTAGTCACAAAAGACCACACACCATACGACTCCATAGGCAAATCTAAAGAGACAGAAAGTAATGGTTGCCAAAGGTTAGGAGAGATGGAATGGCTGGAAGATGATGGCTAAGGGTGTGGGGTTTCTTTTTAGGAACATGCAAATGTTTTATAGTTGACTGCAATGATGGTTGCACGTATGTGAATATACTAAAAGCCACTAGACTGTACACTTCACGTGGATTAGTTGGATGGTATGTAATCTTTATCTCAAGCTGCTTAAAGAAAAAAAGCGTTAAGAAGCTTCTACCTACTTGCAGAGCAAACAAAATTTAACATAGACCATAGGGTTACCACCCTTGGGCAAGAATCTAGTTCTCTTCTACTTTGAACAAGCCAGACCAACCTGACAGCATTAGAAAAAGATGAAAGGTGGAGTCAGTGGCACTGATGGAGTGGGCGACTGGGGCTAAGGCAAAGAATAAGAAGCAGCTCTGAAAATAAAGGGAGGGGCACCTGGGTGGCTGAGTTGGTTAAGCCTCTGACTCTTGATTTCAGCTCAGGTCATCATCTCACAATTTGTGAGTTCGAGCCCTCCAGCGGGCTCTGCATTGACAGAGCAGAACCTGCTTGCGATTCTCTCTCTATCCCTCCCTCTGTCCCTCCCTACTCCATCTCTCTCAAAATAAATAAACTTAAAAAAAGAAAACAAAAAAAAAAGGGGAAGAAAAGAAGAAAAAGACCAAGAAGGCCTGGAACGATTTTTTAGATCTTTCTTCCTGTTAGTTCCTGTGTTATTTACTCTCATTTGAACTGTAAGCTGAACTTAACCAAACATATACAGAACCATACATATGACAGGAAAAAAAGCAGCTATCACAAAGCTCATGAAAGGACAGGGAACAGAGTTCTTTTATTGCCCACTTAATCACCGTGAAGGTTTAAAAAAAAAAAAAACAAAAAACATGACCATCACTCAGAGGATCATCTTTAGGGAACTGTATTCCATGACTTCCCTCAGAAATTCAAATACTTAATAAACGCAATGGTTCTAGCAACCAAAAAAAGTCTATCTCTGTGGAATGCCTCCTGTGTGGAAAGGAGAAAGCAACAGAGTCAGCACATCTGAGTTCTCACAACTCATGTAACCTTTATAATTTATAACATCATATAGTGGGCTAGTTTCTTCATCTATAAGATGGGGCAATTAGATGCCAACACTAACTCAACAGTGAGCAAGTACCAAAAAGACCAATAACAAGACAGCCTTGAACATATCAGTAATTCATAGTTGTAAAAGCACATTAGGGAGGCACCTGGGTGGCTCAGTTGGTTGGGGATCTGACTCTTGATTTTGGCTCAGGTCATGATCTCATGGTTTTTGAGTTCAGGCCCCACATCAGGCTTTGTACTGACAGCATGGAGCCTGCTTGGGATTCTCTCTCTCCCTCTCTCTCTGCCTCCCTTGTGCACATGCTATCTCTCTCTCTCAAAATAAATACAAATTTTAAAAATATTTAAAATAAATAAATAAAGGCACATTAGGTCCTCAGGTACCCCTCTGAGAAAGACAGAATATGGATTATTATTTTTTAAATGTTTATTTTTGAGAGAGAGACAAGAGTGCGAGCAGGGGAGGGGCGGAGGGAGACACAGAACCCGAAGCAGGCTCCAGGCTCTGAGCTGTCAGCACAGAGCCCAATGTGGGGCCTGACTCCACAAATGGTGAGATCATGACCTGAACCAAAGTCAGACGCTTAACCAACTGAGCCACCATGCCAGAATATGGATTACTATTCCCATTATACAGATAAGAGTACAGGCCCAGGGACTTGTCCAACCGCACACTCAAGCATCAGGTTTACAAAACTAGGCTTTGTAATTTACCAAGATAAAAATGACATTATTCTATTCCATCCACTCTACCAACACTCCAAAGAAACCCAACTGCCTTCCCTCTCCTTTGAGGCAATAAAACTTACCAGATAGAAAGGGGAACGAGGTGGTGGTGGGGGTTGGCGTCGAGGCCGGGGACCACTGAACGAGGTAGCAGTGGAAGGAGGGCTGGGGGGACCTGGGCGCAACGTCAGTGTCTCAGGCTCATCCTTGGGAACAGGCAGCCGGGATACCATGGTGACAGGCAAGGGAGCAGCGCCAGATGCCGAAACCACAAGGGAAGGTGCCTGGGAAGCTGGGGCCTGTGTTGAGACTGGGGCCAGCGCCAGAGTCTGGGCTGCAGCTGGACCCAAGGTGGGCACCGGAACTGGGGCAGGGCTCAAGGTCAATGTTTGCACTGAAGCTGGGGTTAGGAGTGAAGCAGATGACGATACCGGAGCCAAAGTCAGCGTGTGAGCTGGGGCTGAGCCCACTGGAGAAACTGGCGTCAAAGGGGGAGCCAGAGACAGCGTCTGAGATGGACCCAGTGGTGGTCCTGGTGCCAAAGACAGTGTCTGGGCTGGAGTTGGTACTAGGGATGACGCTGGAGTCAATGACAATGTCTGAGCTGGAAAAGGCCCCTGAGGGTTCCCCATTCCCAAAGAGAGGGTCTGAGATGGAGATGAGCCCCCAAGGGTGGATGCTAAAGTTGGGGCTAAGGCCAGTGTCTGTGTAGAAGCCGGGCTTGGGAGAGGTGACGGAACAGGGGCTGGTACCATAGTCTGAGTTGATGATGGAGCCAACACAGGAGCTGGGGCTGGCACCAGTGAAGAAGCTGAAGCTAAAGGAGTTCCTGGAGTAGATGAAGAAGCTAGAACTGGAACCGGAGTCTGCGATGGAGCCAGGACAGGAGCAGGACCTGGCGATGGGGCCAGGACTGGAAGAGGAGCCAGAGAAGGAGCTGGAGAAGGAGCCAGGATTGCTGTCTGTGGAGCCACCATGGGAGCCAGAGAGGTGGCTAGAGCCTGAGATGCAGAAGGTGCTGGAGCCAGAAGGGAAGCCTGAGCTGGAGCTGGATTTGGTGCTGCCGGAAAAGGGCTGGCCAGAGCAGAAGCTGGTACCAATACAGGTGAACATGCTGGGGCCATGGCTGAGTTCAACCCTGGAACATGTGAAGAGGCTGGAGCCAACAACAGAGGGTGACCAGTTGCCTGAGATGAAGACAGGGATGGAGTTGTGGCCAAACCCAGAGTCAAAGCTGACGCTGATGGGGAAGCCCCAGCTGGTGCCAAAGAGGGAGGTCCAGGAGTCGCTGAGACAACAGGTGCCAGTGTTGGAGTCACATTGGTCAACAGAGCCGGGCCAGAGGCCGAAACAGGCAAGGAGGCCGAAATGGGGATGGTGAGTGGAGCTGAGGCCGGGGCAGGAGGCGTGGTAGAGACAGAGATGGGAAGTGAAGATGACACTGGGATGGAGACTGTAGAGGACACAGGACTAGCAAGGGGAGAGGAATTGGGAACCGGCATTGGAGAAGCTGGCCCAGGGAGTGGGGACTGCACGGGGAGAGGAGAAGAGATGGTCAAGGGAGCAGCTCCGGGTGCTGAAGCTGTGGAGACAGAGCATGAGTTAGCCCCAGAATTCTTTTCTTGCCCTATTATCCTTTCCCTTACCCCCACACTTCACGTGTTTCCCAGAAAACATTCACTCCCACACCATGAAGTCAAAGATTCAAGGAATCTGACAATTTAACATTTCCTTTCCCTCCAATGTTCTAAGAAGTAAATTCTAAAATGAGGCAAGGGCTTGGCAGCCTAGTTCTGGGGCCTACTACAAAGCAAGTCAGTATGCTGTTAAACAAGGAATCTGTTGTGACTAAGAAACCCCTCGGGGCCACCCTATCTCCATTCCTGGCAAAAACATCTGCTCTTAAGCCACCTGGACTCACCACTGACTTCAGGCGAAGGACTGTGGACCAGCTTGAGAAGGGGCCTCACCAGAGTGGACGTGGGAATGGGGGCTCGAGCAGTACCCAGAGTAGGTGTGGGTAGCCGGCCAGGGGTTAACGTGGGGCGTGGAGTCAACACAGCTGGAAGCCCAGAGCTTGGAGGCCGGGGTGCTGGGGCCAACGGAGGAACAGGAGTCAGTCCATCCCGAGGGGCCTGTCTCACTACAATCTTCACCACGCCTGTATTATTCACCATGGTTGGTGGCACTGCAAGAGGAAGCTACATTGAGGGGAAGGTAGAAAAGAAACAAGAGACCCAAAGGATGGAAGAAGTCCAGGGGCAGGAGAGGGCAGCAGACAGATACTGGAGATACTGACAAGGGAAAACAACACTGAGGGAAGGCTGGACAGACAGTAGCCCAGGGCATGCCTGAAAAGACCAAGGCCAGCAAGGGCTAAGTAAATAGGAAGGCCAGGCGCCTCACCCTGGTTAGCAGCAAGCGGAAGGCTGAGGCCAGTGGGGGCAAGGGTGGTGCTGGGGGTCGAAGAAGGCAGCACAGAGACAGGGGTGGGGCCAGGGGTCGGGGCCACGGCCTGGATGAGAGCCACATGGGCAGGCTGGCTGATGAGGTGGTGCTGCCCCCCTGCTGACACCAGGTGCACCACATTCCCTGGGTTAAGGGAAGAGAGAAAGAAAGAGAAGCAGCTATCAGCCGGAGGAGAGTAGAGGCAAGGGCAAGAGGAAAAGGAAAAAACAGAGAGGGGATAACTTCTCTAGAATGACCTCATCCCTTTTTCAAAAGACCCCTTCCAAACATTCCCCTGGGCCCCACCCACCAAAAGCTAGGGAAAGAAACATAAAGGCTGACGTTTGAAAAGAGCAACAAAAACAGAGACAAGGAAGTGGAGAAAAAAGGCAGGACAGGGGGTGGGTTTTACCTACTTTGCAGCGGGCGGGGCTGCCCCACAGCAAGCTGGCGCACCTGCGCACCAGTCAAAGTCAGCTTGTTGCCCTGGATCTGGAAGGTGAGAGGTTTGCTTCCCCCTGCACTAGCCACTGGACGCTGTGCCAGTGAGGCCAACTGCCCGATGCTGACCACTTCGCCTGCTAGGAACAAAGAAAGAGTCTAATGTAAACAAGGGTCATCCTAATGCCCCTTCACCTGATGAGGCACAAGCCTCCAATTCCTCCAATCCTCCCCCTCAATTTATCAGGTTCCAACAAACTCAGCTTTTGATGTGCTACTCCTTCCAATCCCATTTGTTTGCCTAGCAATCTCCTTTACGTTCTCTAATGGTCTGCCACCATGCTGAGTTTATCACCACTCCCAACTCTGTGCTGCTCTTTTACCTCAAATAACTTTCTGCTGCTAGGTTTATCACAATTTACACATCTCTGTGTCATCTCCCTTACCAGCCTCAGGACTCGACAGCTCTTACTTGATTATGAATTTCCAGCACATGGCAAAATGCTTTATGTACATTAGCTACCTACTACTTTCACATTTCCTGGCTTTTCTCCAACCCTGTGGCACATAAACCTTTCTGCCAGCTCAAGTCTTTCACTCACAGACTCCTGAGAACTTACAGGGCAGGCGAGCTTGCATATCAGGAGACAGGATGAGGCGCTGTGGCGCAGGAGTAGTAGTCGGCACTGCCGTGGTGGGAGCAGCGGCTGTGGCGGTAGAGGTGGTGGTGGCGGCAGAAGGGAAAGTGTAGCCCGGTGGCACTGTCAGAGGCTTCAACAGGCTGGATGAGCCTGGAGGTGGGGCAGGGCTTAGGCGAACAGGAGCAGGTGGGGCTGGCTTTAGGGACAGGGTTGGTGTAGGAGGCCTTGAGGTCCCACTCAGGACCCCCAGGGGGGATGGCAACACTGTAGACACAAAGCAAACACCTGTCAGATATACCCTAACTAGAGCCTTAGCCTGCTCCCAAAAGCCTCCATGCACGCTGCCAACCCATCAAACAGCACACCTATCTCCAATCCAGCTTCCTCATCACTCCCAATTTCATTATTTCTTCCCCAATCTGAATAATATACATGAGGTACTCCCCAGCATCTTAGCCCCCTGGTAACTCACCCTGGGGCAGAGGCCCACTGTTTGGCTGCAGTGGAGGCAACACAACGGGGCCAGGAGGCCGTGATGTTGGAATAAGTGGGGGCCCAACAGGCGAGGCTGACACCATCAGTGGTGCTGGCAGCACTGGGGGGGGTTGGGCCAGGTGGGGGCTGGGTGGAGAGCTCAGGGCCTGGAGGGGGTCGGACCGGGACAGGGCCCAGGGGCGTCCGTGGGCTATTGACCACCACCACTGTCCGGCCTTCTTGCTTGGGCACTGGCTGCAGCATCCTATGAGGACAAAAAGAAGAAGGTTGGTAGGGAGAGAAGGAGAATAAGGTATAGGGGGAAAAAAAAGGAACAAGGAAAATGAGGCAGAAGTATATGACAAGGTAACAAAAGCAAAGGGGGTAAAGGGAAAGGACACAAAGGAAAAAAGGGAAAGGAACTTGAGATGACTGAAAAGCACCAAGCAAAGAAATGGAGAAAGATCAGTGACAAACATGAGGGCCCCTCCCAGTTCCCTCTTCTAGTTTTTCTCTCCCCCAAATCCTTCACAGTATTTTGCATCAATCCCACATAAACATTCCAGCCTAGCCTCCAACTCTCTCCTTTCCACCCCAATTTCTGCCCCCAGCTAGCTTTAGCCACTTTTTCTAGGAACCCATCCCTTTATCCCTCAGCCCTGGTACCTGTTGACCTTCATCTTGACTGGTTTGGGCCGGGGTGGGGGGTCAGGAGCAGTAGCCACCTCTAGCAGTACCCGGCGGGAGAGGCGGTGCCGGGGTAGAAATGTGTCAGCCTCATATCTAGAGACACGACCCTCCAGGCCAATAAGATCAAACCGACCCATGTCTATCCGCTGGTACAAGAAGGAACACAAAAGCATGGTGTCAAAGGGACCAATATGGCAATGATTTCTTGGATATGACACCAATAGCACAGGCAACAAAAGAAAAAAAAAAACTGATAAACTGCACTGCATCAAAGGATCCTATTGACAGAGTGAAAACACGAGCCATAGCATGGGACAAAATATTTGCAAATCATGTACCTCATAAGGGGTTAATATCCAGAACATATAAAGAACTCCTACAACTCAACTAAGTGTAATTTAAAAATTGCCCAATTAAAAAATTGGCAAATATCTTGAGTAGACCTTTCTCCAAAGGAAATCTATACAGTAAGTACATGAAAAGATGCTCAACATCACTAATCATTGGGAAATGCAAATCAAAACCACAAGGAGGTACCCCCACCTCACACCCATTAAAAAGATAGCTATTATAATAAAACAGAAAATAAAAGGTGCTGGCAATGATGTTGATAAATTAGAACCTTTGTGTACTGCTGGTAGGAATGTGAAATGGAGAAAGCGCTATGGAAAACACTATGGAAATTCCTCAAAACATTAAAAATAAAACTACCATATGATCCAGCAATTCAATGTCTGGGTATGTACCCAAAAGAACTGAAAGTAGGGACTCACACTGATATTTGTACACCCACGTTCACAGTAACATTATTTGTAATAATGAGAAGATGAAAATAACCCAGCTGTCCCTTGATGAATAAACAAATAAACAAAATGCAATATATATACACACACATATGTGTGACTACACATAGATACACAAAGATACAGAACAGAATTATCCAACTTAAACAAAGAAGCAAATTCTGACACATACTACAACATGGATGGACCTGAAAGACATTTTGCTAAGAGAAATAAGCCAGTCACAAAAGAACAAATACTATATGATTCTATTTAATAGTCAAACTTCTACAAAGTACAATGGTGGCTGCCAAGGGCTGGAGGAAAGGGGAGAATACAGAGTTACTATTAGTGTGTATGGTGTTTCAATCTGGAAAGATGAAAAAAGTGTTGAAGTTGGATGGTGGCAGTAGTTGCATAATAATGTGAATGTACTCATGCCACTAATCATATGCTTAAAAATGGGTAAAATGGTAAAACCTGTTGTGTATTTTATCGTAACAAAACCAAATGTTTGGGGGGGAAAAGCAACCAAAAAGAGGGAAAGGAACAGGAAAACAAAACATTGTAAGTATTACTAATATGCTAGGCACTTCCAAAAACATTAACACAATTTTCACAAACATACCACAGATAATAGACCTTGTAATCAGTACTTTCAAGGGCAAGCAAACTTAGGGTTAGAGATTAATAATTAGCTTGCCCAAAAATCACACAGCTAGAAAACAATGAAACTGAGGGAATAGTGCTGAGATTACA
The DNA here is from genome assembly GCF_023721935.1 of Panthera uncia. Lineage (NCBI taxonomy): Eukaryota > Metazoa > Chordata > Mammalia > Carnivora > Felidae > Panthera > Panthera uncia. The sequence goes on along the minus strand of NC_064815.1, from coordinate 17,604,045 downwards.
GGGAGGTAAGGATGCAAAAGATCGGACGGCAGCCTAAAGAAAAAGATGCAGGATTGGAATAGGGCCAATTATCTTGGGAGCAACTACTTACCTGGAGGGGATGGACATCAGTGGCCCTTAGCACCAGAGAGGCGGTGCTGAAGCAGATTCCTGGGGTGATGAAAGGGGAGGTAACAGGTCGAGGGTCAAACAGGTTTGGATGATTGCAGACTTTTCGCAGCTGCATCAAAATGTTGATGACACTCATGAAATGGCCTGTGGCTAGAGTCTCCTTAGTTCTGGGAGAGAGGAAAAAAATACATGGAGCACCCTGACAGTCACATCTGTTCTAACACAGCATCACAGGGCCCACCCTCTGTCCTCCCTTACGTGGTCTGTGCCATGAAGTCATCATAGAGACATCGTTGGCGCTTGGAGAGCCGGCAGCGGATAACATGCTCATATTTTTTAGGCATCTGCTTCTCAACATCCACCTTAACTCGGCGCAGCAAAAAAGGCCGCAAAACCTAAAAGCAAATAAGCAGGTGGCTGACAGGAGAAAAATGGGCACTGAGCCCTAACCTAGCCCCTCTAGCTGGGTCTTGGCCTGATGACCAGCAGAGCACTGGCTTAACCCTTCAGTAAACACTCATGAAGTCATGAAGCCATGAAGCATGCCAGGAACCAATCACACAAAGATGAGTCAAAAGTAAGCCCTCTTCCCAGGACTTTACTACCTGTTGAAGGAGATATGCATAACGATGATGAGGACGACACTAACCTTAAAAAAATTATTACAAAAACAATGAGGGCAGAGCAACTAACTCTGCAAGAAGGATGGCTCAAATTACACTTCAAGGAGTAACTATAAATCTGCAAATATTATGAAAGTAAATCCAGGAGACAAGCTGAAAACAAAAACTGTGGCAGTGACTACACCATACAAAACAAAAGGCAAATCTGAAAATCCCAAGAGGTAAAACCGGAGAGGACATTGTCTTTATGTGCATTTATTCTTTTTTTTTTTTAATTTTTTTAATGTTCATTTATTTATTTTCAAAAAAGGGAGTGTGGAGAAGGTGCAGAGAGAGGGGGAGAGAGAGAGAGAATCCCAAGCAGGCTCTGCATCACCAGCATGAAGCCCGATGTGGGGCTTAAATCCATGAACCACAAGACCATGACCTGAGCCAAAGTCGGACACCCAACCAACTGAGCCACCAGGAGCCCCAGGACATAGTCTTTAAATTGCCATGGAAGAAATGAAAAATAGGAATAAAATGAAGGAAAGAGATATAACTAAAAACCTTTTGGTTTCTAGTTTAATTTACGAAAATGATGGTATGATTGAACAACATGGAGTAGATACAGTAGGCTCTAAGACTTGAGTTGTTTGACTTAGAACAGAATGAGTTCAGGAGAAACTTCCAATTAAAGAAATCAAGTCAGGGGTGCCTGGGTGGCTCAGTCGGTTAAGCGTCCGACTTCGGCTCAGGTCATGATCTCGCAGTCTGTGGGTTCGAGCCCCGCGTCGGGCTCTGTGCTGACAGCTCAGAGCCTGGAGCCTGTTTCAGATTCTGTGTCTCCCTCTCTCTGACCCTCCCCCCCCACTCATGCTCTGTCTCTCTCTGTCTCAAAAATAAAAAAAGTTAAAAAAAATTAAAAAAAAAAAAGAAAGAAAGAAATAAAAAAAAATAAAGAAATCAAGTCAAATTTAAATACAAGTTGACTGGTATAGAGAGTCATGAGAATAAAAATACACAGAGGATCTTTAGGCCTTAAGATATGTCAATTGAGAAAAAAATAAAAATAAGAATATTGAGACGTTATTGAGACAATATTGAGAATATTAAAAGCTGGACAAAGGAAGAGGAGCCAGAGAAGACAAAAGAAAAAAAGAAAACAAACAAAAACAAAGAAAAAAGAGATCCTGATGAAAGCTGAAGAAAGCCCAGCAAGGAAAAAATCTAAGCAATGACTGATCAGCAGTGTCATTCTACTCAGAGAATAAAGACAGAAATGTCACCATAAGGAAAAAAAAGGTAAAATGATGACTAAAATGAGGTCACTCAATTTGGCATTGGGTTAGTCACTAGAACGCTGCTACTTGACAACAGCGAATTTAGCCCAGCACGGACTTTCTCTCCATAAAGGTTTTCTAGGTATTGCCCTTCATTCATTATTCCCGATACCCCTGACAAACTGTTATAGGCCCTACCTTGTGGAGACGTTTGACTAGACCTTCATTGTACTCTTGGCTGCCCTCAATCATGCCAGTTAGGGGGTTAGAGAACCATTCTTTAAACTCGCGATGAGACTGGAAGACATGGGGCATCAAAAAGTGCATCAAAGACCACAGCTCCATGAGGCTGTTCTGCAAGGGAGTTCCTGTGAGGAGTAGGCGTCTCTGGCTGCAAAGAAACAGAGGAAATTAGAGGGAAGATGGTCAGCAAGGTCCCAACCTTCCAAGCATCTCACCCTTCAGGTCAAGTCAACCCTCCTACAAACCCCCATTTCCATCTCTACCTGTTGAAGTTGAGCAATGACTGCCAACGCTGCGACTTGAAGTTCTTGATGTTCTGAGCCTCATCCAGAATGAGATAGCGCCAGTTCTTGCGGCGGAAGGCTTGGTGGTCCTGCAGCACCAGCTTATAAGACGTGATACACACATGGAAGGCATTGGGCTTGGTCCAGCCCTAAGGTATTAGGAGAAAGCACCAGATAGTGGGGTGAAAAGAAAAGAAAGGAGAAAGGGAAGATATGCTAAGGTCCTCAAGGAACATAAATCAGACTGGGAGAAAGACAAAGTCCCAGAAGCAGAAGGGAGCAACAGAAAGGGTAGGGGGAGAAGCCCCTCCGAGGAAAGGGCCTAAGAGTAAAAGAGCAATCATTTGGGGGGAAGTGATCACATGGAGGGGCAAACCTGCCGCTTGAGCTTCCTCTCCTTCTGGGCTCCATAATAAGTGAGGATTTTAAAGCTGGGGCACCACCGTTTCAGCTCCATCTCCCAGTTCAGCATCACACTGGTGGGGACAATGATCAAATGGGGACCCCAGTTACCTGTTTAGCAAAAGAATGAGAGATGTACAGCATGATGACTATAGTTAATAATACTGGATCGCATATTTCAAAGTTGCTAAGAGGGTAAATCTTAAAGTTCTCATCACACACAAAAAAATTTTTGTTAACTACATGTGGTGGTGGATGTTAATGAGACTTACTGTACTAATCACTTCACAATGCACACTAGTATCAAAACATCATGTTGTATACCCGAAACATAATGTTGTACGTCAATTACACCTCCAGTTAAAAAAACAAAATAAACTTAGAAAGATTTTAAGCAGGAAAAGAAAAAAAAAAAAAATGAATGAGAGATGGTAAGGAAATATAACTTTGGGAGTTCTTGGGTTTTTTTTAATGTTTGTTTACTTTTGAAAGAGAGACAGAGCATGAGCAGGGAGGAACAGAGAGAGAGAGAGGGAGACACAGAATCCGAAGCAGGCTCCAGGCTCTGAGCTGTCAGCCTGACATGGGGCTCAAGCTCACAAGCCACGAGACCATAACCTGAGTCTAAGTCAGACGCTCAACCAACTAAGCCACCCAGGTGCCCCAAACTTTGGGGTTCTGTTCTGGTTCCTGAGGTATAACCCTGACCATTCTGTCCTGATGGTCCTTCCTAAGAATCCTAGCACTTAAGCTAACATCTTTATAGTTACTAACCAGAGTCAATGAAGCTACTAAAACAGCAGCAAAACAGTGAGTGTTTTACCATCCTGCAGCTAGGGTCACCATTAAACAAGCTTTGCAGGGAGCTGGCCAAGCAGCCCAAGATGAAAGGCCCTGCCTTGTTACCTTTTTCACAGGCCAAGTGGGCAAGTAGGGAGATGGTCTGGATTGTCTTGCCTAGCCCCATCTCATCAGCAAGAATACCATTAAGCTTCTTCTCATACATAGTAACCAGCCAGTCCAGCCCAATGTGTTGGTACTCTCGGAGCTGGCCCCGCAGGAGCAAGGGAATGGGGGTCTTCACCTGGTAGGAGGAAGAGAGGCATCAGGGTAGAAATGAGGTATCAGTCGCTGAGAAACAGCAAAGTCAAGGTAAGAGAAAACAGAAGCTGGGGCCTGGGAATACCTGCGTAGTGGCCAAGGTATAACCCTTGGGCTGAAGACTTTCAGCTGCTGCAGCGATGTCAGTAATTTCCTTCTTAGGGCCTAGAGTAGTGGCAGGCCCTGGGGTGGGAGGCCCACTGCCCCCATCTGCCTCGCTCTGCTCTTCATCCCGGGCAAGCAAGTACTCCACCCCGAAGTCATCATCTTCCTCCTCTTCCTCATCTGCTTGGCTCTGTGATCGAGACTCCTCAGATTCCTCAGACTCAGATTCCTCTGATTCTGAACTCCCGCTTGTTTCTTCCTCTTCTGAATGCTCATCTTCCTCTTCCTCGCTCTGCTCCTCAGCAGATTCTAAAACACAAAACGAAGGCTAAGTGCTCACAACACCTACTCCTCCAGTGTCTCCCCTCCGATGTGCCCATGACCACACATCCACCTGATTGACCGCTACTATCCTCTTGAGGAACCTCTTCAGCTTCTGTAGCCCCCTCTGGTTCACAGTCAGAGCTGTTAGCCTCAACCTCATCTTCATCTTCCTCTTCACTACTCCCAGAGCCTGGGGCAGAGGCATCAGAAGCATAGGCTCCTGCATACTGCTGCAGCAGCTCCTCCATAGACAGCTCACCTGGAGAAGAAACGAAGGATAAGCTTTTGGGAACTTCAAGGGAAAGGGGGCAAAGGAGAAAGGGAGGTCTGAGTGGTGCCAGATCATTTTACCTAAGTTTCTATAGACACTACTAGGCCCAGGTCTGAAGGGAGGTGAAACAGTTTACTTTCAGCACCAGCTACTAAAGCCAAGCCCCACAGCCTGGGCTGGAACCATGGATGCTGCTGCCTCCCGCTGTGAAAGATAGTATCAAACTAAACCTCTCTTTGAGGTTCAAGTCAAATAAGCTTCTTACATTAGTTCCACTAAGCTGTCACATCACTTTGTTCAAACTTACATCACACCCAGTCCTCAAATTCTATTTATAATTATTTGTTGACATCTGTCTCTGTCATTAGACCTGGAGTTCCTCCAAGGGGGATAAAAAGTGTCTTATTCATCTCTGTATCCCTGGCACTCTGCACAGAGGAGACACCAAATGGATGTTCAGTAAACGTCTGCTGAAATGTCACCTTCTCGAGCCAACTCGCTCAGTTCCATGGCATGATCCACCTCCCCTTCCAACTGCTCCTCAGCTGCTATAGTATCCTCTTCATCCTCCGCTAGGAAAGAAAATAAAGCAAAATCAATGGCAACAGAATCATAGAACACAATCCCAGTGGAAGACAAGAGAAAACATGAAATGGTAGGTCCAGACGATTCAAAGAGTAAAGGGCAACAGGACAAAGAGAACAAGCCTGACCTTCATCCTCATTGGCAGTAAACTCTTCGTCATCCTCATCTGGATGCCAGGGCTGTTTGTTGCGCTGTGTGACAGAGGGTGAGGGCTTCACCTGTATGGCAAAAGATAAAAAGGGAGAAGACCTAAGGTTAGAGCAGCAGGAGAAAGGTACAATGTTGAACATGATATCACAGAACAGTCTCTCTGTCCCACTGAGTGACAGCTGCCACTGGCACAGTCCCAGGGCAAAGATGCAATCAAGGGTTTTCTTTCAGCACCAGCTACCAAATCCTGGCCCCACTGCCTGGGGGAGGACCTGTGAAAGTGCTAGATAAGGCCCCCAACACCATCCCCATGCGCTCACACATATGGAGAAAGAGAGAGCTTAGGTCCAGAAAAGACTTCAAGATTATCATCCCAGGTCCAAACCTACAAACCAATAGGGAGTATTAGGACCATTTCACAGAAGTGGCAAGAACCAGAGTTATCTTTTCAAGACCGTGAGGCAATTAAAGAGTACAGTATACTCTTCCATTACAGCATTAGGAAATGCCCATCTCAAAATACAACTTGCCCCAAACCCAGGCTCTTCCATATCCATCCCCAAATGACAGCCAATCACCCTTAACCAGGGAGGACTCCTGAAAACCACAAATGATCTTACAGACCAGAACTCAGTCCTTGAACCTCTACCTCTGCTCCCACTCTGAGCCCTTCCTCTACCCATTCTCCCTATACCTTTAACACTTGAGAGGGCTCTTCTTCTTCACCACCTTCTTCAGGCCCATCTCGAGTGTCACTGTCACGAGATGAGGGGGTTCTCGAGGGGCTGGAAGGCCCTCCTAGCAGCTGAGGGGGAAGGGAACGGAGCAGCTCTTCCAATGGCAATTCTCCCTCACGTCGAAGCAGCTCAATCTCACGCCTCTGGGTCTCTGCATCATTGCCTTCCTGTTGTTCTTCAACCTCAATCGTCTCCTCATCATCCTCTTCCTCCTCCTCTTGGGGTTGGAAGTCCCCATCTATAGCAGGAGAACAAGGTCACAAAGTCCACGGGGCCCTGCAAGCCACAGGGTGGGTTTTCAGCTCTGGAAAGGGTACATGAGGAAGAGTAACAGAGCCAAAGAGGACACACACCTTCATCATCCAGCCTGGAAACCGGGGGTGGAGGACTAGAGGCAGCTGAGGAAGAGCCAAGGCAAGGGGAAGAGCCAGCTTTGCTGGATGCTAGTGGCTGGTTGAGGCTCTGAGACAAAAGGTCTGAGTACTTTTCAGTTTGCCCCACAATGAAGTCCAGGTGCAGGTCCAGAGCTTTTTTACGCTTTTCCTCCAACCGGGACTGTTGCTTGAATTGCACCACCTGCCACAGCATGAAATGGACGGTCACTAAAATATTCATGTATTCTTTTATCCAATATTTAGGGAAGCCTCCTCTACGCTAGGCCCTGAGCTGGCTTTCCAAGAGGGAAGAGCTAAATGACCCTAAAGGTGCTTTTGATGAAAGCACAAAGGGAGCACAAGAAAGAGAAGAACCAGTTTAACTTCAGGCAGCAGGGAAGATTTACAAGTGTATCTGGAGCTGAATCTTAAAGACTAAGTACGTGTTCCCTAAGTGGAAATGAAAAGAAAGGCATTGCTTGGCAGCAAAAAGACCATAGGTAAATTACCAGAAATGTACAAAAGAACAATGAAGTGGAAAAGAGAAGTTAAGGAGCTGGCAGGAGACAAAACTAAAATACAGAAAGAAACCTGGTAGTACTTGAGAAACAACAAACAATATGTAAGAACAATTTGAGAACTTTGATGTAAATATTTAAGCAGGTAAGTAGTAGAGGTTTAGAAAAAGCATGCTGAATGCCCTGCAAAGGACAGATGGCCTAGAGGGATCAAAAAGTCCTATTAATATTCCCCAAAGGCAGGGCCATATTTTTCCACTGTCTTTCTTCTTGGCACTCAACACTAGAGACATCCAATACAAAACAGAAATGTCATTAGAGTTGTTTGAAATTAGAATATTCACTCTCTCAAGGAGACGTTTCGACCATTCCTGCTACCATGCTACCCACCTAGGACACCTAAGGCATTTCCCTTTCCCAATCCCTGCTGCCGACCTTCTCCACATTACTCCAGAACTGCCTGACGTCCTTGGCCATGGTGGAGGCGATTCGGCGTAGCTTGGCCTGCTCTTCCCTCCGAGCCCGCTCTTCTTTCTGCCGCTGCTCCTCGTGGTGCCGGATGACCATGCGCACAACCTGTGGGAATGAGGAACCAGAGTGAAAACTCCAAGGCCAGTCTCCTATCCCTTCCTCACGTCAAGAACGAAAACAAAAATCAAGTCCAAGACATTTGGGAAGTCAGAGCTTGCCTCTTGAGACTATGGACATTAATATGCACCCTACACTGTTCTGTTTGGTTGCCTTCCAACAAACCCACGTATAAAGGAAAAGGAAACCTAGAAAAAAAATATGGAAGGTAGGCTCAGTTGAGGACATACCTTACGGGCCACACCCCGTTTCCAACGACGCTCCTGAGCAAAGTCAGCAGAGAGCCATTGCATCTCCTCACATAGATAGTCCCAGTGGCCTTTGGGGCGGGGAGGCTCGGGCACTTTAGGCAGCCTCTTCAGTGACCAGAAACCCTCCTTCCGCAGCTCAGCAATCCGAGTCTCAATCTCAGCCTCCTAATGAGGAAGAGCTAGGTCAATCAAGTTACTGGACATAAAGTCCACCTCAGGAACATAGGTGAATTCCTGGGCACTGATTACATACAAGCACTGTCTGAACTGAGTGTTTTATGTCTGTCTTAAGTCCACATACCAATACTACAAGGTAGGTATTACAATCTTCACAGATGAATTAAAAAAAAAAAATCAAAGAGATTAAGCAATTTACTTGAGATCACACAACCAGAAAGTGGTAAGAGCTGGGAATTCAAAATACATCTAATGAGTCTAGACACCAGAATTCATATTCTTTCCATTATTTCACTCAATCTCCACACCCCATGAATATAGGAAAGACATGGGGCACCTGGGTGACTCCGTCGGTTAAGCGTCCAACTTCAGCCCAGGTCATGATCTCGTGGTTTGTGAATTCGAGCCCCCCATCAGGCTCTGTGCTGACAGCTGGGAATCTGAAGCCTGCTTCTGATTCTGTCTCCCTCTCTCTCTGCCCCTGCCCCGCTCACTCTCAAAAATAAAACTGAACGTTAAAAAAAAAAAAAAAAAAAAAAATTGAATATTGGAAAGACTTAGAAAAATGAAATCCATGGGGAGCCTCCAGAGAAGCAAGGAGTATATGCTTCCTTACAGACTAGATAGAAAGGATCTTCATCACTGTAGAAATCTGCTTGCCCAAGAGTATGTTCATGCTTAGAAATAGGTTACAAAGCCCCACATACACAATCCTGTTTGTTTTTGAAAAACACTTTTATAACAATGTACACTTTTTTGTGAAAATACTAAAAGATTAACAACAGTTTTTGTGATAAAAAAAATTAACTTTCTATAATGGTCAAATTTCATAAGCAATACGATGAAAGCACTTGAAACTTTTTTTATTTAACAGAAGTGACTTAAAAAACTCAAGACAATTGCCTTTATTATGCTTGGCCTCTCCTGACAAAAACTAAATCAGAGGAAATTACAGCCAGAAACGAGACAGGGAACTAAATGGCCTGACAGTGAAGGAAACATTAAGAAAGACCTGGGTATTAGACCAATGGCTCTCAAATTTAAGCATGCATCAAAATCATCTGGAGTGCTTTTTAAGTCAGATTGCTGGAGCCTACCCCTCAAGCTTTAAATGGATAGGTAGAAGAGAGGTACCAAGAAACTTGCATCTCTAATTTCCCAAGTGATGCTGATGCTGCTGGTTCAGAGACTACACTTATTGCTAGGTAAATAATAGGGGCTAGAGGACAGAAATGAGAAGCAGAAACCAGCAAATGTCCAGAGCTTTATATTTGACATAGCACTTCTACGTGTATTTTCTCCTTTAACACAGACCTCGTAAGTCCATGAACTATTACACGATGTTTACTTTACAGAAAAGGAAATGAGGTTCAGATCAAACAACTTGCTCAAGATCATGTAAGTTAAGGCAAAGCCTATACTCTAAATCCACAAGGAAAGAAATGTAAAGGGCCCATGGGACAGAGAAGTTAAAGAAGGAAGACTCCCAAAAACTCTCATAGGCATTTCCAGTACATACATGCTTGGCCTGCTCTGCAATCTCAGCATGGCTCTTCTCCCACTTTGGGCCTTTGTTAGCAAGGTCAGCAGCCTGGGGTAAGCTGAGTCCCTCCAAGGGCACTGTGGCACCATCTGGGGGCCCTGGAGGTCCATCCAGAGAGGAATCTTGAGCTATATGCTGGGGAGAGATGCCACCTGCCCCACTAGAGGCTGGGGAACTGGATGAGGCAGGGGACACAGGATTGCTGCCTGTCATGCCGTCCGACACCATCTAGAAAAACATAAATAAAATGAATGCTTAGCACTGAGCCAGAAGTTCTAAGCATATTATTTCATTCTATCTTCACAAGAAAAAACTACGGAGTAAATTATCAACCTCATTTTTATAAACACAAATATTTGGGACGATCTTTTCATAAAATGTTAAAGATAACAGAGCCAAGTTCACAGATACTTGGCATGCGAGAGGAATTAGAGCCTGACATTTACACAGTTCCCAAATTCAAGAATAATATTATAGCATATAACTTCAAATGCTAATGATCCTTTCAGAGCCTCAATGATTTCACTCACATAAACAACTCTCTATTCTTCCCTCATTTACACAGCAAGTATGGCAGATTCACCTATTAAAATAAATTTAAGTTACCACCATGTTCAAAAAGCAACAACAGGGGCACCTGGGTGGCTCAGTTGGTTGAGCGTCCAACTTCAGCTCAGGTCATGATCTCGTATGAGTTCAAGCCCCACATCAGGCTTGCTGCTGTCAGCACAGAGCCCACTCTGGATCCTGTCTCTGTCTCTGTCTCTCTCTCTCTGCCCCTCTTCTGCTCACGCTCTCTCAAAAATGAATAAACATTTAGAAAACAAAAACGAAGATCACCTAAACCTCTTTAGGTTCCTCATCAATCTTGGGAGTTTCCTTTACCAGGAAGGTGGGAAGGGAAGGAGAGAGGAGCTGGTAACTGTTCTCAAACACCCACCTATTACTTTGCAAGGTACTGCACAAACAATAATAAGTAGAGAACATGGTCTCACTTAAATGCTGATAGTGAGAACACTCATAAAAATCACTCCAGCATATTAGCCTCACAGGGTGCCACTGAAATTCCTACCTCAGTTAAACGACAAACAACTGTATGTCACAAAATTTCCCAGGTACACAGAAAAATTGTAAGTATTAAATCCATACCCATCAAAAGCCACTCTATGCAAATCTAGGTATGTCTGCTCTCAAAATCCATGTTTCTTCTACTCCTGCACTTCCTTGGTATGAGAAAAGAGCAAATACCACACACCATCCATAATGCTTACGTTGCTCCAACTTCTAAAAAATTATCTATTCTCAAAGCTCACAGTCTTAGGAGCATGTGGTTTCAACCTCCATATCCAACCTGGCCTAATTCAACCCTTTTCAGGTAACAAAAGGTTTCCAAACTCAGAAATCAACATTACACTAAATGTCAAATAGAACATATCTAACAGGCTTGATGGTCAAGCTGACCACCAAAAATTTTCCAAACACAGACAGTTAGGATCATGGAAATGTGGCTAAAACTTGCCATATTTCTTCTGCATCCGAGCTAATAGTTTACAAAAGCAGAAGCAGAGAAGGAACCCTCCCCACTTTCAAACCTGTGTCTGCAGGACTGGGAGCTGAGGGTGAGCAGGGGAGGGGCTGCTCTGCATGGTCCCACTCCCAGGCTCCTCTTTGGACGCCTGAAGAATGACTGGGTCGTTATCACCACTGCTGCTGGCCGAGGGGCTGGCGTCCGGCTGCAGGGCATGCTGGGAGCTGGCCTCATTCTGGGCCACCGGCCACCGGGACCCGCCTTCCAGGGCCCGGGGCCCACTAGGGCGTCCCAGCCTCCGCTCAGGTCCACCGGCCTCTGGAGCACCTTAGGTAGGGTTAAAAGAGTAGAAATGGGTTTTAAAAAGATGAATAAATCCTTGGGAAAAAAAGGATGCTGGGGTGGTTCAGTTCTTTGAGTATCCAAATTTTTTTTTTTTTTAAGTTTACTTATTTGTAGAGACAGAGAGAGAGAGAGCAAGAAGAAGAGAAGCAGAGACAGAAAGAGAGAATCCCAAGCAGGCTCTGTCCTATCGGCACAGAGGCCAAGATGGGGCTCAACCTCACCAACCATGAGATCATGACCTGAGCTGAAATCAAGAGTCCGATGCTTAACCAACTGAGCCACCCAGGTGCCCTGCGTGTCCAACTCTTGATTACAGCTCAAGTCATGATCCCAGGGTTGTGGGATCAATCCCCACATCAAGCTCCACACTGAGCATGGAGACTGCTTGAGATTCTCTTTCTCCCTCTCCCTCTCCCCTCCCCCCAACTCACACACACATGCAAGTGACTCTCCAAAAAAACCCACAAAAAAACAAAAAAAACCCCACAATCACATTGAAGAATCTATAAATGAACAATGATTATGGTCTACATTTCTTGAGCATCAACTATGTGTCATACTTTCTTAAGCACTGACTTGATACGTTCTATAATCCTCACAACTATCTTGTGACCTAAACACTTCTCACACCTTAATAAATCTTTATTTAGTTCCTTCCATATACTGAGAATAGAAGCATACAGAAAAGATCCCTAACCTAATTGAGGCATTCTAACATTTTCCCTCTTTTATAATTTAGGAAGTCAGCACACAAAGAGACCCAAGTAACTTGCATAAGGTCACACAGTAATAAGCTAACAGAAAGACTTAAGCTGAGGTAGTCTGATGCCAAGACCAAGGAAAATGTGCTACTCTCCTTGGTAGGGCTAGGGTGATCAGGCCTTTCTCTATCCACACTCCCACTTTTGTTGCTGCACCAATATCACCAAACCAAAAATACTGACTTATAATTTCTCTCATCTCAAATATCTCTCCTATTAGCATCAACACAAAAAAATGGTGTATGAACCCTCACCTGTGTGAGCTGAGACCACACCCCCTGTGAAAGTCTGTACTTCCACGGTGCCGCCGTACTGAGGGAAATCACGCCTGAAACAAACAGAGGGAAGGAAAACAGAGTGAGAAACGAATCCACATTTACCAACAACATCCATCAAAACCTTCTTTACAGTAACTTTTGAAGCATTTAAACATACCCGAATCGAAGGCTGAAAACAAGAGAATTAAACAGTAGTAAGAAAGGCTCATGTTTCAGAAAAATAAAAGCAAAATCACGGTTTGCGAAAACAGAACTCCCTAGAGACATAAGATTCTGGCTAGAGGAGGAGCACTGTAGTGAAGCAAAAAAAAAAAAAAAAAAAAAGTTTAAAAAGCTTAAGTGTAAAAGGCTACAACCACTGAATAAAAGAGCAAATAACAAAGTAAAACAAACAAAAAACCTGTCACATCCAGAAGCTCAAAAAGACATTGGCTGCCTGGCAGCCTGCTCTTTCCAGTGAGGGTTGAACAGAATCACAGAATCCACCCTTCCTCAGGGCAGAACCCCGTAACTCCTATACCTGCGCCATGAGACACTTCCCCAAACACAAGAACTGCAGCAGGAGACATTAGAGGAGAAATCAGAAGAGAGAAAGACCGCTCAGCAAAGAACCATGCCCCGGAAACAGGCAGGGTAAACCCACCAAAGGCCCGGAAGTGTTTCCCCAGTGTTTAAGGAAATTCCTTAACCACGGAGCAGCCTTCGATTCACTCCTTCCTCCACAACAGATTCACAGGACCCGAACTAACCAGAATCCAAGAAGCTTGAACTCTTGACCCCCAGCTTCACTGCTGTCTCCCAACTCCTTCCAACAGACTGACCCGACGTGACCCCTGACCTCTGCCCCAAGTCGCCACTAACCCTAAGATAGCCCCGCCCCCTCCCGGACTCCCACCCCACCCAACGTGCGCGACAGACTGGGGGAGGGGCCCGCGCGTGCGCGACTGGAAGTGGAGAGAGCCGGCTGCGCGCACCGCCCGGGGGCTCCCGCCAGAGCCCAAACCCACGCACGCAAGGGTCGCAGGCTGGAAGTCTCTCATCCCTACCCGTCAGGGAGCCCCCCAACACCAGATCGCGAAAGGCTGACATAAGGGAGGGTTCGTGCCGCCAGGTCCTGGTTACTGACTGGATATGGTGGGCGCGCGCCCCGACTCCTCATCCCACGCCCCCCTTCCTCTTCCCGCGCGCCCCTGGGGGGGGGGGTGCCTGGGGTTGGTGGGCGGGCAGGAGCGCACCTGGGTCCGTCCTCTCAGGGCTCGCTCGCTCGCTCAGGCACGCGTGCGCAGACGGGCGTGAGGGGAGAGGAGATGCGCCCGGGCCCAGTGCTGGCCGGCCTGGCCCCCCTCAGCCTGTCTCTATGGGCGCGCGCCGACAGCCTCGCGCACCGGCCCCGGGGCCCCGGCCGAAGGTGCGCGCGCAGCACCCCGGGAAGGTGGGAGGAGAGGCGGTGGCGGAAAGATGCGCGCGCAGTCACCCGTCAGGGGAGGGGGAGCTGTGGGGCGTCCGCCATCTTGTCTCCCTCTCCTTACCTGCGTCCTCGGGGGCGTGCGCACCACCCCCCCTCCCGCCGAGGAGGGGGGAGGGCCCCCTCTTGGCCGCCGCCTTCGCGGCCTTTAAATTCCCCTGGGGCTCGCGGCTACTGCCGCCGCCTTGCTTCCACTGCCTCCTCTCACGGCACAGAGATGCGGACGGTGGGTGGGAAAAATGGGAGACGCTACTCTCGGCGAACCGCCGCCGCCGCTTCCGAGGCCCCACCAAAATGGCCGCCGCCGTCTCGGCCGCCACCACCAACACCACCACCACCACCACAGCTCTCTATCGCTACCGCCGGCGCGGCCCGTCCTCTCGCGAGAGGCAGTAACTGGACGTTGGGGAACGGGAAGGCTCGCGTGCTAGCGTAGGGCGCTGCCCGAGGCGCAAAGCATACTGGGAGTTGTAGTCCGCTTGGAGGATCCGCGCTTGCCCCGCGGCACAGCGTCTTTATCCTCCACCGGAGAACGTGCCTGTGGAGCTGCATTGCGGCTGCCAATTCGGACCAGTCTCCCGTTTTTTAATAGATCACCCAGAGAGCTGAAGCAATATGTCAGGTGTTTTCAGCAAATTAGCAGTAGAGCTTGGGCCTCTGGATTCCCAAGGCAGTCCACTTTATAGAGAGCTGCTTCGTTTTGCGCAAGGGTGGTATCCCCAATAGCTCCCAAGCAACTATATGCCATTTGTTGGCCAACTTTCTAGGTTAAGAACTCCTTTGAGATACCCTCACCCCAGGAAATAATAATAACAGCTCCCTTCTGTTGAGACCACTTTGTGCACTAATTCTCTTTTAATCCCAACAATGCTCCATTTTACAAATGAATTGAGGCTCCTAGATTAACCAGTGACAGAGCCCAAAGCCAGGGTTCACAGCCACACAGCCTAAATCACAAGGACACACACACACAATTTGCCACCTAAAGCCCACCCTAAGAGTCAGGTTAGGAAGCCCTGAAAAAGTTCTTCAGCTCCTCTTCGTCCACCCAGTTTAGCTCTTAACCCATTTTACTCAAAGAGTTGATCGAATCTGTGTCACTGATTTGGACCCATATTTTTCTTACAGCAACGATCAGGGGTTGAAAACTCAAAAACCTGTACACCTGAAACAAACATAACATTCTATGTTAATTGTACTTCAATAAAAAAAAATTTTTTTAAAGAAAGTTCAAAAACCTTTAAGAGCCGGCACAGTCATGTAAATAAAGTGAAGAGGGTCAGGTGAGGAATATGAGGAACTGGAGACCACATGCTCTGTCCAGAGAGAACAGCCGCTGTTCAAACGACTGTTCCAGTCACCCTGCAGAAATGGGGGCCAAAATACATCTAAGAGTCAAATTCAGCCACAGGCTGCCAGTTTACCAACTCTGGCCTACGCTGAAGTCTCAAGACATATGGAAGCATCCAGGACAGATAATTTGATTGAAAAAGTGGATGAATGTCCATCCACTTAGGTCCAGTTCAAAGTCTTTTTTTTTTTTCACACCAAGTTTACAAATTTCTGAGATCCCATCATAGAATCACACTGAGCTACCAAGAGCTCTCACATCTCTTCCCATAGGAGATTTATGGGAAGAGCCTTCCCATAAATGTTCTCATCCTTTTCCAGCTATTCTTCCTCCAGAATTCAGCTCAAGGGCCACAAGCCCCAGGTGATCTGCTCTGACCACCCCTAGGCTGGTTTAATACTCCTCCCATAGCTTCCTGGGTTTCATAGAGTACTAACTGATTGCATTGTATCTGGATTCATGGTCTGTCCACGCCACCCCAGAAAGTATTATTAACGCCTTGAGGATAGGAACATGGTTTATACATGTAAATTCACTATGCCACTCTCAGAAAGATTATTCAGGAAATTTATTAGTGTGAATTACTTGTATTATAATACTTGATTAAAAACAAAATAACTGGTATTGGATTCATGAGCACAAACTGAAAATAAACCTCAAATCTCTTCTATTTCCACGACTATCATCCTGGGCCAGCCATCATCATCTCTTGCTTGGATTACCCATGAGCTTCCCACATCCACTCCTGTCTCCCTTTACTTCATTCTCTGCATGGCAACCAGAGTGACCGTAATGTATAAATCAGATCATATTGCTGTCACGCTTAAGATCCCCAAATGGCATCTTAGCTCACTTAAATGAAAGCCCAAATTATGTGTCGTGACAAAATCTCCATAGGGCTGACATTATGAAGAATCTAGGCACAAGAGTATACACATGCGATTCCATTTATATGAAGTTCAAGCAGGCAAAAGTAATTGATGTTGCTAAAAATAAAATATAACCATTGAGAGAGAGACGGATTTTAATTGGGAAGAGCCACAGCTCCCTAGGGGGATACTAGAAATGTGTGTCCTGAGTTGGTAAACTATGGTCCAAAGAGCAAGTCCTGTCTAGCGCTTGTTTTTGTACAGCCCACAAACTAAGAATGCTAACAAGTCTAAATCACAAGTCTAAGAATGGTTTTTACATTTGAAAATGGTTGAGGAAAAACCAAAAGAAAACTCCTTTTGTGACACATGAAAATATACATCATTCAAATTTCAGTGTCCACAACTAAGGGTTTATCAGAACCCCACCATACCCATTCATTTACATGGCATCTATAGCTGCTTTCCTGCTACAGTACCAGAGCTGAGTAGTTGCAACAGAGGCCACAGGCCCACAAAGTCAACAATTTTCTATCTGGTACTTTACAAAAAAAGTCTGCTGACCATTATTCCACATCTTAACGTGGATGAGGTCATTTCCATGGGTATATATACAGGTGTAAACATTCACTGAGCTGCGCGCTTAAAGTTTGTATACTTTATATACCTCAAAGCATGTATTTTGTACTTAAATTTTAAAAATAAATAACCCTACAAGATAGGACCCCTGCCTACTTTTTTTTTAAAAACCTCATTTACCCCTTGTTTGCTATACTGTAGCCATCATGCCCTGCTCCAAAACATCCAACAATTTCTGCTTCCAGAGCCTTCATCTTTATTGTTCCCTCTGACATTTTTTCTCATGGCTAGCTCTCCCTTTTCATGACGGTCTTAGTTCAAATGTTGCCTCCTCAGAGAAGTTCCTGACATTAAATAGCCCTTTGACTGCCAGTCACTCCGTATTACACGCTTTCTTTACAACACTTACTTGCAATTACTGATTTATCTGTATCCTTGTTTATTGTCTTCCCCTCCCCCCAAAAGGTAAGCTCCCTGAGAGCAGGGGCATTGTCACAGGTTTATAGTACTCTAGATAAATTACTGAATGATGAAAAATATTTCAGACAATCCTGTGAAAAGGAGATTGTTCCATTTGCCAAATGAAATCTTGGTTGAATGAAAAGTGAACGATGAAGACTCAATATTGTCAAGATGTCAGTTCTTCCCAACTTGATTTATAGATTTGGTGCAATCCCAATCAAAATCCCAGCAAGTTATTTTGTGAATATCAACAAACTGATTCTAAAGTTTATATCAGAAGGCAAAAGACCCAGAATAGCCAAGATATTATTGAAGGAGAACAAAGTTGGAAGACTGATACTACCTGACTTCAAGACTTACTATAAAGCTGCAGTAATCAAGATAGAGTGATATTAGCAAAAGAATAGACAAATAGATTACTAGAACAGAATAGAGAGCCCAGTTATAGACCCATATTGATATGTCAACTGATCTGGACAAAGGAGCAAAGAATACAATGGAGCAAAAATACTCTGTCCAGGGTGCCCGGGTGGCTCAGTTGGTTGAACATCCAACTCTTGATTTCAGCTCAGGTCACGATTCCGGGGTCCTGGGATCAAGTCCCACATCAGGCTCCATGCTGAACATGGAGCCTTCTTGGGATTCTCTCTCTCCCCCTGCCCCTCTCTCCTGCTTTCACTCTCTCTCTCTCTCTCTCTCAAATTAAAAAAAAATTAAATACTCTTTTCAACAAATGGAGCTAGAACAACTGGACATGCACAAGCAAAAATGTTAGTCTGGACACAGACCTTACATCCCTTCACAAAAATTAACTCAAAATGAATCACAGCTCTAAATGTAAAGAGCAAAACTGTGAAACTCTTAGAAGATAACATAGGAGTGGGGGGCCTGGGTGGCTTAGTTGGTTGAGCGTCCGACATCAGCTCAGGTCGTGATCTCGCAGTCCATGAGTTCAAGCCCCGCATCGGGCTCTGTGCTGACAGCTCAGAGCCTGGAGCCTGCTTCGAATTCTGTGTCTCCCTCTCTCTCTCTGTCCCTCCCCTACTCATGTTCTGTCTCTCTCTCTTTCTCTCTCTCTCTCTCTCTCTCTCTCTCTCCAAAATAAATAAACATTAAAAAAATCTAGAAGATAACAAAGGAGAAAACCTAGATGACCTTGGCTATGGTATTGACGCCTTTTTAGATACAACACCAAAAGCATGATCCATATAAGAAATAATTGATCATATGGATTTCATTAAAATTAAAAACATATCTGTGAAAGACAAGAAGACAAAAGAATAAGAAGACAAGCCACAGACTGGGAGAGAATATTTATAAAAAACATCTGGTAAAAGAATATTCAAAAATATTCCAAGAATTCTTAAAACACAGTAATAAGAAAACACCCTGATTAAAAAATGGGCCAAAGATAGCAAACACCTCACCAAAGAAGACACACAGATGGCAAATAAACATATGAAACGATGCTCCACATGAGATATTACTACATGTCTATTAGAATGACCAAAATTCAGGACGCTGACAACAGCAAATGCTGAGGAGGATGTGGAGCAGTGGGAACTCTCATTCATTGCTGGCGGGAACAGTGCAGCCACTTTGCAAGATGGTTTGCTGGTTTCTTACAAAAGTAAACATACTCAGGTGCCTGGGTGGCTCAGTCGGTTAAGTGTCCGACTTTGGCTCAGGTCATGATCTCAGGGCTTGTGGGTTCGAGTCCTGTGCTGACAGCTCAAGAGCCTGGAGCCTGTTTCTGATTCTGTCTCTGTCTCTGCCTCTCCCCCGCTCTCTCTCTCTCTCTCTCTCAAAAATAAAAACACATTAGAAAAAAAAATTTTAACTGTTCAAAAGTAAACATAGTCTTCCCATACAAACCAGCAGTCATGGTCCTTTTTTTATTCCCAAAGGAGTTGAAAAAACAAAACAAAACACTTCTGTCCACAGAAAAATCTGCACACAAATGTTTATACAGTTTTATTCCAAATACCAGAACTTGGAAGCAACCAAGGTGGCCTTCAGTAGGTGAATGGATAAACAAACTGTGATACATCCAGACAGTGGAATATTATTCAGCACTAAAAAGAAGTGAGCTATTGAGCCATCAAGAAACATGAAGGAAACTTAAATGCATATTATTAAGTGAAAGAAGCCAATATGAAAAGGCTACCTACTGTATCATTCCAACTGTATGACGTTATGGAAAAGGCAAAACTACGGAGACTAACAAGATCGGTGGTTGTCAGGGGTCAGTGAGGGAGGGATGAATAGGAGGACAGAGGGGTTTTAGGGCAGAAAATACTCTCTATGATACCATAATGGTGGATACAAGTCATTGCCCATTTGTCTAAACCCATAAACTGTACAACACCAAGAGTGAACTATAGTGTAAGTCACGGACTTTGGGTGATTATAGTGTGTCAATGTAGGTTCATCAATTATAACAAATGTTCTACCGTCATGGAGGATGTTGACAATGGAGAAAAAGTGCATGTGTTGGGATGGGGAGTATATAGGAAACCTCTGTACCTTCCCCTCAATGCTGTGAACGTAATATTGTCCTAAAAAATTAGTCTTGATTTTTAAAAAGTGAATGAAGCCCATCTTTTTAGACCCTCTTCCCAACACCTCCAGAAGACAGTAGGCCAGGCCAGAGTCTGAATGGGTTGGACCTCGCCTTGTGCTACTAATTCCTTGCTATATCTCCTTAAGCACCTCACTTCTCTGAGCCACATTTTTCTCACATATAAGGTGGAGATGGAGTTGTTGATATAAAATTGCTTTGAAAGCTCTAAAGAACCACCTTAATGCAGGGGTGTATTTTGGACCCATATTTCAGAGTCTGAAACTCATGATCTTCAGGTCAAGTTCAGTTTTCAGATTTATATAATGTTCTGAATGTTAGTAATACGTTAGGCAGAAAAATGAAGACTCCTATTTGCCATAGGCCCCACCATTCCCAATTGTCTTGCACTGAGCAACTTCATGCATTTGTCCTATCTGTCTGGTTCCCGGAGGCAGTTGAATCTGAGACCTCTTGTTCTACACACGAGTGGTAGTGGGTATGCTCTCCTGACCAGCATTTTCTCTGCCCACTGAGTGTCAGGCCCTGTGCCAGGTTAAATGGGAGAGACAGGAGGGAAGATGACAGTCTCAACTCTCAAGAATTTAGTCTCATCGGGGGATGATCTGTGAGCTTGGTAAAAATTAGGGCAGTGTTTCTGATGCCACAAAAGGAGGTGGTCAAAGGTAAAGTCAAATCCAGTGGGTACATGAGATGTCGTTTGAGCCTAGCCTTGAAAAATTTAGGCATACAGGGTGGGCACTTCAGGAAGATGACATAGACGCAACAAGGTTGAGGGTTGGGGGGATAGTGAATATGTGAGCTTATTCTTTTTTATGAGGGAGCAGACTGAGACAGATAAGTCACCTGGAACTAGGTGGCCAAAGGCCCAGCATCCCAGGCTAGGTAGCGGGGGATTAGTTCGGAGGTGACAGGGAGCTACTGAAAGTTGTTGAGGAGGGATTGGCATGATCCAGCCTCCACTAGAGGCTGGAAATAGAGAAGCCAAAGGAATTACCCAGTTGTAATGGGGACTATTGGCCAGGAGGTGGCAGTGGAGATAGAGGGAGAGACTCTGCAGAGGAAGAATTAGTAGAACTTGGCAGACAGTTGATTGCTGATGATAACGATCCTTTAAACAGCCATTCTTCTTGCCTTCTGTGAAGCTTTCCCCAGTCTCCTCTACCTCCTACCTCCCTGAATGCTCCCTCTCAGTCTCCCTCACAGGCCACTTCTCCTGGACCACTCCATCAATTGTAGGCATTCCTCAAGATTGTCCCCCCAATTGCCTTCTTTCATCCAACACATCCACAAGGGCAGAGACAGATACCCTGAAACTAAGGAAGCTTAGCTTCTGGACCCCTTCTTTACAGGTACCCTCCATTGCTAGAAGTATCTGGGGGTTATAGAGCAGTGTAGGTAAAGTGGAGAAGCCAGCTTGCAACCAGAAAGCATTTGCATGTAAGCATTTCTGGTAATTTGCCTAAAGAGATCTCATAAGAAAAAGGCATCTTGTCATGATTTCACTGTGCATTCCAATTATCATCTCTTAAGCCAAGCACTCTCCCTAGCTCAGAACTTGCATTCCCATCTAACTCCTGGATTCCTCCTGGTCTCCCAGGCACCTCAGACTCATACATCCATAACTGAACTCATGAGTTGAACCACAAAATCTGCTCTGAAGCGATGGCACCAGTATCCGTCCAGTTACTTAAACTAGAAACGCAGCCATCACCTTCCCTTTCCCTCATGCCCCACATCCAGCCACCAGATGTGTCAGTTACATCTTAATATTTCTCTATTCTAGTTCTCCCCGGCCCCACACCTGATCCTTAGCCCTGGATGACTTAAAAGCAAGGACAGTACCAAGAACTGGCTTTTGGGGACTGCTGGGACTTTCTTTGAAGTAAGCTCTGCAGCTAATGTGGGGCTTGAACTCATGACCCTGAGAAGTGGAATTACATGCTCCACCAACTGAGCCAGACAGGCACCTTGAGACTGCTGGACTTTAGTCCCCCTTCCTCACTACCCTTATCTCCACTGCCTCCACACTCCATTCTTTGATAGGGACAATTGCCTTTTTCTCAGTCTTCTGTAAAGTGCTATGCAAATGAGGCTTCAAGCTGTTAAGTCCTCTAGCCTCCTGCTCTCTACCAGCCAGACGGCTGGCTGATCCTAACCCTCCTAGCAAGTACAAGTTCTAGAGCTGGGGCCATCTACACCAACTTCCTAATCAGTCTCCCTGCAGCCGGTTTCTCCCCCTCCCCAAAGTCCCAGCTTTTGTGGGGGTTTCCATTCCAGTATGGGTGAATCCAGAACCAGCATAAGACAGTATGAGAGAATGTCAGGGCTTATGACGTAATAAATCAGGTGCAGAAAGACAGAGATGGGGGGGGGGGGCAGCAGGAGATGTGCCATTTTAGACAAGGTGATCTCTGGAGGTCATTGAACAGCACCAGCCAGGGAAACTGTGCTAACTGCTTAGCTGACAGTCACTCTCCAACTTTGAGTCCTTTCATGGCTCCCATGAAACCCCTTTCTGAGGCCACCAAAACCCCACATGGTAGTCCCTGCCAGATCCTCCAGCTTCCTCTCTCCCAGCCCCTGCACTCCAGCCACACTGGCCATCCTGCTATATAGGCTCTTCTCCACTCTGGGCTTCCTCACACATGGTTCTCTCTTTCCTCTCCACCCAGTCAGAACTTACAGAGTAACATCACTGCCTCCAGAATCTCTTCCTGGCCCTCAGACTAAGTTGTATCTCCTGAAAAATTCTGTGCTTTGTTGCCTCTCAACACTTTAACACTAGGAACAATTACTTGAGTTCCCGGAGACTCATGGTAAGAGAGAGGTCACATATGTCTTGTTAACTTCTGTGTATGAGCCTATACCCATTGTCTGGGGGAGTGACAGGTACATACTAAATATCAATAGATAGAGATTGGTTGATGTTTGCATGTGTGTATGAGAGCAATAACCCATATGTGTTAAATCCACTCAAAAACTACAATAGTGACAAACACTGAACACCAGCCTATGTTCTTACATGATTTAACTAGTTTAATTCTCACAATGATCCAATTGGGGCCCCTGGTTGGCTCAGTCGGTAGAGCATGTGACTCCTGATCTCAGGGACGTGAGTGAAAGCCCCACATTCATTGAATGTGGAGGCTACTTTTAAAAAAAGAAAAGAAAAGAAAAAAAAGAAGGCAGAGCTTGGCCTGCCCTCACCCTCACAATAACCCAACTAAAGTAGATTATCATCCTTGTTTTACAGATGGTACAAAGGATGGTTAAGTCATTTGTTCCAAGTGACACAGCTGGGAAGCAGCAAACAGAGCAGGGGCTTGAACCCAGAGAGAGTGACTCACGGGTATCCCCTTAACTGCTGTGCAGGACAGCCTGTCAGATCCAGGTCTGAGAAGTGCCAGGCATCATCCTAGGCACCAGGGAGATAATACTGGAAAAACACACCAGGAAAATGCTCTCAGTTCCAGCTTTTATCAATCTTACATTCCTGGTGAGGGAAAGCAAAGAACAAATACATCAGGCAAGTCAAAGTATAAAATAATGAGCTGTACTGTGTGTTATGAAAAAAAAAAAAAAAGCAGGTTTGGGGCATGGGAGGTGCTGTTTTAGACAAGGTGGTCTGGCAAGGCCCTCTCTGGTGTGGTGACATCTGAACAGAGAATGCTTTGGGGAAAAAGCATTCTAAGCAGAGGTAAATAAATACAAAGACTCCGAGGCCAGCCCAGCTTATCCTAACAGGAAACAACCAGGAGGCCCAGGGGGCTGCAGGGGACGGGGGAACAGTTGGCAGTGAGGTCTGAGTGAAGGGTCAGGCCTGCATTTGGCGGGGGCTTTGAAGGCCAAGCTAAGGAGTTCACATGGAATTCTGAGTGTAGCAGGACGGCTTTGAGCAGAGGCCATGTCGAGAATGGACTGTAGGGGTGAGATCTGGAGGCGACTGCTGCAGTTTAGGTGGGAGTAGAACGGGAACCTGGGGGTAGGGTTGCCAGATTTAGCAAACAGCTCTTCCGGGGGGACCTCTGAGAGGAGCTTCCGGAAGGCAGCTGTAAAGTGGCTGAGGTCCCAGGAGGCTAGGAGAGGGTGGGGAGCTGCTAGAACACGTCTCTTCTCTCTGAGAGGACTGGGACCTCTTGAGAACACAGCCAACGCTGTGCAGGGACTTTACATGTTGAATCTTAAGCAAACACCCCAACTGAAAACATCCCCAACCCTCAAAGAAGGAAACTAAAATTGTGGCACTCAGTTCTAGAAAGGGTGTGGGAAGACAGGCGATCACATGCTGTTGCAGGGGGAGTGTACATGTACGCATCTTTTTTTTTTTTTTTGAGTTTTAAAAGATTGTTTCTTAAAAAGAAAAGAATTGTAAATTTAATATATATCTTTTGCCCCAGAAATTCCATGTTAGAAACTCACTCTAGGGAATGAGTCAGTAAGATGAGCAAATATGCATGTACAAAGATGTTCATCACAGCATTATTTAGAAATGGAAAAAAATGGATAGGACATGAGACTTTTTCAAATTTTATTTTAACTAGGCTCCACGCCCAACAAGGGGCTTGAACTCACCTCACGACCCTGAGATTAAGAGTCGTATGCTGTGTTTACTAACCCAGCCTGGCGCCCCTGGGCATGACATAAAAGTTTAACAACAGAAAAAACGATCAAAGAAGCAGCAGTTGGGAGGCAAGGAAACTCAGGTGGCCAGTAAATATGTCGAAAAGACGGTTACCCTCATGATAAACAGGGAAATCTAAAAGTGATCACAATAATTTCTCAGAGCAAAGAGAACTTTGCCTGTATCTGTCAAGTTGCATTTATTCTGACAATTCTGCACTTCAACAATGCATCTTAGCATCCAGATTATAGTCTCTAAAAGGAATAAGGGCTAGTTGCAGAAAAGGCCGAGTCTGTGACTAACGCTGAAAGGTACAAGGTGAGTCTATAATATCTTCTGGAGGCAAGAATTTTTCAAAGATTAATGAAGTCTTTTTGGAAAGACACAAGACCCTTCACTAAAAGGACCAAAGGAGACTATTGAGCTGAGGTCAATACTGGGCTTGGTCCATTGAACTATTCACAAAAGAGTGAACATCAAGTACTTTATTCTAAAAAAGGTGTCAGAATGGGGCACCTGGGTGGCTCTGTCGGTTAAGCATCCCACTCTTGATTTCTGTTCCAGTCGTGATACTGGGTCAAGGGATTGAGCCCAACACACAGCTGACTGTGGAGCCTCCTTAGGATTCTCTCTCTCTCTCTCTCTCTCTCTCTCTCTCTCTCTCCTTCTGCCCCTCCCCTCTCTGTAAAATAAAAAATAAAAATAAATTTTAAAGGTGTTAGAATAAAATAAATTCTGTGGTGCCTGGCTGGCTAAGTCAGTGGAGCATGTGGCTCTTGATCTCTTGGTTGTGAGTTCAAGTCCCACATATGGTGTAGAGATTACTTATAAAAATAAAAACAAATTGTTCAATTTTTAAAAGAATAAAATACATTATATTTTGTTGTCTTGTTAATTTAAAAAAAGGAAGTAAAAAATAACAGAATTCATGTTTGTTAATTCTAGGAGAAAAGTACACAGGTGTTCATTGTGCTTTTCTTATTTTTTTAAACTTAATTTTTGAGCACCTAGGTGGCTCAGTTGGTTAAGCATCCAATTACAGCTCAGGTCATGATCTCACGCTCCTGAGTTGGAGCCCACTGCCGGCCCTGTGCTGACAGCTCTGGAGCCTAGAGCCTGCTTCAGATTCTGTGTCTCCCTCTCTCTCTGCCCCTCCCCCACTCACTGTCTGTCTGTCTTTCTCTCAAAAATAAACATTAAAAACATTAAAAATTTTGGGGGGCGCCTGGGTGGCTCAGGTCATGATCTCGCGGTCCGTGAGGTCGAGCCCCGCGACGGGCTCTGTGCTGACAGCTCAGAGCCTGGAGCCTGTTCCAGATTCTGTGTCTCCCTCTCTCTGACCCTCCCCCATTCATGCTCTGTCTCTCTCTGTCTCAAAAATAAATAAACGTTAAAAAAAATTAAAAAAAAAACATTAAAAATGTTTTAAAAAGACAATTGGGGAGGGGGGTGCTGGGTGGCTCAGTCAGTTGAGAGTCCATCTTAGCTCAGGTCATGATCTTGTGGTCTGTAGGCTCCAGCCCTGCATTGGGCACTGTGGTGGCTGTGCAGAGCCTGCTTGGGATTCTCTCTCTCTCTCTCTCTCTCTCTCTCCCCCCCTGCCCCTCCCCCGTTGCACTCTCTCGCACTCTCTCTCTCAAAGTAAATAAACTTTAAAAATATTGTAGTTTTTTTGTTTGTTTTGAGAGAGAGAGAGAGCTCACGAGCAGTGGGGGTAGGCAGAGAGAGAGAAAGGGAGAGACAGAATCCTAAGCAGGCTCCACACTCAGCACGGAACCTGTTGCAGGGCTCGATCCCTCCACCCTGAGCAGTGCACCACCCAGGCGCCCCTAAACTTAAAAACAATTTCTAACAGTTCGAGTCTGCGCCACCGCCGCCGCGTGGAAGAGCCGGGACCCTCCACCTCACCTCCCGCGCAGTGCCGTCGGAGAAGACCTTCAAGCAGCGCAGCACCTTCCAACAAAGAGTACACGTTCGACTTACCCGAGAGCCGCATCCTACGAACATCCGGGTGATAATAGACCCGATTCAAGGGTGAGAAGCAACTTCCTGTACTGGACAGAACCAAGTTCCTTGTACGTGATCACGTCAACCTACGTGAGCTCCTCAAGATCATTAGGAGGCTTTTATAGCTCAACGCTCATCAGGCGTTCTTCCTGTTAGTGAATGGACACAGCACGGTGAGTGTGTCCACGCCGATTTCTGAAGTATGTGAAGGTGAGAAACGAACATGGGTTTCTGTATATGGTATACGCCTCTCAGGAGACATTTGGAATCAGAGTGTCTGTGTGCAAGACTAGAAAAATGCATCTGTTCTGGAAATTTTTTAAGCCCTTACCAAGGGGGGAAAAAGTATATTACCAACTGAGATCGATCCCTTCATCCAATCACAGATCATCAAAACCAGTAGTGTTCCTGCCTAGGAGTTGTAGGAAGTTGTTTTGTGCAGCAAGCAGAAAAATGGAACTCCAAATGAGCACATTGAGCTTTGGAAAAACTATTATTTAACCGAGGCTGTTTTGTTTTCAAATTTAGAAGTTTTTTTTTAAATTTTTTTCTACATTTATTTATTTTTGAGAAACAGAGAGAGACAGCATGAGCAGGAGAGGGGCAGAGAGAGACGGAGACACAGAATCAGAATCAGAAGCGGGCTCCGAGCTGTCAGCACAGAGCCCGACGCGGGGCTCGAACCCACGAACCGTGAGATCATGACCTAAGCCGAAGTCAGACGCTTAACCAACTGAGCCACCCAGGCGCCCCAGAAGTTTAAAAATAAAATACTTTGCATTCTAAGTTAAAAAAAAATTTTAGGGGCGCCTGGGTGGCTCAGTCGGTTGAGCATCCGACTTCGGCTCAGGTCGTGATCTCACGGTTCGTGGGTTCGAGCCCCGCGTTGGGCTCTGTGCTGACAGCTCAGAGCCTGGAGCCTGTTTCAGATTCTGTGTCTCCCTCTCTCTGACCCTCCCCCATTCATGCTCTGTCTCCCTCTGTCTCAAAAATAAATAAAGGTTAAAAAAATTTTTTTTTAATTTTTTAAAAATGTTTATTTATTTATTTATTTTGAGAGAGAGAGAGAGAGAGAGAGAGCACGCGCAAGCAGGGAAGGAGCAGGGCGGAGAGAATCCCAAGCAGGTTTCCTGCTGTCAGCACAGAGCTCCACACAGGGCTCTATCCCATGAACTGTGAGATCATGACCTGAGTGGAAATCAAGAGTCAACCACTCAACAGACCAAGCCACCTAGGTGCCCCAAAAACAATTTTAAAATGTTTCTAGAGGCACCTGGGTGGCACAGTCGTTTAAGCATTTGACTCTTGAGTTTGGCTGGTGATCTCATGGTTGTGAGATTGAACCCTGAGTCGGGTGCCACAATGAGCATGGAGTCTGCTTAAGATTCCCTCACTCTTTCTCTCTCTCTCTCTCTCTCTCTGTCTCTCCCTCTGCCCCTCTCCCTCCCTCGAGCTCTCTCAAATAAATAAATAAATAAATAAATAGATTTTCTGGTGAAGAGGTAACATAAATGTTTGCTTTATAATTATTACTCTTTTTTAAAAATACATGTATTTTATACATTCTTCTAATGTGTGTTACACTTTACAATTAAAAAGTTTACAAAACGTCAAAAGCAAGGGATCGAATGATTAAATTATGGGATGGTTGTTATGATGGCATAATGTGTAGTCATTACAATGAGGTACTGACATGGAACATATTGAAAACAGCAGGGCACCGAGTTGTGTGGGGTTTTTTTTAATGTTTATTTTTGAGAGAAAGAAAAAGAGACAGAGACAGAGCATAAGGGGTGAGGGGCAGAGAGAGAAGGAGACACAGAATCTGAAGCAGGCTCCAGGCTCTGAGCTGTCAGGACAGGGCTCGAACTCACAAACTGTGAGATCATGACCTGAGCTGAAGTCAGACACCTAACCCACTGAGCCACCCAGGAGCCTCCTGAGTAGTATATTTTGTAGGATTCCAGTTTATAAATTGAGAGGATGAATATGTTTCTATAGGGAAAGAAGAAAAGAAGAAAGCATGTGCACTAGTATATTGACTGGGGGTATCTCTGAGTGGTAGGATTTAGAGATAATTTCAGATTTTTGTATGCTTGTCTGAAGTTTTAAAACAATTGTGATCACATACATGCATCATTATTATGAAAGCAATGCACTATAAATATCCCAAGCCACCTCATTGCAATCTCCCCCACACTTAAATACTCTGAACAGAGTTTAATGGCTATCCTCATAGACTGGTTTTTCAGACCTCACACACACACACACACACACACACACACACACACACACACGTTCTGTTTTCTTCCTTTTTTTAAACAAAAATGAGATAATACTGTACGTATTGTCCTACAACTTGCATTTCTTATTTAGCAACACAGTTATAGAGATATTTTCTTTGTGAATCACACTTGTCTAATCAGAAAAATGTACAATTATTTCTGGTTTTGGAAATAAATGATATTGTAGAGGTAAACTGTGGACATGGTAAAATGTAAAAAAAAACTAACAACATAGATGATTCCATTTTTTTAAATGTTTTATTTATTTTTAAGAGAGAGGGTTCGAGTGGGGGAGGGGCAGAGAGAGAGAGAGAGAGAGAGAGACAGAGGATCAGAAGCAGGCTCTGCACTGACAGCAGCGAGCCTGATGCGGGGGCTCAAACTTACAAACCATGAGATAATGACCTGAGCTAAAGTCGATGCTCAACTGAATGAGCCACCCAGGTATCCCCTAGATGATTCATTTTGAAAAAAAATATATATACATATATATATGTAGATATAAATACACACACAAGCAGACAAAAATTTTAAAAGATTATACCCCAAACTGTTAAATGTGACATCTTGTTGAGGATAAGAAGGCAAAAACTCATCTTTTCTTCCTCATATGCTTCTGTATTTTCTTTAAAATTTTTTTTCCTTAACAAAACAATTGCTTCTCTTTACTCTTCTTCTTCTTCTTCTTCTTCTTCTTCTTCTTCTTCTTCTTTAAAGATTTTAAGTAATCTCTACACCCAACATGGGGCTTGAACTCACAGCCCCAAGACCAAGATCAAGTCACATGCTCCACTGACTGAGCCAGCCAGGTGTACCACATTGCTTCTTTATAATTTATGAACTAGCCCCAGCTTTACTGAGATATAATTGACATATAATATTTTGTTTTGAACTTCTAAATTAGATTTTTTAAGTTTATTTGTTTAGAGAGAGAGAGAGAGAGGGAGCATGTACGCATGAGCAGGGGAGGGGCAGAGAGAGGGAGAGAGATAGAATCCGGAGCAGGCTCCACACTGTCAGGACAGAATCCGACTCGGGGCTGGAACTCACGAACTGTGAGATCATGACCTGAGCCGAAACAAAGAGTTGGACGCTTAACCAACTGAGCCACCCAGGCGCCCCTAAATTTTTTTTATTGTAGCAGTAATAAGTGTATGCTCTTCATAAAAAATAAAATCCAGTATTAAATATAAAACAGAAAGTATGTCCTTCCCTTCACCTTTTCAATTCCACTCCCCAGAAGGCACCGGTGTTAACAGTTGTTTGCATTTGCTTAGCAATTTTCCATGAGTATCTGTGTCTTTCTGCCTGCAAATGATGTCATACTATATATATTGTTCTACATTTTGCCTTTTTACACTCAATAGGTGTAATGTCTCTCCAGGTTGATGCATACAGACTTATCTCTTACTTTTAAATAGGTGCTGAATATAGGTGGATACACCATGTGTGTAGCTAACTTTGTACTGCGCTATGATGAGCAACCTTGTACACTTGATCTTGAGCTGCACAAGTGAATCTGTAAATTCTTTTTTTTTTAAAGTAATCTCTATGCCCACCATAGCGCTTGAACTCATGACCCTGAGATTGAGAGTCTCGTGCTCTACTGACTGAGCCAGTCAAGCGCCCCTATAAAGAAAATTCTTAAAGTGGAAGAGACTTGCCAGATCAGAATATGTGCATCTAAGATTTCCATAGACACTACTAAATATTGTCCTCCAAAGTAGCTGCACTTTTCTGCCACCAACAGGGTATGAAGGGTGCCTGCTTGCCCCTCCCTCATCAATACCACTAATTAGCAAGCTCTTAAAACAAACATCTGCTGGAAAACATCAGCTGTGCTGAATTAAAAAACTTGTTTTTATTTTAATTTTTAAATATTTTTTAATGTTTATTCACTTTTTGAGAGACAGAGTGTGAGCCGGGCATGAGCAGAGAGAGAGGGAGACACAGAATCTGAAGCAGACTCCAGGTTCTGAGCTGTCAGCACAGAGCCTGATGCGGGGCTTGAACTCATGAACCATGAGATCATGACCTGAGCTGAAGTGGGACGCTTAACCAACTGAGCCACCCAGGCACCCCTGTATTTATCCATTCTTCTGTTGAAGGGCGGTTGAATTCTTTCTTTTGTTGGTAGTGTGTTGTTGTTTTTTTGGGGTTTTTTTTTTTGCTATTTATTCGCTGCTGTTATGATTATTCATATGTATGTCTCATGGAGCATAGGTGCAACACTTGCCCCTGGATATTTGCCCAAGAGTGGAATTGCTGGGTTTCAAGTATGTAAGTATTCAATTTGACAAGAAAATGATAAACTGCCTTTCCAAAATGGCTGAATGGATATACATTCCCACCACCTATGTACAGAAGACGTATTTCTCTTCTCCAACGCCTGGTGTTATTTGACTTCTTAATTTGTGCCATAGACTGCATATAAACCAGTAAAGCAGCTTGTTGTGCCTTGTATTTTCTTGACTACTAGTGATGCTGAGCATGGATCTCTTCGTGCGATTTTCAACCATGTTTCCTCTTCTCTCACGTGCATATTCAAGCTTTTTACCCATTGTTTTTCACGGGCTTAATGCTCTTTATTGATTTGCAGAAGGTGTTCAGAGTATCTCGATATGTATCCTTGAGTGATTACATGTGTTTGCACATATCTTCTTCAAATCTGTAGCTTATAATTTAATTCTTTTAATTTTAATATATTTTTATTTATTAATATTTTCTTTTATGATTACTCTTTTGTGTTTTAATTAAGAGATTCTTTGTTACCCCAAGTCTGGAAAGAAATTCCCTTTAGAAATTCCACTTACCAAACAATCCCTCCTTTTTAAAAAAAATTTTTAATGTTTATTTTTGAGACAGAGAGAGACAGAGCACGAACAGGGGAGGGGCAGAGAGAGAGAGAGGGAGACACAGAATCGGAAGCAGGTTCCAGGCTCCAGGCTCCGAGCTGTCAGCACAGAGCCTGATGCGGCGCTGGAACTCACAGACCGTGAGATCATGACCTGAGCCGAAGTCGGACACTCAACTGACTGAGCCACCCAGGCGCCCCAAATAGTCCCTTCTTTGATGTGCTATGCCACCCCCCATCACTTATCAGAGCTTCTTACATTCATTAGTCGATTTTGGTGAATTCCTATTGCTACCAACACCAACTTGTCTTCATTACTATAGCTTTTTAACAATCCTGGGAGAACAAGCCTTCTCTATTCTTCTTTAGAAACATCTTCCTGTTCTTAGCCCTTTACTCCTCTCTCTCTCCCTCTCTCTTATTTATTTATTTATTTATTTAAAGTAATCTCTATACCCAGCATGGGACTTGAACTCATGACCTACAGATCAAGAGTCGCATGCTCTTCTAAGCCAGCCAGGCACCCCACTGCCTATATATTTTTTAACTGACTTGTTGAGTTTCATAAAAAAATTCTGTTTTAAGTTTAGTAGCATTGTATTGACTCTTACAAATCAATTTGGAGAAAATGGTATCTTTACAATCCTGAGTTTTCCTCTCCATGAACACAAGATATCTCCACTTCCTAAATAATAAATCTTGAAGATTAGTCCAGATCTTCATGTTAGGATCTACCATATATTTAAAACTCTTTATTTCTTCGTTTGTTTGTTTGTTTGTTTGTTTATTAGAGAGAGAGAGTACATGAGCAGGAGAAAGGGATGGGGGGGGTGGCGAGGCAGAGAGAGAATCCCAAGCAGGCTCCAAGCTCAGTATGGAGCCTGATGCAGGGCTCAATCCCACAACTTTGGGATCACAACCTGAGCTGAAATCAAGAGCTGGACGCTCAAGCGACTGAACCATCCAGGCGCCCCAGATCTATGTTACATTTTTAAAAGCCAGGGGTGCCTGGGTGGCTCAGTCGGTTGAGGGTCTGACTTGATTTTGGCTCAGGTTGTGATCCCAGTGTCGTGGGATGGAGCCCCGTGTCAGGCTCCCCATTGAGCATGAAGCCTGCTTGAGGTTCTCTCTCTCTCGACCTCTGCCCCTGTCTCCTGTTCATGGTCTGTCTCTGTCTCTGTCTCTGTCTCTCTCTGTCTCTCTGTGTCTCTCACATAAAATTTTAAAAATTAAAAAAAAATTTTAAGCCATATTGGTCCTTTCATTCTGTGAATGTCAAATGATGTGTTTAATCAATCTCCCATTTTGGACAGTGGAATTGTTTTCATTCTCTAGGTTCTAGAAACAATACTTTAGTGGATACACTTGTAGTGAATATCTTCACGTATATGAAAAACAGTATTTGGTTTGTTGTGGGGTTGTTTTAGTATCTCTCTGTGGCTTACCTAACCAGCCTGGCCTGCGCCCCCGCACTATGGCTTGTAGGTGTCCTCATTCCTTGTTCCTCCCCATGTTCCTCCCCCATGTCTTCCCCAGGAGACTGACAGCGGCTCTGTGACCCCCAGGTGTTGAGGTCAGCATCCTCCAGGGACTCTACAGTCGCTTCTCCTGAAATTAACGGTGGGATGGGGAGGTTTGGGGTAAAATAAACTGATTTCCTTAGACGAGAAAAATTGCTTTGTTTCTAAGAGGTCCCAGGCTCTTCCTACACAGTTCAAAGCCCCCCACCAGCCCAGCGAACCTGAGGGGTTAGCGTCATTAGCCTGAGACACTGCGAGGCCCCAGTTCATAGAGCATTTTAGAGACCTCAACCGGAGACCAACCTGGGGTTGTCTCAGCAGGTCTTGGGAAATGTTTATTGAGGAGTAGAGCAGGGTGTGAGTATATCAACACACACTTGCGAACTGATTTTTCTCCTTTCAAAGTTTTAAACATTTCCCTCGTCTGTGTCAGCGGGCTCATTGTTTTGTTAATGAAAAGTCAACATTCATTTGCATCACTGAGGGCCTCTCCTCCTCATTCACAGTGGGGCTCGGGAGGGCGAGGAACTGGTATTAGGGAAAGAGTGACCGCAAAGACCTGGTTTCTCATCTGACCTCAGCACCTAACACAGGCGATGCCTCAGTCCATAAATATTATAATCATTCAGAACATTTACAGAATAATTACCCTAATAGCAGCTATTTCCTGGACAGCTGCCATGCTCCAAGCACTATAGGAGGCCTTTTTCTTTTCCAGCAGCTCTTAATCCCTGAAGCCCTGTGAGGTCTGAAGCCTTGTCCCTCGAGCTCAGAGAGGTTAACTGGCCTAAAGTCTCAAAGCAAATAGCCTGCAAAGCAGGGATTGAAAATCGTATTCTGTACGTCCCTAAACTCTGCCTGTCTTGAATTTTTCACTAATTTTGTAAGCCCTTTTCATCTTTGTGCCTCATTGTACTTATGTATAAAATGGACATGATCAGACCAGCCATGCCTGACTCTCTATATAAGTGTGAGATTAATTATATTCTTACTATTAAATAGGCAACCCAAGCAGTCAGTGCTGGAGGTAGACCAATATTAGCAGTAATCCTTTTTTTCTTTAAGTTTATTTATTTATTTATTTATTTGGACAGCAGGGGAAGGGCAGAGGGGGAGGGAGAGAGAATCCCAAGCAGGCTCTGCACTGTCACCATGGAGCCCGATGTAGGGCTCAGTCCCACGAACCATGAGATCATGACCTGAGCTGAAACCAAGAGTTGGACGCTTAACCAGCTGAGCCACCCAGGCATTCCTCAACTTAATTTTTAAAAACTTAGTACATCACAGAGAGCTTTCTCTGTTTCTGCAAATGCAGACACACATCATTCTTTTTAATTTTTTTAATGTTAATTCTAGAGAGAGAGAGAGAGAGAGAGAGAGACAGAATATGAGTGGCAGAGAGAGGGAGACACAGAATCCGATCCGATGCAGGCTCCAGGCTCTAAGCTGTCAGCACAGAGCCTGTCGCAGGGCTCGAACCCACGAACTGTAAGATCATGACCTGAGCCAAAGTTGGACACACAACCAACTGAGCCACCGGCGTTCCCCCCACCTTTTAAAAAATTTTTACACCTCATTCTTTTTAACATCTCCATGTTTACCCACTGATGGTCATACGAGTTTATTTAATAGATCTCTGTGGATAGACATTTGGGTTGTTCCCAGTCTTCGTGCTACGGTGAACAGGGTTTCTGGGAATGTTCTTTATTGTTGTTGTTATTACAGAATTATAATCCATATACCATAAATTCCAACCCTTTCATGTATACAGTTCAAGCATTTTTAGTATATTCACAAAGTTGTTCAATTATTACCACTAATTTGGGGAACATTCTTGAACACAAATTTTTATGGCTTTGTATGAAGGTGTCAGCAGGAGGCACTTCTAGAGAGTGGTTGCTGAGCTTTGGGGAGATGATTCCTTCCAATGGGGAAAAAGGTAGGTTATTTGTTATCCACAAGCAAAAACCCTGGGCCTAGAAGCTTGGGATCACCACATTAGCCCTGTCATATTGAGCACATGGCTATGGCAATGACTGCCCAGTCCCTTAGAGAAAATCAGGTCCATCTGAAATTTCACACACTGGATTTGCTTAAAACAGGCCAGCCTCCTACATTTTCCAGTTAGAACAGGCTAATGATGAGAAATGCCCCAGTGACATGTGTATTGTAATGGCTCAATTCACAGACCATGCTATAGTATGGTCCTTTAAAAATCTAATTATGGGGGGTGCCTGGGTGGCTCAGTGGGTTAAGCTTCCGACTCTTGGTTTAGCTCAGGTCATGATCTCACGATTCGTGGGTTTGAGCTCTGCATAAGGCTCCGTGCTGATGGTATAGAGCCTGCTTAGAATCCTCTTTCTCCCCCCCCCCCACTCTCCCCCGCTCGTGTTTTCTCTCTCCCTCAAAAAAAAAAAACTTAAAAAAAAAAAGCTAAATTGGAAAATGTCATCCCTCTGCTCTAAAACTCTCCAAAAAAAAAAAAAAAAAGGTACAGCCAAAATAAACAAATAAACTTTGCAGTGGCTAGCACCTCACTCAGAATAGAAGCCAAAGTCCTTACAAAGGCCTACAAGGTCCTGCACGATCTGGTCTCCACTTATCTCCCAAACCCCTCGGCTCACCCTGCTCCAGCCACACTAGCCCTCAGGCTCCAGCCCACCTAGCACATTTCCACCTCAGGGACTTCGCACTGCTGTTCCCTCTGCCTAAAGCATTCCTCTCCCAGATGACTGCATGCTTCCTTTCCTCATTTCATTCCCACCTCTGCTCCCTCAAAATCCCTTTGAGAAACTCTCTTTAATCCTTGTATATAAAATAGCACCCCAGAACTTTCTAGCCCATACCTTACTTTCTCTCCATAACATGTATTGCCAACCAACATGTATTTATTCCTTTACTCTCCATCTACCCCCTCTAGAATTTTAATCTCCCAGAGAAAAATACCTTTGCCCTTTCTGGTCAGTGTCACATTGCTAAAACAGAGTCTGATATACAGTAGGTAAATAAATATTTGTTGATGGAAGAAATGAATGAGTAGCTTTCACTGAGGCAAAAAAACAAAGGTTATTAAACAAACAAACAAACAAACCCAAAGAGCAGGGGGAGAGGGGAACGGGCAGACATTTGAAGAGGCAATTCACAGAAAACAAAAACACGAATTTTAAATGTCCAGCAAGATGTTCAGGTTCACTCACACTAAAAGAAATGCAGATTCGAATTTCTACAGGGCACGATCTTTCACCTGTGGAATTGGCAAAAATCAAAAAGCTTGTTAGTTTTCTGTGTTAGCAAGCGTATGGGAAAACAGGTCCTCTCAACACTGTGGACGAGCATGAAAATTGGCAGTTGACACAAGGTTTGTGCAGGGGAACTCAGCAGCATCTAAATTTTGAAAGCATGGACTCTTTGGCTCAGCAAATCTCTGCCTAGAAATTTATCCTGCAGATTTGTTTGCTCAGGTATACAAAGAGGTGGGTATTCACTGCAGCACTCCTTGTTCCAGTGGTAAAAGACTGGAAAGAACCTAAATGTTCACTAATGGAGAATGGCTAAATATATTATGGTATAGCCTTACAAAGGCAAGCTATAACCCGCAAGAGATAGTTACTTGAGAAGAGCAGCACACAGAACAGTGTGTACTATATGTAAACATTTGTTTAAAAGAAGGAAAAAAAAAAGAATTGTGCTGGAGAAACAAACAGGAAATCAACATGGTATCTCTGGAAAGGAGAAATGGAGCAAGGCAGGAGGGTATCAGGGGAAGGAAGGACACTTTTGACTCTGTCTTTTGTTACAAGCTACAAGACTTTTTATGTTAATTACACTGGTAGTTGTTTTAACTTTTAAGAACAGGTAATACATACACTGGGAGACAAAGACCCAAAGATACAAAAGGATAAACAGTAAAAAGTAAGTCTGGGCTAAAAATACCAAAAAAGCAAAAAGCCCCACAATGAAAGGGGCATAGGAGCCAACTGAAAACTGGGGAGTTATAAGTAAAGTAATACTGGAGTATGGCCTAAAGCAGAAAAGAAATACCCATGAATCCATCATAGCATAAATACATGATAGAATAAATAAATAAAGCAAGAAGAGACAACTTTCCCATGCAGAAGAATTCCAAGTAATTTGTGTGGATACTCTGCCCTCAAGGAGGTGGAACATAATTTCTCAAGTCTTATAGTAAGGGCTGTGCAGAGCGACTTCCTCTCAGAGTAAAATGTGCAAAGAAGAGGGGAAAGAGTAATTTTGCAGTGGAAGCTGATAAGCCCTCCCTCAGCCACAGTGATAAGTCATCTCGAAGGCATGTACCGTCCATACAATGTGATGAAAACGGCACTTTACCTCTGCTTCCTCCCCAAACCCCTGCTTCCTCCCCAAACCCATAACTCTAGTCTAATCCTAAGAAAGACGACAAGCCCAAGTAAGGGACATATTCTAAAATACCTGATGAATACTCCTCAAAACTGTCAAGATCATCAAAAACAAGGAAAGTCTAGAAAAGTCATGGTTAAAAGGAGTCTAAGGAGACATGATGACTCCGTGTAATGTGGTATCCTTGTGGTGGGATCCTGGAACACAAACGATGTTAGGTAAAACTAAGGAAATCTGGGGTGCCTGGTGGCTCAGTTGGTTGAGCGAGCATCCGACTTCAGCCAAGGTCATGATCTCATGATGAGTTCGATCATCACATCAGGTGAGCTTAAGCCCTCTTGTGAGATTCTCTCTGTCTCTCTCTCTCTTCTCTTTCTGTCCCTTTCACTCTCTGCCCCTTGCTCACTCACGCCCTCTTTCTCTCTTTCAAAAAAAATGAATGAAAGTTTTTTTATGTTTATTTAGAGAGAGAGAGTGTGAGCAGGGGAGGGGCGGAGAGAAAGAGAAACACAGAATCCGAAACAGCTCCAAGCTCTGAGCTGTCAGCACAGAGGCTCGAATCCACAAACTGTGAGATCA
Source organism: Panthera uncia (assembly GCF_023721935.1). NCBI lineage: Eukaryota > Metazoa > Chordata > Mammalia > Carnivora > Felidae > Panthera > Panthera uncia. Next base: position 17,565,931 of record NC_064815.1, on the reverse strand, counting down.
CGACCTGTGAGACCATGAGCCAAAATCTGACGCTCAACCAACTGAGCCACCCAGGTGCCCCATGAATGAAATTATTAAAACAAAACAAAACCAGGGGGCTTGGGTGGCTCAGTTGTTTAAGGATCTGACTTTGGTTCTTGTCATGATCTCACGGTTCATGAGTTTGAGCCCCACATCTGGTGAGCTCTTGCCCTGCTTCAGGTGTGTTCGTGCCCCGCTTTGGGTGATCACAAGCCCCGCTTCTCTCTCTCTCTCTCACCCTCTCTTTGCCCCTCATGAGATTTTCTTTCTCTGCCCCTCACACCTTCTCTCTCAAAAACAAAAAAAAACGCTAAGGAAATCTGAATAAAATATGGACTTAAGTCAATAATACATCAATACTGATTAACTGATTAACAAATGCGAGATGTTGGGGCACCTGGGTGGCTCAGTTGGTTGAGTGTCCGACTTCGGCTCAGGTCATGATCTCACGGTTAGTGGGTTCAAGCCCTGTGTCGGGCTCTGTGCTGACAGCTTGGAGCCTGGAGCCTGCTTAGGATTCTGTGTCTCCTCTCTCTGCCTCTCCCCCCACCCCCTTGCATGCGCTCTCTCTCTCTCTCTCTCTCTCTCAAAACAAACATTTAAAACATTTTTTTTTTAATGTGAGATGTTAATAGGTGTTAATACAGGAAACTGAGTTTAGGGGATATAAAAAAATCTATGTACTCTTTTACTATCTTTGCCTTTTTTTTTTTTTTATTTTTTTTTTTTAACATCTAAGACTGTTCTAATAGTAAGTTTAGGGGCACCTGGGTGGCTCAGTTGGTTGAGTGTCTGACTCTTGATGTCAGCTCAGGTCATGATCCCAGGGTTGTGGGATTGAGCCCTGCGTGGGGGTCCATGCTGGGAGTGGAGCCTGCTTTAGATTCTCTCTCACTCTCCCTCTGCTCCTCTCTTCCCACCTCTAATTAAAAAAAAAAAAAAGAATAAAAAATAATCAAGCTTATTTTTTAAATCTTTCCAAATATGTATGTCTCCTTTCTTCTAACTCCATACATCATATAAATTTCTCTGAACTTCAACCTACCCATCTTGAAGTAAGGGACCTGTTTATAATCTTTCCCACTGCGATCAGTAACAACACTCTCATTTAGTGAACGTCCAGTGTGTACTCAATTCTGTGCTAAGTACCCTCTGTCTGCATCATTCTTTGTAACCATCACAATGAACCTGGGGGCTGGAACTGTCATTTTCTTTGGAAAGTGGAAACCAGCTAAAGACCAAATTCACAGAGCTGGTTGGTGGAGACCAAACTTAAACTCTGATCTGTCTGATGAAGAAGGCTCTTAATCTGTGTTCTTCACTGGCTCAGGCTCCTTCTTCCTTCTGTGCCACTAGATATGTGCTCCTCACCTCAAAGTCTGTTGTGGAAGACGTGCCTTCCCAACAAACGGCGTGTAAGGAAGCATTCTCTTTGATTGAGCTCTAATATCTGCTTCTAAGAGTTTCTGATCAGAAAGGCATCACCGATAAGGACAGCAATAAGTTTTTGAGCACCTACTCTGTGCCAGGCACTGTTCTAAGAAGTTTGTGCTAGTTAACTTAGTGAATTCACACAGTAATACTAGGAGAACCCATTAAAACTCCATCTTCAGACATTGCTGATAGGAATGTAAAATAGTGCAGCCACTTTGGAAACTAGTTTGGCGGTTCCCCAAAATGATAAACTAAGAGTTAAGAGTTACCATAGGACCCAATAATTCCAATCCGAGGAAAATACCTAAGAGAATTTAGAATGTGTTCATATTGGGGCGCCTGGGTGGCACGGTCAGTTGAGCGTCCGACTCTTGTTTTCAGCTCAGGTCATGATCCCAGGGTGGCAGAATCAAGTATGGATCCTGCTTGGGATTCTCTGTCTCTCCTTCTGCCCCTCTCCCCTCTCTCTCTAAGGTAAAAAATGTGTTCGGGGCGCCTGGGTGGCTCAGTCGGTTAAGCGTCCGACTTTGGCTCAGGTCATGATCTCGCGGTTTGTGAGTTCAAGCCCCGTGTCGGGCTCTGTGCTGACAGCTCAGAGCCTGGAGCCTGCTTCGGATTCTGTGTCTCCCTCTCTCTGCCCCTCCCCTGCTCATGCTGTGTGTCTCTCTGTCTCTCAATAATAAATAAACGTTAAAAAAAATTAGAAAAAAAAATGTGTTCATACCAAAACTTGTACACGGATCTTCACAACATTATTCATAGTAGTTAAAAGAAACAACTTAAACATCTGCAACTGAAGAATGGATAAACACAATGTGGTACGTCCATATAATGGAGTACTGTTTGGCAATAAAAAGGAATGTAGTACGGATGCAAGCTACAATACGGATACACCTTGAATACTTACAATGCTGAGTGAGTGAAACCAGTCATAAAAGAGTGAGTGACTTATATGGTATGTGAGTTATATCTTAATAAAATTGTTTTTAAAATCCTCCAGTTTAGGGGCGCCTGGGTGGCTTGGTCGGTTGAGCGTCCGACTTCGGCTCAGGTCATGATCTCACGGTCTGTGAGTTCGAGCCCCGCGTCGGGCTCTGGGCCGATGGCTCAGAGCCTAGAGCCTGCTTCCGATTCTGTGTCTCCCTCTCTCTCTGCCCCTCCCCTGTTCATGCTCTGTCTCTCTCTGTCTCAAAAATAAATAAACGTTAAAAAATAAAAATAAAAAATAAAAATAAAAAATAAAATCCTCCATTTTCGGAGCACCTCTCTCTTTGCTAGATGGGGTGCTACCCAATTCAGCAATCATTTAATAGATCCAGTTAGATCTTCAAATTAAAACGAAAAAACCCTCCATTTCACAAATAAACCGTGGTGCACATATAAGCCCGTGGCTCAAGCTTACGTAGCTGCACTTCGGAGCTCATCCAGAACAAAGAACTGCATTTCCAAATAGCAGCCTCAGGACAGTGAAGTGATTTCGTGTTTTCCTCAGCATTGACAGTCTTTCTGGATTCTTCTTTTCCCTCTGCCTGAGGAGCTCCTGAGTTGGGATTAGGACGTGTGGGGATGGTTCAAATGGCGCACGGTGGTTATGAGGACAGGCCCCAAGAGGCAGCCCTGGGGATTCCTGTCCTTCAACCTTTTTTCTTTTTGAGGCATGTACGGTTGCTCCTCCCAGTCCACACATGTCAGCTTCAGGAAAGCTGGGATTTTTGTTTACCTCTGTATCCGCAGCCACTATTCAGTGCCTGGCATGACGAAGTGAGAGTGGTTGAAACAATAAAAGGCAGTTCAGACAAGTGAATCCATTGAGGTAAGAGGTGGGTTTCTGACTTGGGTGCTGATAACAGAGATGGAAATTGATTGGGCTGGAGAGCACAGCATCAGATCTAGGAGATGACTGGGTATCTGAGTTACTTGTGGGGGGATCTAGGAGAGATTGGATATACATATCTAGAAAGTATTATTCTTCTGGGGCGCCTGGTTGGCCCAGTCAGTTAAGCGTCTGACTTCAGCTCAGGTCATGATCTCATGGTTCATGAGTTAGAGCCCCTCATGTGGCTCTCTCCTGTCAGCAAAGAGACGGCTTTGGATCTTCTGTCCTCCTCTGTCCCTCCCCCATTCACACATGTGCACATGCCCCCACCCTCTCTCTCTCAAATAAAGTAAACATTAAAAAAAAAAAGAAAGCATTTTTCTGAGAGTTTCACACCCAAATGTTTATGGGGGATCAGGGAAGTACCCTCAATAGTGACAATGGCTCGTTCCTAAACAATAGAGTGGGGGAGACAGTGGCAATGTGGAAAGATCATGCCCCATCTCAAGGGGCAGTCATAGGGAAAGCAGGTATGGCGTCAACGGATTTTTAGATTTTTCTAAAGAAGCTGAAAGCGAGGACTGCCATGTGAAATCTTGTCTACAAGCCAAGTTTCTTCTTCTGGTCAACCTGTTTGTGACTTGTTGGAGCGATCTAGGCTTGAGTCTTCCCTAGAAGTCTTGGGTATGTACAGTGAGTGACAGTAGAGAATGTCAGATGCATCTCTTCTAAGGCGATGGATACAGTGGGACAAGACAATTCTGGGTGGCTTGCGGGGGAGCCAGCGGCTCTAGCTGGGTTTAGCCACTTGGACTTTTTTTTTTTTTAACATTTTTAAAGTGTATTTATTTTGAGAGTGAGCACAAGCAAGGCAGAGGCAGAGAGAGAGGGGAGAGAGGATCCCAAGCAGGCTCCATGCTATCAGCACAGAGCCGGATGTGGGGCTCGAACTCAAGAACAGTGAGATCATGACCTGAGCTAAAGGCAGACGCTTAACCGACTGAGCCACCCAGGTGCCCCTAGTCACTTGGTTTTCAATGATCACATCAAAAAATAATGTTAAGTGTAAAAAAGGAAAATTAGGACATTTGAAAAATAGTACATTTCACAGGATCCCATTTTTTTTTTTTTCACGGTATTTTAAGCTTCTAGCTAGAAAAATAACTGGGGGAATATACTCCTGACAATTAGCAGCGGTCATCTCTGAGGGGTGATATTATGAGGCACTTTCCCTCTGTAGTATGTATTTGCATTTGTTTTATAGTGACCACACATAAAAATTAGTGTTTAAAAAAACTGCAGATCTTTTTCTAACACAACTACGCAAGTACACGTACGCGTACGTAAACACACGGAAATGGGCCTGAAGAACGTATATCAAATGATCGCGAGTGGTTACCTCAGAAAAGGCATGGGGCTTGTGTGGGTTGGCAGGTGAACGGGAAATTTAGTTTTGCCATCCTTCTGTCTGGTTTGAACTCGTATAGTACATACCCCTGGGTTATATAAAAATGTGTGAAAAACGTCAATGCCCAACACCCCAATTCATCCATCTACAAGTAAAAGAACCACTCTCCCAGGTGGGAAGGGGAACCTTCCAGGACATGTCCTGTCTTCAGTATTGTCCTCCCTCATCCCTCCCTGACCCAATGCCCCTTGCCCGCCGCCGGATGACCCCCCCCCCCACACTGAAAGAGCAGCCAAGGGGCCTCATTGTAACACTCATTTTTATATAAATATCCGCAAGTCATGTTACAGAATAAGCCCCACCGGGGAAAAAAAGTCAACGTTATGTTTTTGTTAAATTGACCCCTGCCTTCTAGGTTGGGCCCCAGCCTGGGGGCGCCTGCTGCTTTGGGAAGGCTGGGACTGCTGCCGAGAGGCTGCTGAAGAAGCTGCCTGTGTGGCCCACCCCC
>NC_064815.1:17555789-17560734 GCF_023721935.1 Panthera uncia | reverse complement strand
GTTGTTGTTGTTGTTGTTGTTGTTGTTGTTGATGTTGTTGAGGGAGAGATCATAGGGAGGTGTCAAGGTCAGAAGAACTGATGGTGAAGTGATAGGGCTTATGGTGAGGGTTTCAGAGGAAGGGAGAAGGTTGGGGGAAGTAGAGAATCAAGAAGGTGAAGGGAGGGGTGCCTAGGTGGCTCAGTCAGCTAAGTGGCTAAGTATCTGACTCTTGATTTTGGCTCAGGTCATGATCTTGCAGTTCCTGAGTTTCAGCCCCGCATCAGGCTCCACACGGACAGTGCAGAGTCTGCTTGGGATTCTCCCCCTCTCTTTCTCTCTCTCTCAAAATAAATAAATAAACCTAAAAAGAAAAAAGAAGGTTGGGGCGCCTGGGTGGCTCAGTTGGTTAAGCATCGGACTTCAGCTTAGGTCATGATCTCACGGTTTGTGGGTTCAAGCCCCACGCTGGGCTCTGTGCTGACAGTTCAGAGCCTGGAGCCAGCTTTGGATTCTGTCTCCCTCTCTCCCTGCTCTTCCCCCACTCGAGCTGTCTCTCTCTCTCTCAAAAATAAATAAACATTAAAAATAAAAAAGAAGGTGAAGGGAAGTGTCCACTAATATCTGAAACAATGATGTGTCACTGTATCAGTTACCAATTTATTACTTCTCAGCTCCAAATTCACTCTTTTTGCCTCCTCTGTGAAAAGGGATCTGGGCCCTTTAAATATATTTTCTTTGCCAGCTGGCATCGTACTAAATTGTCAGTAGACAGCTGGGGAGGCATTGCAGGAAGAAAGGATTTTCTTCCTGGTTCCAATGAGCCCTATGGTCAAGCTCGTGCCGTGTAAGTGGGTTCCCCAGCCCCCAGCTTCTGCAGTCCCTGCAGCTTCTCCAGCACCAGTGCGCAGTGGCCAGAAACTCTCCCTGATGTGCCTCTTGCAGTTTCCTAGTGGAGTGCCTCTGGTGAGATGCCTTCCTGTGACTAGTTTCCCCTGACATCCCAGAGGGAAGATATCCAGGATGTTCCACCAGAGGTGACACCCCAGCCACTTCTCTGCTCTCTCTAAAAAGTTCTGGATCTCAGCCCCAGGGAGGCCCAGATAGAGGCTCTTCCTTGGGTGTTCTATCCCCAGCGAAGGGTTAGCGTCTTCTTACATCTCCTATTCCTGCCTTCTTTAGAATTCTCTTTACTTCCTGCTATCTGTAGCGGGCAGAACTGTGTCTCCCCCTCCCAAATATATGTTCAAATCCTAACCCCCAATTCCTTTAATTGTGACCTTATTTGGAAATAGAATCTTTGCAGGTATAATCAATGAGGTCGTACTGGATTAGGGTGGGTCCTAAGCCAGCGTCGGGTGTCCTTGTATGAAGAAGGGAATTTGGACACAAATAGAAAGGAGAATGCCATGTGAAGACACGCACAGAGACGCAGGAAGAATGCCATGTACAACAGAGGCAGAGACTGGAGTGATGTATCCAGAAACCAAGGAATACCAGAGATTGCTGACAGCTGCCAGGAGCTAGGAAGAAGCAAGGAAGGATACTCCCCAGGGTCTCAGAGGGCGTATGACCCTGTTCATGCCTTGATTTCAGATTTCCAGTCTCCAGAACTATGAGAGCACGGATTTGTGTTGTCTTAAGCCACCTAGTTTGTGGTAACTTGTTATGACAGCCCTGGGAAACTAATACACATTCCAAACCCTCATTTCTCTATTTCCCTGTTACAGTTGATAATTTTTTTTAAAGATTCTATTCTATTCTATTCTTTCTTTCTTTTTTTTTTTTAATCAGGCTTTACACCCAATGTGGAGCCCAACACGGAGCTTGAACTCATGACCCTGAGATCAAGACCTGACCATGCTTACCTGACTGAGCCACCGGGCGCCCCCTTTAAGATTTTATTTTTAAGCAATCTCCACATCCAACGCGGGGCTCAAACCCACGACCCCAAGATCAAGAGCCGCACCCTCCACCAACTGAGCCAGCTCGCTGCCCCTATAATTCTTTATAACAAACTTGTCCTTGTTCAAATTACTGTGTGGTTTCTCTCTCCTGATTGGTCGCAGACTTATTCTATGATTTAGAATACAAAAATACTAGTGTTTTAGCATTAAATGAAACAGAATAGCGGAAAGTGCCTACTGCGGTAACTAAAGAGATATTTCAGACAGTCGGTCATTTCCAAGACAGGCTTAAAGTCTGCGTTGTAGACATAATCCTTAAAGGCATTTGAATGCTCCCATCACACTTGAGGAGGGGGCGGGGAGGAGAAAATGCACGCAGATGGTGCCTGTGAGGACAGCTGGCTCAACGGGGATGGAAGAAGTTGAACTGCAGCGCTCCCATGTTGTCTAAAGGCACTTCCTGGCATGCTGTGGTTTCAGATAGAGGGATAGTGCTCTAGGGAGCACTCAGAAAACAAGTCCAGGTAGAGGCTTGTGGAAATGACCGTGGTTGATGTCACAGGCTGAGGGGGCAGAGGGACAGTGGTATTCAGGGCTAGAATGGCAATTGGGGGGCAGGGAGAACCATGACCCACACACCTGACAGATTCACACAGCCATGATCTCTCCTTCAGAGAAAGAGGCCTAAGTGGAGGACAGCAATGTCCTTGGCTGGTCAAGAAGGCTAAGGTGTCCATTTATTTGCTCAATACATTTGTTGAATTCCAACCACATACCAGACACAAAAGCTACCACGGTGAATGAGACAGTGAGCGTCCTTTTCCTCAGAGAGACAAGTAAATGGACACAGGGCATAGGGAGATAAACACTAAAATCCACTTGTACACAGCTTCCCAAAAGAGCACGGAAACAGAGCCAGAGAAGACTTCTCTGAGAATGTGATGAATCATCTGAGATTTAAAGGAAAGGGGGTCGGGAAGAGAGACTGTGTATGGATCACCCCAATCGTCCGAAGGGCCAGAGGGCAAGACTCAGGAGGCTGCAATTCGGTCGTCAGCCTGTTGGAAATAATGCATGCCTTTTATTTATTTAAAAAAAATTTTTAACATTTTATTTTATATTTGAGAGGGAGAGACAGAGAGCGTGAGCAGGGGAAGGGCAGAGAAAGACTGAGACAGAATCCGAAGCAGGCTCCAAGCTCTGAGCTGTCAGCACAGAGCCCGACCCGGGGCTTGAACCCATGAGCCGTGAGGTAATGACCTGAGCCAAAGTTGGACTGAACCACCCAGGCGACCCTGCACGCCGTTTAGAATAAATATTTTGAATGCTCCTTTAATGATGATGAAATAAATGAATAGAGAAGTAACTCATTTACAGTCCAACTTTTTTTTTTTAATTTTTTTTTTAACATTTTATTTGTTTTTGAGACAGAGAGAGACAGAGCATGAACGGGGGAGGGGCAGAGAGAGAGAGGGAGACACAGAATCTGAAGCAGGCTCCAGGCTCTGAGCCATCAGCCCAGAGCCCGACGCGGGGCTCGAACTCACGGACCGCGAGATCGTGACCTGAGCCGAAGTCGGACGCTTAACCGACTGAACCACCCAGGCGCCCCTACAGTCCGACTTTTAAAAACTCAATATAACCCTCAATATAAAAGACAGGCCATTTATATTAAAATGTGTATCCAGTAGTATAAGAGTATACTATACATGATTTAGAATACAAATTACAGACAGCAATATGAACTTTAGAAGGAAAAGAATCCAGACACGAAAGAGTATGTATGTATGTATATACTATATACTGTATATGTATGTACATATTATATATATAGTATGATTCCATTTGTATTACATAAAAAAAGGGAAAACCAGGGGTGCTTGGCTGGCTCAGTCAGAAGAGTATGCGACTTTTGACCTTGGGGTGGTAAGCTGGAGCCCTGCATTGGGTATACAGATGAATAAAAAATAATAATATAAAAGAGGCAAAATTAATCTATAATGTTAGAGATTGGACTAGCCAATACCCTTGGGAAAGACAGTGAGTGGAGAGTGCATGGGAGGGTCTAAGGTGCTAGAAATGTTTTGGTTTCTTGATCTGGGTACTGGTTATATCCACCAGTTCACCAGTTATATTCTGGTTACGTTCACCAGAAAATTCATTGAGCTTACACTTAAGAATTGTGCACTTTTCTGTATATTATTCTTTAAAAACTTAAGTAATGTATATCTCAATGTGTGAATGCTTGGGTAGGGCTTTGCCAAAAGATTTAGTGAAGTGATCATAATGAAGTCATCATATGCTTGCATCTACATATAGGATTTTCATGAATTCTGTAGCTACAAGCTCAGACTGTCACAGATGGGTTGCATTGGTGACTCAAATTCAAATTGGCCATCTGTGCCACGATTTTCCAAAATGCCAACAATTCTTGGTGAAATTCCAAAAAAACAAAATACAATTTTCCCTTGATATATATGGCTGTCTGCCTCTCTGAAAAAGTCAGAATTAAAACTATTCTTAAAATTTTTAAATATACATATATTTAATGTTTTATTATTTCTGGGGGGGGGGGAGAGAGGGGGAGTGCACATGGGGGAGGGGCAGAGAGAGGGACACAGAATCCCAAGCAGGCTCCAGGTTCTGAGCTGTCAGCACAGAGACCGATGCAGGGCTTGAACTCACAAGCCTTGAACTCACAAGCTGCGAGATCATGACCCGAGCTGAAGTCGGACGCCTAACTGACTGAGCCACCCAGGCACCCCTAAATATATTTTTAAGTTGTACTTATTTAAGTAATCTCTACACCCTTCATGGGGCTTGAACTCATGACCCTGAAATCAAGAGTCGTATGCTCTTCTGACTGAGCGAGACAGGCCCCTGAGATTAGAACCATTTATAACTTTATGTTTATATATATAAAATGAATGTTGGTTCTGTACTTGGATAATTATAAATGTGTTCTTACCTACATGAATGTCCATGGAGCCTTCTGAAAATGGTGGAGGGCAAGGGACATTTTTTTTTTTTTTTTTCATTGAATAAGGCTCTTTGGTACT
>NC_064815.1:17370415-17555779 GCF_023721935.1 Panthera uncia | reverse complement strand
CAGATTTAAGGCATAAAGGTCAGCAATGGGGGGATGAATACCCAAAGAAATGGGAGGTGGAAAGATTAGTTAGAGCTCAGCGAAGGTCAGCTTAGTCGGAGGGGAAATGTAGTGGGGGAAAAAGACGGGGAGTGGCACTGGTATGCTTGAATCCATAAAGATTTGTTAGGTGAGTCAGAGAACAAATGAATGAGTGGATGTTTGCAGGTAATAAGAAACTATTGACTTTTGATTATCCTGTTTTTATTTTTATTTTTAATTTATTTTTAATGTTTTATTTATTTTTGAGACAGATGGAGACAGAGCATGAGCAGGGGAGGGGCAGAGAGAGAGGGAGACACAGAATCCGAAGCAGGCTCCAGGCTCCGAGCTGTCAGCACAGAGCTGACATGGGGCTCGAACTCACAAACCGTGAGATCATGACCTGAGCCGAAGTCGGATGCTTCACTGACTGAGCCACCCAGGCGCCCCAATTCTGTTTTTATTTTATTAAAAATTTTTTAATGTTTATTTATTTTTGAGAGAAAGAGAGAGAGTGTGAGCAGGGGAGGGGCAGAGAGAGACGGAGTCAGCACAGAGCCCGACTCGGGGCTCAAACTTGCAAGCTGTGAGATCATGACCTGACCCAAAGTCAGACGCTTAACCGACTGAGCCACCCAGGCACCCCAAGTGTCTGACTCTTGATTTCCGCTCGCGGCATGATTTCACTGTTCCTGAGTTCAAGCCCTGCTCCTGGCTCTGCACGGATGGTGCAGAGCCTGCTTGGGATTCTCTCTCTCCCTCTCTCTCTACCCCTTCCCCACTCATGAGCACACTCTTGCACTCTTTCTCTCTCTCAAAATAAATAAATAAACTTGAAAAAATCATTTTCTAGTCAGTCCCGGCACCCTATAGAAAATCATTCTTATTGGATTCTTATCTATCCTGCAGAGTTTCTTTGTGCATACAAAAGCAAATTTCCATATCTACTATTTTCCCCTTGGCTTTGTCTATACTTAAGAGGTAGCATACTACATATACTGTTCTGCTCTTTGCTCGATGAGTCTGGAAGCTTTTTCCTTAGCAGTGCCTAGAGCACTTCTGTGTTATTTTCAACAGCTGCCTAGTTTGCCATTGTGTGATTCCACCATACTCTCTTCAATCACTCTCTTATTGATGGGATTTGAGTTGTTTTCTATCAGTATTAGAAACAACGCTTCAGTGATAACCTTTACAATGTGTCATGTGTTTTATAGTGGAGATTTTTGAGGAAGGACAAAACAACATTAAGATGATGTTTTAGAAAGATTTAGCAACTCCTGGACAAGATGGGTTTGGGAGTATGGGCAAGTTACTCTATTATATGGGAGGGCAAGTTATTAAAATAGACTAGATATAACAGGGTGGGAGGTGTGGTGGTTTTACAAATATATCCATAGAGGGGCGCCTGGGTGGCTCCGTCGGTTAAACATTTGACTCGAGGTCAGCTCAGGTCATGATCTCACAATAGGGAGTTCAAGCCACACTTTGGGCTCCACACTGAGCATGGAGCCTGCTTGGGATTCTCTCTCTCCCTCTCTCTCTGCTCCTCCTGCCCCCTCCTCTCAAAATTAATAAATAAACATTTAAAAAACCAAATATATCCATAGATTCTTAGAATCTTCTCCCCTCAGATTTGGAGGCTAACTCCCCCCCCTCCCCCCCCCCCCCCACGTCTTGAGTAGGAGCTGACCTAGTGCCTTGAATCTAATAAATGGAAGAAAGCAGAACCGATGGTATGAGACTTTGGGCACCAGGTCATGAAAAGACATTCTCTTTTGGGGCGCCTGGGTGGCTCAGTCAGTTAAGTGTTCAACTCTTGATTTTGGCTCAGGTCAAGATCTCATGGCTCCTGAGATCAAGCCCCGAGTCAGGCTCCTCGCTGACGGTTTGGAGCCTGCTTGGGAATCTCTCTCTCCCTCTCTCTGCCCCTCCCCTGCTCTCTCTCTCTCTCAAAATAAATAAACAAAACGTAAAGAAAAGACACTTTATTTTGCTCTTTCTCTCTTGGATCACTTGTTCTGGAGGAAGCCAGCTGACATGTTGTAAGTAGCTCTATGGAACCCTATAGAGAGACCCACATGGGAGAAACTGAGGCCTCCTGCCAACAGCCATGTGAGTGAACTTGGAGGCAAATCCTTCAGGCCCTGTCAAACCTTCAAATGACTGCAGCCCTGGTCAATACCTTGCTTGCATCCTCATGAGAAACCCTGAGCTACGGCCATCCAGCTAAGCCTCTCCTAAATCCCTGCTCCACAGAAACTGAGATGATAGATGTTTGTTGTTTAAGCTACTAAATTCTGAGGCAATGTATTACAAACGGGTGGAATTTTGGGCATGGGAAAGAGAGGGAGGGTAAAGGAGGCATCTGGAAATACCTTTCACCTCTGTTTATTAGAAATTGTCCATACTTTCCCCTTGCAGTGTAAGCTCCTTGAAGAGAGGATCTTTGCCTGTTTTTTTTCACTGACTTATCCTTAGCTCCTAATATATAACAGACTCTCAGGACTGCTAGGGAAACCCTTGAAAAAGGGGTCAGATAAAGGAACAGTAGGTCTGATATGTCAGTAACAGGAGTGAAGTGTAGTTGAATAGTCAATGAAAACACCCCCCCCCCCCAAATAACAATCAGCCAGTTAGATGCGTAGGCCTGGATGAGGATTTCTCAACCTCAGCACTATTAATAGTTTGGACCAGATTATTCTTTGTTGTGAAGAGATGTCCTGGGCATAGAAGAGGTTTAGTAGAAATATCCCTAATCTCTACCCACTAGATGTCAGTAGCGCACACACATCGCGTCCCTGTTCTCTGTCACCACCCTCCTTCCCCTGCCCCCCAACCAAAAAGTCTTTGCCAAATGTTCCTGGGAAGGGGGATCACTCCCCAGTTGGGGATCACTGACCTAGAGGATATAATGACAATTGAAACCAAGGGAAAGGGGTTGGATGCCTGAACCTTGGGGAAATGCACTTTAAAAAGGAGGGCCAGGGACGCCTGGGTGGCTTAGTCTGTCAAAGGTCTCACTCTCGATGAGTGAGATGGAGCCCCACATCTGGCTCAGCACTGGGTGTGAAGCCTGCTTAAGATTCTCTCTCTCCCTCTGCCCTTCTCCTGGGCACATGAGGTACATGTGTTCTCTCTCTCTCTCAAAAAAAAAAAAAAAAAAAAAATGAGGGCTGTAGGGGCATCTGGCTGGCTCAGTAGGAAGAGCATGTGACTCTTGGCCTCAGGCTCATGAGTTCGAGCCCCATGTTGGGTGCAGAGATTGTTTAAATAAATAAATAAGCTCAAAAAAATCAAATCAAATCAAATCAATCAATCAATCAATCAATCAATAAGAAGGCTGTAACAGAAGACAGAAAAGCCGAAAAGCAAAACCAACAGAACAAAAAGGGATTCAGAAGTCAATGAGAACAAACAGCAGAGTGTTTTAGTGAGGAGGTTGGCAGGATTTGGGAGAGGATTGCTTTAATCGAATAGTGTGACAAAACCCTGGTTGCGGTGTGTTTGCGTGTGCTTGTGCACACCTATGTGTCCTCTCAGGTGAGAGAGGCGAGGAAAAAGTAGAGGCAGTCTGGTAGCTGGTAATAAGAAAGCAATCAACCGAATGCGAATATGGAATATCGCGGTGGGTGGAAAGCAGAGAGAAAGGATCAAAGGAGAGGGCGAGGCTGCAGGGGAAATGTGAGAAGAGAAAGCAGTGGTGTATTCCACCATATCCTTCATCTCTGGAGAGTCATGGAAAGGACAGAGAGTATCAATCTTTACCCTTCCCTAGAAGGAAGGAAGAAGGGAGCAGAGAGCTTTAACAAATTAGGTTGGAGAAAACCGTGAAATGGGATCTGCAATGGACCCTTAACTCCCTCAGACTAATTTCAAGAGGTAGGCTTCCTGGGTTGGAAGCCGTAAGAATTTTCTCTGAATAAAACAGTATGAAGCCATGCCATTCCTTTAGAACACAGTAGACCACCAAAGGTTCTGGAAAGGACTCTCCTGTGCATTTCTACTACTCTTCCATGAATTAAGACCCCTGTTTACTCTGATGTGGATGAACTAAGGCTCTTCTCACCTCCAGGTTCTCCTCTTCCAAATCTTCACATCATATAACCCCCTTGCTTAAGAATATTTACTACCTCCCTGCCACCTACAGTGTAAGGACCAAAATTCTTGTTTAATTTTCAGGGAAGGGGAGGAAACTATCACTTATCAGTGCCTAGCATATGCTAAGTGTATTCGTTTCCTAGGGCTGCTGTAATGAAGTACCACAAACTCGGTGGCTTCGAACAACAGAAATTTATTCTCTCACAGTTCTGGAAGCTAGAAGTCCAAAACCGAGGTGTCAGCATGGCCATGTTCCCTCTGGGACCCTGAGCAGAATGCTTCCTTGCTTCTTCCTGGCTTCTGGTGGTGGCCACCAGTCCTTGGCATTCCTTGGCCCACAGCTGCATCGTTCTAATCTCTGTGCTGCCATCACATGTGTTCTCGTTGAGTCTGTCTTTGTATGTGTTTTCCCTTCTTGAGAAGACATCACTCACTGGGGCACTTGGCTGGCTCAGTTGGTAGAGCATGCCCCTCTTGATCTTGGGGTTGAGTTCAAGCCCCAAGTTAGGCATAAAGCTTACTTAAAAACAAATAAATACGAACACCAGTTCTATTAGATCAGGGCCCACTCTAATTGGGTGTGATCTCATCTTAACTGGACTACATTTACAAAGACCCTATTTTCAGATAAGGTCACATTTCTGAGCTGCTGGCAATTAGGACTTGAACATGACTTGAACAGGGACATTTGCAAAAACTCTCCCTCAGATACTCTACACTAGAGCCAAAGGGATCTAATCATTGCTAGGCTATATAGCCTATGCTTTCCCACCTTGTGCCAGGCCATTGTTAGGTTTCCGTTTACCCATTCTTGAAGGCCCAGACGAAATGGCACCTCCTCCTTAAAGACTTCTTCAGTGTCTCCTTCTCCTGATCTTTCAGGGCATTTCTCATTGTCCCTTCTGCCCTGCAATTATTTGTGTTCCCTTCTTAAATGCTGCCCACCTCCAAGAATTGGATGGAGGACAAACTGGATAATACATGGAGAAATTGTTGTTGTTGTTTAATTTTTTTCTTTATTTTAGAGAGAGTGCGAGCGGGGGAGGGGGCAGATGAGAAAGAGCATCTCAAGCAGGCTCCACACTCAGCAGGCATGACCTGAGCTGAAATCAAGCATCTGACGCTGAACCTGAACCGACTGAGCCACCCAGCACCCCTGCGTGAGGAAGTTTTGCAATACCAGAGTGCCCCCAAATTTTAGACCAGTGACAACGAACTTTCACACACTTTAAAACAGCTTTATTGGGGGAGAGCTCACATCCCACATAATTCACCTCTTTGAAGAGCGCAATTCAAAGGCGTTGTTTTTTTTTTTTTCCTATTAGCATCACTGCAATCTAATTTTAGAACATTTTCTTAACCTTCCGAAAGAAACCTTCCGAAAGAAAGTGACTTACTGTCACTTCCTATTCCCCAACCCCCTCCCCAGCCCTTCTACAAATATGTTTATTCTGGACATTTCATATGAACCTTCACCCATTTTCATTTGGCTTCCACAAAGGCTTCACTTTGTGGGAATTTTTACAGTATTGTTTGGGGAACAACACCCCTATTTTCACGGGACAAGACTGACCGCTGTTGAGGATGTGTAAGACTTCAACTCGCACACGGATTTCGGATTCCATCGCTCTGTAGATGCACGGATATCTTGAGTGGGAAGTCCGCCGTCCTCCAGCAGCCCGGTTGAAATCGAAGCGGCGCGGGCAGGAGCTAACCCCGAGCTCCTCCTGGGTTCCCCCCAGTTCTGGTCGCTGCACTGCCAGTGAGGGCAGCCACACGCTCCCTTTTCCTCCAGGCGCCGCGGTCACCAGCCCCACCAGGATCCCGAGCGGCGCCGAGGCAGGTCACTCCGCGCAAGCGCCATCCAAACCTCCCCGCCCTCACCCCCACCCCGAGGCCCAATCACCGCGCTGCTCGTTTCGGCGTGCTACTGGAAATGGCCCACCTACCAGCGCGATCGTGGGACCGCCCGCAGCTCCGGCGGCGCCGGGAGCCCAGTGCCCCAGTGCCTAGGGCAGCGAGGAGCCTGGAGCACGAGTCGTGTTCGATTCAGAGGGTGAACTTGACCTAGCGAGGAAAGGCCATCCCACGGCTCTGGGGGAAATGGCTGTGAAGCTGGCGTCGCCGGGTTTCCTCTGGGACTTTCTCAGGATACGGATCCAAAACGAGGGGCTCATAAACATAAGGGGAGGCCCGGGGCCCTGAGTGGGGAGGATCCGTGGACGGGAAGGAGGCGTCCCGGGAGTGCTGCCCCAGGCCGATGTGGGTCGGCAGACTGCCCTGGCCCTACATATCTACCCCCCTCAAAAACTGCCAAACTTTTTAAGTGGGGGGGGGGGGTGTACAAAACAAAACAAAAAGTGTAACAGTGGTATAGCTTAAAGCGCATTTAGCATGAGCTTTTAACACAAAAGCCCACTGCAATCGGGCGCCTGCCTGGCTCAGGCAGTTAAGTGTCTGACTCCTGGTTTCCGACTCTCACACGGTTTGTGAGATCGAGCCCAGCCTTCGGCTCTGCACTCACTGACAGTGCAGACCCTGCTTGGGATTCTTCTCTCTCTCCCTCTCTTTCTGCCTCTCCCCTGTTCATGCTCTCTCTCTCTCTCTCTCAAAATAAATAGAAAAGTAATTTTTTTTAGAAAATACACTGCAATGTAATTGTGCTATTCACAAAATAACTCTATGAGAAAAATAATATATAAAATCAAGGTAAGGTAAGGCCCAGTAATGGTCTCTGGGTCCAGACTACTTGTTTGAAGATAAAAGTTTACATTTCAGAGTTTCCTGGAAGTAAGGCCTGGGACCAAAGACCCTCTGCCCCTCACTCCCCCTAGGCCATGCTTCTGAGGCTCTAAAGCTGTGGGTCACAGAGGCAGCATATTCAGTATCTCCAAGTGGTTAACCACTTGGGGACTGATGTCAGACAGACTTGAATACTGATTCTGATTCTTTCTCTTACATGTGGTGTGGGCTTGGGCAAACCACTTGATTTTTCTGAACGTCCAGTTTTTTAAACGTTAAAATGGTTCCAATAACGCCTAGCTGAGGACTCACAGGAGTTGTACACACACACACACACACACACACACACACACACACCCCACATGCTTCCTTTGGGACTCCTATACGACTCTGACTCATTTATTCTTTCCTAGGATCTGAGAGAACTTTTGTTTCTTGGGTGGGACAAAAAGTTGAGGTCTGTGGTCCTCTGAAGAGATCCCAAAGATAAGGCACGTCCCAGAGAAGTCAGTCTGTTGAGTTGAGGGGGTCAGTGTATGCCTGAAGTCAGACTTCTTGGAAAGCCTCAAGGATTCATTCCTCACAAAGTTCTCCCTCTAAAGGCACTTATCTAGTGCAATTTCAGTACCTTTTCTAGGTTAGTTCCATTTTCTCAGATTCCAAGTGGTGCCAGACTGCTCCTAGGTTTGGGGAATATAACAATAAGTTTGTAAAAATAACCCTTGACTATTCTTTCTCTACACATCTTTTCTCCAGTGAGTTTTATATAGAGAGAGGGTCCTGAGGTGGAACTAAGGGAGATGAATAAATTTGGTTCAGCACTTACCGAACTCAGGTCCTGAACTCCAGTGTTCTTAAAGAGGATCTTTAATTACATTATCTCATTTAATCTTCACAACATCCCTAAGGAAAAAAAGAAATGATTATCCCCATTTAACAGGTAAGAAAATTAAGGCAGAGAAGTTGGGCCCCTTGCTAATGGGGGGGGGGCAGAGGATCAGAGTGCTTTATAAATGGGAATTTGCAAGGAAACATGAACTCTTTGGAAGGGGTACCAACAAAGAGTTGGGAGCTCAGAGTTCATTTTCTTTGGTTGGGGTGGGAGAATTGTATAAGGTCAGTTGATGTACATG
The DNA here is from genome assembly GCF_023721935.1 of Panthera uncia. Classification (NCBI taxonomy): domain Eukaryota; kingdom Metazoa; phylum Chordata; class Mammalia; order Carnivora; family Felidae; genus Panthera; species Panthera uncia. The sequence goes on along the minus strand of NC_064815.1, from coordinate 17,547,785 downwards.
ATCACTTCAAGGTGAAGATCAGAATTTTAGTATGCCACTCATTAAAAGAGGTTAAGATCTACTAGTTGGTTTTTGTTTTGTTTTGTTTTGTTTTGTTTTGTTTTTTGTTTTAAGGTTTCCAGCTACACGTTTCTGAATACTCATGTGTTACCAATCTTGGGCCTTTAGAAAGGTAAAATGTAAAGGACGTTGAAGAAGTTTCTCTATAGGGTGAGGATCTCAGGACCCTTGTTTTTTCCTGAGCTAGTCCTAGAGGCTCCCTATAGGGTTCCTGTTATTGAAAAGGAGAGTTGGGGCGACTCTACCTTCACACGTGGAGAATAATGCCCCATCTGAGGCATTCTCTCAATCCTCACTGGTGAGGGATTAATGGTCCCAGATTTCCATAGGACTATGAGCCAGCTGTGGGGACTTGGGACACCTCTCTCAATCAACTGTCCAGGGGAGCTGTGAGTCAAGTCTTTGAATTTGCCCACTGCCCTCATCCTCACCCTCATGGACCAAAAGTGGCTACAGCCTAAGTTCTGAGATTCTCCCTATTTTCCAGCAGAAAACAAGAAGTGGTAGATGCAGAAGGAAGGGACCAAAAGCAAGAAACTTTGGGGAGATAGAAATATCAGTGCCAGAGCAGATGCCTCACCTTGACACTGAGGACCATGGGCTGGCACTCATGATGCCCTGATATCTTTGGACCTAAAGTCTGTGTCCTGGTCTGTGTTAACCCCCCCACTGCAAACCCTGGAATCAGGTATGTTACCTTGACTGTAACCGGGCCTTCCGGAAACTCTCTACCTTGGATTTGCACCAAGGTGCGTGGCCTTGCCTGTTTCCTGAGTGTGACTGTTGCTTTTCTAGGGCCTAGAAACTGATTAGCACAGAAGCAGCACCCAGGAGTATGTCACTACTTGTGCGGGGGCCCTTCTCAGCTCTTACAAGGACATACTGGAATGAGTAAGTGGGAAATGACCTCACACCTTTCCCAAAGGCCTGAAGTGTTGTTCTAGCTACTAGCTCTGATTAAGCATCGGCAGAATCACCCTCAGTAGTTGAAAAAAATCCAGATTAAGAAGTAGCAAAAAGACTCAGGGCGCCTGGGTGGCTCAGTCGGTTAGGCCTCTGACTCTTGATTCAGCTCAGGTCATGATCTCATGATCTCACGGTTCGTGAGTACCAGCCCTACACTGGGTGCCACTCTGACACTACGGAGGCTGCTTGGGATTCTCTCTTCCCCTCCTGAGATCCTTTGATATTTTTGGACAATGCTGTGCTTAGAAATAGCTGTGTAGCACCGTGGTTACGATAAATGGGCTTCAAAGTTGGATACCTTGGATTCTAATGCTGGCTGCTTAATTTAGCTGTGCTACAGAGGGTATCTTACTGGACTGAGTTTGAGCGCCCCCATTCGGAAAGTGAAATGATCAGCCTCATTAGGGTTGTTTCTTGAGGATTAAATGAGCTAATGGTTTTGAAGTGTTTTGCAGTTCCTGGCACATTGCATTGGTTGTTGTTTTTGTAGTTACACTACGGTTTTTAGATGGTTAGGAACAACAAAGAATAAGATTCTGACTTTGGCCACTTAGCCTTCAGAGCGGTGGATAAAAGGGAAGAGGGCACTTCTGTAAGTCACTGGGGCCCAGGTGGTGGCCAGGACTTCTATCCCAGGAGTGTGTGTGAACTGCTCAAGGGCGGAGATGGCTCCGAAGAGAAAGCTCTAGTGTTAGGTCAGCAGAAAGAACACTGGACTAAGGAGCAGTAGCCATTCTCAATGTTTTTATTCTTTTTTATTTTAATTTTTAAATGTTTATTTATTATTTTATTTTATTTTTTTTTTTTAACATTTATTTATTTTTGAGAGAGAGAGAGAGACAGAGCATGAACGGGGGAGGGCCAGAGAGAGGGAGACACAGAATCTGAAACAGGCTCCAGGCTCTGAGCTGTCAGCACAGGGCCCGACGCGGGGCTCGAACTCACAGACCGCGAGATCATGACCTGAGCCGAAGTCGGACCCTTAACCGACTGAGCCACCCAGGCGCCCCTAAATGTTTATTTTTAATTTTTTTTTCAATGTTTTTTATTTATTTTTGGGACAGAGAGAGACAGAGCATGAACGGGGGAGGGGCAGAGAGAGAGGGAGACACAGAATCGGAAACAGGCTCCAGGCTCCGAGCCATCAGCCCAGAGCCCGACGCGGGGCTCGAACTCACGGACCGCGAGATCGTGACCTGGCTGAAGTCGGAGGCTTAACCGACTGCGCCACCCAGGCGCCCCTAAATGTTTATTTTTAAGAGAGAGACAGCCAGACAGACCGTGAGCGGGAGAGGGGCAGAGAGGGGGCAAATCCGAATGGGGCTCCAGGCTCTGAGCTGTCAGCACAGAGCCTGGCTTGGGGCTGAACTCACCATCTGTGAGATCATGACCCGAGCCGAAGTCAGATGCTTAACCGACTGAGCCACCCAGGCGCCCCTCAATGTTCTTATTCTTAAACAGGGGCCACAGTCCCTACCTTCACAAGGAATGTTGCTCAGTTAGATGATTCACAAGAAGGCTGTTGCACACGTGGGACAATGAAGAAATTCCATAAATATGCTTAGCTCCCTAGAATTGGCTTCATTTTTGCAGCCAGGAAGCACTCCCGGAAGCCTGTGGGCCAGCGGAACAGAGGTGGAATCGCTCAGAGGACGCTGATCAATGCGGGTTCCCTACACACAACCTTCTCGGGACACCTGGTAGTACGCCTGTGGCGTTACCTAGCAACAGCGTTCTAGAGTCTGGCCCCAGGGACCAACCAGCGCAGACCTAGTGTTTCACTAGGTCCAATCACTGGGCGCCGCCAGAAGGCACGTCCTCTAGCCAATCTCCGCCGGCGCCCAGAGGGCTTAGGAATTTCAAGAGCCGCAGCTGAGCGTTTGGAGCTGACTCTTAAATGAATAAGGTTAACCGAAACGAGTAACAACTTTCCGAGTGCATCTGAATGACCGTTGTGAAGGCAGGTCGCCATATTCTCTCGGGGGCATTTTCCTGTACCGTTGTCCACTCTGAGTACCAGAGTGACCCACGACGCCGTGATTCCTCTGTTCCGACCGCAGCTTGGCCCCCATGCAAAGCCGGATCCGGGCCAGCTCCGACGCTGGGCCCAGCGCAACAGTGTCTCCTCAGCTCGGAAAAGACAGTGGACCTGGGGTTGGAGCTTCCAGGGTCTGGGAATGGAAGAGTCCAAAGCACCCCCTGCATCCCCGCTCCCCATGCGGAGCCCAGAGCCTGGACCCGAGCGGAGAAGGCCGGGCGCCGTCAAGCCTCGCCGCGGTGGTGGTGTATTTTTTTCTTCGGGGAGTGTGGAGAATCTGAGGCTCAGAAGGCCTTGAACTAGATGTGATGCCAGAGGCCTACGGCCACCTGGGGGCGCTCACTCTGCCCATTTTTGCACACCCCTTTATTAATTTTTCACAATGTGTCTAAACCAGTCCTTGGGCGAGAGCTGCAGACGCAGAGACCACTCAGACAGTGCAAAATGCCTAGAGCGGCTGGGGGACAGAGGGCAAAATGACGAGTATTGGGCTGAGGCTTACGGAGGGATTATTCTAGAATGCCTCCTGGAAGCCTTGAGGGTTTTTTATTTAAAAAAAAAATAATTTACCTTTCCTTGTCTAAGGCTACAACGTAGTTGCTTTTTAAACTTTTATTTTTTTTATTTTTTAATTTTATTTTTTTTATTTTTTTACATTTATTAATTTTTGAGACAGAGAGGGACAGAGCATGAACGGGGGAGGGTCAGAGAGAGAGGGAGACACAGAATCTGAAACAGGCTCCAGGCTCTGAGCGGTCAGCACAGTGCCCGATGCGGGGCTCGAACTCGCGGACCGAGAGATCATGACCTGAGCCGAAGTCGGTCGCCCAACCGACTGAGCCACCCAGGCGCCCCCAACGTAGTTGCTTTTTAAAAACAGCTTTATTAAGATGAGATATAATTCACACGTCATAAACTTCATCCCTTGAAAAGTATACAATTCAGTGATTTTTAGTATATTTAGAAAGTTGTACAACCATCACCACAATCTAACTCCAGAACATTTTCATCACCCCAGAAAGAAACCCTTTAGCCATCACGACCCCATTCTCTCCTTCAGCCCCTGGAAACCACTAATCTACTTTTGTCTGTTGAGTTCCCTGTTTCAGACATTTCATATCATTGGAATCATAAGATATGTGGTCTTTTGTGTCTGGCTTTTTTCACATGGCATAATGTTTTGAAGGTTCATCCATATTGTAACATGAATCATTATTTTTAAAACATTTTTTAAAAGTTTATTTATTTAGGGGCGCCTGGGTGGCTCAGTCGGTTGAGCGGTCGACTTCAGCTCAGGTCATGCATTCTGTCTCTGTGTCTCTCAAAAATAAATAAACGTTAAAAAAATTTTTTTTAATGTTTATTTATTTTGAAAGAGAGAGAGATGGAGAGTGTGAGCAGGGGAGGGGCAGAGAGAGAGGGAGAGAGAGAGAGAGAGAGAGAGAGAGAGAGAGAGAGAGAGAATCCCAAGCAGGCTCTGCACTGTCAGCAGAGAGCCGGACTCGGGGCTCAAAGTCACAAACCGTGAGTTCATGACCTGAGTGGAAATGAAGAGTCAGACACTTAACTGACTGAGCCACCCAGGCACCCCATTTTTAAAACATTTTGAATAGATTTTATTTTTAAAACATTTTGAATAGATTTTATTTTTTAGATTTTTATTTTAATTTAGGGTTAAGCTGACAGTGCAGAGAGTTCCCATATCCCTTTACCCTCTATCCCGGCCTCCCTACTATCAGCATCCCATACCAGATTCGTACATTTGTTATAATCTATGAATTGACATTGACATATCATTATCACCCAAAGCCCATAGTTTACATTAGGGTTTATTTTGATTTACATTCTATGAGTTTTGGCAGATGCATAATGCTATGTATCCACCATTATTATAGAATCATTATCCTAAAAATCCTCTGTGTTCCTCCTGTTTGTTCCTTCTCCCCAAACCCTGGCAACCACTGATCTTTCTATTGTCTCCCTGGTTTTGCCTTTTCCAGAATGTAATATAGTTGGAATCATACAGTATATAGCTTTTTCAGATTGCCTTCTTTCTCTTAGTAATATGTGTTTAAGGTTACTACATGTCTTTTCATGGCTTAATGGCCCACGTCTCTTTAGTGCCAATATTTCACTGTATGTATGTACCACAGGTCATTTATCCACTCACCTACTAAAAGCAACCTTGGTTGCTTCCAAGATTTGGCAATTATGAAATAAAGTTGCTATAAGCATCTGTGTGCAGGTTTTTGTGTGGACATGATTTATCAACTTATTTAGGCAGATACCAAGGAGCATAATTGCTGAATCATATGCTTAGTGTATGTTTAGTTTTGTGAGAAATTGACAATATTCATTCATTCATTCATTCATTCATTCAACACTGGGCCCAAACTCACGACCCTGAGATCAAGACCTGAGCTGAGATCGAGTTGGACACTTAACCGACTGAGCCACCCAGGCACCCCATAGGAATTGACAATTTTCTAAAATGGCTGCACTAATGGCTTCTTTTTTCTTTGTCAAAGTATGCTCTACACCCAGTGTGGGGTTTGAACTCACGACCCCAAGATCAAGAATCATATGCTCTATCAACTGACACAGCCAGTTGTCCCAGTACTAATGGCTTTTTAAATGAATTCCTCAAGAATTTGTATATCATGTCATCTACAGATAGCAGTAGTGTTACATCTTTCTAACCTGGATGTTTTATTTCATTTTCTTGCATAATCGTTCTGGCTAGAACAGTACAATGTAGTCAAATAGAAGTGATGAAAATAATAATGGTGAGGAGAATAGAATAGAAGTGGCCAGAGTGGCAAGAGCCTTGTTCCTGATCTTATGAGGAAAGTATTCAGTCAACAGGTTGAGGACATTCCCTTTTATTTTTAGTTTTTGAGTGTTTTTATCATGAAGGGGTGTTGGATTTTATCAAGTGCTTTTTGCACTTCTGTTGAGATGATCATGTGGTTTTTGTCTTTTTACTGATATATGATGTATTAATTGCTTTTCAGACATTAAACCAACTTTACATTCCTGGGTTAATCCTGTCCAATCATAGTATATACTTTTTTTTATATGTTGCTGGGTTTGGTCTGCTTGTATATTTGGTCAAGTATTTTTGGTTTTATTTGTGGTAAAATACACACTGCATAAAATTTACCACCTTAACCATTTTTTTAAGTGTACACTCGCATTGTTGGGCAACCAATCTCCAGACCTTTCTCATCTTGCAAAACTGAAACTCTATACTCATTAAACAATTCCTGCTATCCCTCTCTCCTCAGCCAGTGGCAATCACTCAACCACAACCCCACCTCTGCTTCTATGACTTTGACTGCTTTAGATACCTCATATAAATGGAATCATTCAGTATCTTTTTGTGACTGGCTTATTTCACTTAATATAATGTCCTCAAGTTTAATCCAAGTTGTAGCATGTATCAGAATTTCCTTCCTTCTTAAGCTGGATAATATTCCATTGCATGTATCCACCATATTTTGTTTATCCATTCATCAATCAACAGACACTTGGGTTACTTCCATCTCTTAACTATTGTGAATAATACTGCTATAAACATGTGTATACAAATGTCTCTTCAAGGCCATGCTTTGAATTCTTGGGGGTATATACCCAAAGTGGAAAAACTATTTTTAATTTCTTTAAAACCCATCATACAGTTTTCCATAGGGGCTGCACCATTTTACATTTCCACCGACAGTGCATAGGATCCCAATTACTCCACATCCTCACCAACACTTGTTCTTTTCTTTTCTTTTTTTTTTTTATAGTAGGCATCCTAATGGTTTTGAGAACACAGCTTTTTTTTTTTTTTTTAATATTGAACAGTTTTCTCTAATCATCCCTGTTTTAAACAACTGCTTTTAATATAATTTCTCTAGTTCTCCAGGTTTTAGACAATTGGGAGCTATTTGCCTTTTTTCTTCCTTTCTTCTTCCTAATTCATTCACAATATCTCTTTTTTTCTGTGCTCAACTCAGGTGAGAGAGTGTCTTATGATTCCCTGGAGTGTATCAGGGCTGCCACTGTGGCTTTCTCATAGTAAATCCCGTATAAATCTTCACAGGCAAATACGTTGGAAAATGGGTGTCACCTGAGGTGAAATATGCAAGAGGCCTACTGCCCTGCTCTCAAATGCATATAGAAGACATACCAAGCTGGGAGTGAAGTCTTCAATGTATTATGATGTCTTTACTACCTCGGGACTGCTGGCTCCGATCTGAGGCTTTTCCGCCTCTAGAGGCGCCCAGACCTTTGTGTATGTGTGTGTCTCCCTCACAAGGTTGTAAGCACCGCTGAGCGCAAGTACCCTTAGAGCCACCTCTTTCCAGTCCCCAGCATTATGTTTGGAGATGCCACGTTTAATCACATCAGACAGGAAGAGCTGCGGGGGCTCAAGGACTACATCGTGGGTCAAGCCCGGCGAAGACTCGAGAATCTGGAAGGCTGTAGACAGCAATGTAACCTCCATGGCCGAGGAGGCTTTGTTTAGCTCCCTGCTCTGTACCGGGCTCCTGGAGCTGTGCTCCACGCAGGGGGCGCCAATGCACGTTTGAACGTCGTTCATATCTAGGTGCAAAGGAGGCAGGGAACCCCAGCCGCAGACAGCGCTCTGGTCCGAGGCCCAGCCGGCCAGGGTGTGGGGGGCGGGGAGGAGGAGCGGTGCTGTGGGCCCGCAGTCCCTTCGCACGCGCGGCCTACGACGGCGCCGGGCAGGTGCTCAACCAGTGCGAGTCCTGGAGAGTTGTGGCTCCAGGGAGAAGGCCGGCTCGCACGCTGCAGCCGGCTTCCCTCCAACGGAGTGATTCTCTGAGACCCAATCAGAACTCAGGCTCGTTGCTTCCGGCTCCGCGCCACGCAATGACTGTGCACGGGAGGGAGAAGGGCGTGAAGCCCAGCGGCGCCATTATTCTTGAGGGCAAAGGGTTTCTAGCGCCCGTGCGGTGGGGGGGTGGGTGAGCGAGCTTCTTGCGCGCTTCCACTGTGGCAGAAGGCATCCTCAGATGCTCTAATCCGGGTCCATGTAGGACCTGTAAGAATAACACTTTAGGGGTTTGCGCTGGTCCCACGAGAGGCTGGGACCCAGCCCTTCGGGCTTCCTCTGCCGTGCCCTGGGCCCGGGACCAACCAGGTTTGGTCCCGCGGCGTCCAGAACCCCGGGCCCGCCGGCGAACGGCGGAACGGCGCTGGACCCATGGCGCCGCCCGGGGCCCCGCGCCTCGCCGGCGAGCAGGGGGAGGCCCACCCAGAGCGAGGGAAGCCGGGCGCCTTGAGCTTCGCAGACGTAGCCGTGTACTTCTCTTCGGAGGAGTGGGGCTGTCTGCGGCCAGCCCAGAGGGCCCTGTACCGGGACGTGATGCGGGAAACCTACGGCCACCTGGGCGCGCTCGGTGAGGCCCGGCCCGCCCCCTTCTCTCCCTTTTTGTGACACGGGGATTTTTAGACTTCTGGTGCGGACGCGTCCAAGTGTCTGTTGTTAAGGAGGGTCTTCTCCGCTAGGGTCCGGAGGCTGTGTCCCCCGCCTTGGCTGGGCTCCATCCTCTCACCCTGTCCGCTGTTGGCCTCTTCTCCCCTAGGATTCGCAGGCCCCAAGCCCGCCCTCATCTCCTGGATGGAGAGAAAGAAGGAGGCGTGGAGCCCGGAGGCCGAGGATCCCGAGGACAGGGCGAGGCACCCAGGATATGGGATAGGTGAGGAAAGTGGGGCTGAGCTGGAAGTCACCCTCTCTTGGGAGCGAGTCCCGGGCAGGAACTTTCCCCTGGCAGTCTCCTTCCAACACACAGCCCAGTTAGTGAGGATCTTCTGAACCTTCACTTCCAAATTTCCCTTTATCAGACCTGGTGCCTTCCTTACATCAAGGATAGCTGGGTAGGGGGGAAGAGAAGGTGGGGGGGGGGGGTAGAATTTATTGAGCCTTCCTTCTCTATGTGCCCAGAGCATTTGCATGCCTCAGAAAGGGGCCAGAAGTTCACTTAGTGAAATTGGTAGTTTTGGCCCAGGTGGTGACTGCTGTGTGTGTGTGTGTGTGTGTGTGTGTGTGTGTGTTTATTATTTATTTTGAGATACAGAGCACAAGCAGGGGAGGGGCAGAGAGAGAGGAATAGTGAAAATTCCAAGCAGGCTCCGCATTGCCAGCACAGAGCCTGCTGTGGGGCTCAAACTCATGAACCTCGACATCATGACCTGAGTGGAAATCAAGAGTTGGAGGCTTAACCGACTGAGCCACCCAGAGCCCCTGTGACTGCTGTTTTTGTATACACTGACCTGTGGTCCATTCCAGTGCCTTGAGAAATCTCTGTCCCTACTGAAATGCCTACTTTTAGGGGCTTTAATGTGGCAGGTGATTGCTTATTTTTGACAGGCAGTACTGTCCCTCACCTTCTGACAAAACTGTAATTTTCCAAGCCCTAAATGAGGGTGGGGGGGAAGGCCATGGATTGGGGAGCTGCTGCCTTAGATGAACCCGGGGGCTCTGAAACAGGGAATACACCAGAGAAACAGACTGCTGCTCCCTTCACCTACATCTCCCCATGGTGAGAGAAAACACAGGCGGGGGCATGCAGGCACTCAACTCTTTGGTTTCAATTCTCTCGTCTCTTTAGAAAGCAAGAAAAAGAATGAACCAAGCAGCAGAATCAGGGCCAAGGAGCTTGAGGACCCCCCTGTGAAGAACGGGCCACTGATGAAGGCCAGGCTGGTTCCTGGTTTTAGAGACTGCAGCCATTCATTGCCTCAGGTCTCCTCTGACACGGGACACCAGTGCACCGAGACTCCCAAGAGGCCCTACCCCTGCCTGGAATGCAGCCGTTCTTTCAGCTACCCCTCCCTCCTAGCCAGCCACCAGCGGGTCCACTCTGGGGAGCGGCCCTTTCCCTGTGACCAGTGTGGACGCTGCTTCCGGCAAAGAGGCAGTCTGGCTGTTCATATGCGCATACATACAGGGGAGAAGCCCTTCTCCTGCCCAGACTGTGGGAGGCTCTTTGCCTACCCCTCGATGCTGGTCAGACATCGGCGAATCCACTCTGGAGACCGTCCATATGTCTGTGGGCCTTGTGGGGTTCAGTTCTCCCAGAGGGCTCACCTGGTCCAGCACCAGCTGCTTCATACAGGGGACAAGCCTTATTCATGTCCGGATTGTGGCCGCTGCTTCCGCCAGACGGGGGCCCTGGCCATCCACAGACACAGACATGGTGGGGAGAAGCCATATGTGTGTACCGAGTGTGGGCGCCACTTTACACATCCTTCGCTCTTGGCTATCCACCAGCGCACCCACACGAGGAAGAAGCCCCATATCTGTTCTGACTGTGGTCGTGGCTTTGCCTACCCCTCCCTCCTGACCAATCACCAGCGGGTCCACTCTGGTGAGCGCCCCTACCCTTGTGCCCATTGCGGTGCCCGTTTTGCCCAGCAAAATAACCTGCTTCAGCATCAGCTCATTCACACAGGCGAAAAGCCCTATGAGTGCCCTGATTGTGGCCGCTGCTTCCGGCAGAGCGGCTCTCTGGCTATCCATAGGCGCACACATACAGGGGAGAAGCCCTACTCCTGCCCTGAGTGTGGGCACCAATTTACCTCTTCGTGTGTCCTCAACAGTCACAGGCGTGTCCATTCTGTTGAGAGGCCCTTCCCCTGTTCCCAGTGTGGGAAAACCTTTAAACGAAAGAGTGCCCTGGAAGCCCACCAATGGATCCATCGCACACGCAGGACAAGTCAGAGGGGGGCCGGACCTCTGTTACAACCTCCAGCCCGAGCTTCTGTCCCTGAGGGTCAGGAACCGTCAGTACACTTCCGGCATTTTCCTGATATGTTTCAGTAGCGCGAGTGTCTGAGTTCAGCAGTGTGAACGAGCGTTTTAAGATTCTCCCTGATCAAGTGTTGGGAAGGAGGTGCACAGAGGGCATAGGAGGGGTAGGAGAGGGGAGGAAAAGGGAATCGATCAAAAAGGAGATGGTGGGGGCTGAGCCACATCTAGAGTCTGTGAGTGACCTGGAGCTGAGAAGGAGGACATCCAGAGGGAAGCACCATCCAGGAAAAGCATGAGTCTCCTCCAATCCACTCCCAGCACCAACTGCTGACCTCTGAGATTTCAGCTCCCAGTTTTCCCTAACTCTAGAGCTCAGGACTTCAAATCTTAATTTGGACCAGAAGCCAAAATGAAAGAGGAGGATCATAGGCTTTGAGCCAGTTTATCCCATGTTCAACCTTGGTGCATCTTGCGTCATCAACATCTTTCTATAAAATAAGTACATGAATCCGGCCCCCAAGGTGGTTGTGAGGATTAAATAACATATATTCAGTCAAAACTGTCTAGTACAGTACTTTTTGCTGTGTATATCCTCCCAAGCTTTGCAGGTAGAGCTGTTTGAATATTGTCTAATCATCCCTGCTGAAAACAACTCTTTCAATGTGATTTTTGTAGCTTTAAAAAAATGTTTTTTTAAATGTTTATTTTATTTTTTGAGAGAGATACAGGGCTCCAGTTGGGGAGGAGTAGAGAGAGAGGGAGATACAAAATCTGAGGCAGGCTCCCTGCTCTGAGCTGTCAGCACAGAGCCCTACCACGGGCTTGAATTCACCAGCTGGGAGATCATGACCTGAGCCTAAGGCAGACGCTTAACCGACTGAGCCATCCAGGCGCCCCTCGTAGCTCTTTTCTATATTTCAGCAAGTTATAAACTATTAATGCCTTTGTTTTTCCCCCAAGTGATTCAATGCTTATTTTCTCTGTGCTCAACTCAGAAGTGAGAGTCTGTCTCATAATTCCCTGGAGTGTGTTAGAACTACCACACTGGCTTAGGCACCCATGCCTTTGCTTACATATTATGTGTCCCTCTCACGGGGTTGTAAGTACCACTGAGAGCAATCACCCTTAGAGCCACCTCTTTCCAGTCCCCAGCATTATGTTTGGAGATGCCACGTTTAATCACATCAGACAGGAAGAGCTGCGGGGGCTCAAGGACTACATCGTGGGTCAAGCCCGGCGAAGACTCGAGAATCTGGAAGGCTGTAGACAGCAATGTAACCTCCATGGCCGAGGAGGCTTTGTTTAGCTCCCTGCTCTGTACTGGGCTCCTGGAGCTGTGCTCCACGCAGGAGGCGCCAATGCACGTTTGAACGTCGTTCATATCTAGGTGCAAAGGAAGCAGGGAGCCCCAGCCGCAGACAGCGCTCTGGTCCGAGGCCCAGCCGGCCAGGGTGTGGGGGGCGGGGAGGAGGAGCGGTGCTGTGGGCCCGCAGTCCCTTCGCACGCGCGGCCTACGACGGCGCCGGGCAGGTGCTCAACCAGTGCGAGTCCTGGAGAGTTGTGGCTCCAGGGAGAAGGCCGGCTCGCACGCTGCAGCCGGCTTCCCTCCAACGGAGTGATTCTCTGAGACCCAATCAGAACGCAGGCTCGTTGCTTCCCGCCCCGCGCCATCCAATGACTGTGCATGGGAGGGAGAAGGGAGTGAAGTCCAGTGGCGCCATTATCGTTGAGGGCGAAGGCTTCAGGGCTCTGGTGCGGTGCACTGGGCTGTCTTCAGGGAAGTGATGCAGGTGACCCAGGACTGCCTACCTGGGCGCGATCGGAAAGTCCCAGCCCTCCCCTTGTCCCCCTTTTAGCGAAAAGGGGTACTAGTCGGCTTCGGTCCGGACGCGTCTGAGTGTCTGTTGTTGGGGAGGGTCTTTTCCGGTAGGATTCAGGAGGCTGTAACTGCCCCTGCAGAGGAAGCCCATCCTCTCACCCAGTCCTCTGTCAGCCTCTTCTCCCCTGGGATTCGCAGACCTCAAACCCGCCCTCATTTCCTGGAGATGAAAGTAGGAGGCGTGGAGCTCGGAGTCCAAGAAGGAGGGGGCAAGGCACTCAGGATCTGGGATAGGCGAGGAAAGTGGGGGCTGAGCTGGAAGTCAACCTCTCTTGGGAGGGAGCCAGGGTAGGCCCTTTCTGCCGGCAGCCACAGCTACACCGCACCCTTCTCTTTAAAGACCCCAATTCATAAGAATCCGATGAACTTTCTCTTCTAAAGTTCTCTTTCCCAGACCCGGAGGCTTCCTTGTGTTCAAGGGTAGCTGGTCCTGTTGGTTCCAGTTGGGGGTTGGGGCGAGACAACAGTTGGGGATTTAGGTTTTTTCGCCTTATTTCTGCAGAGTGTTTAAGAGTATTGCTTCCAACAGAGCTTTCTTCAGTCATGGGAATGTTCTGTATCTGTGGTGACCAACACAAAAGCCACCGGCCACATGTGTCTATTTAGCACTTGAAATGTGGCTAGTGTACCTGAGGAAGTAAAATTTTCATTTTAATTAACTTAAGCCTAGAGAACATGCATGATGTATTTCTGACTGGCCTTGGAAGGAGACCAGACATTCACTTCGGTTTCTTGGCCTGGCCTTGTTTCTCAGGGCATATCCTGCCTTTTGAAGCTGCCTAGAGCCCTCTATAGAATTTAAAGCCTTGCCACCTTTCATTGAGGATGCAGACAGGTGTTTTTGTGTGCTCAGAGGGCACTGAGGTCTGTTTTTTGAGGAACGTTTCCACTGACATGTCTGTATTTAAGGTCTTTCACTAGGGAGAGGTGCCGGCTTACCTCTGAAAAGAATTCAGCCCTTCCTTATGGGAACCCTCTATGGTTCTGGAAGCCTGGAGTGAGAAGGCATGGTACTTTTTCTGAAAACTAGAAACTTCTGCCTGAGGCAGGTGGGGGATCGCTGTGGAGGGATGGGGGGTGGGGCGGGGATTCGCACTTAGATCCTCCTGCCCTGAACGAACAGGCACTCTGTCTCCAGTGCTGCCCCACCAGTGGCGATTCAGAGCACCCCACAATCTTTAGTTCCGATTCTCTTGTCTCTGCAGAGAGCAAGAGTAAAGAAAAGAAGGGGGAAATGGAGGTGAAGAAGCTTAAGGAGCCTGTGTGCGAGAGGCTGCCTGCTTAGGCAGCATGGCAGGAGTCCTTTGAAGAACCGGGGCCCTGAATCAGGGGGTATGGCCAGATATCACCTCAGGGCTCCTGAACTATGGGACAACAGTGCTGTTTGGCTCCGAAGAAACCCTACCCGAGTCTTGGCTGTCCTCTTCCTCCTGGCCAGACACCAGCAGGCCTACTGTGCTGGCAGCCTTCCCTGTGACAGTGTGGATGCTGCCCTCTCAGTGCAAGAACCTGCCCCACCATCTGCCCGTCCACAGGTGAGACAGTCGTCTCCCCACCCCACCCCCACCCCCCTGCTGTGTGGCTGCTGCCTTTGAAAAAGTAGGGCCCTGGCCACCTACAGAAGGAAGAAACTTTATGCAAGTCTGGACTGTGGGCAGCTCTTTGCCGCCCCTCACTGTTAGACACGGACAGACCACTCCGGTGACTGTCCCCGTGTGTGTGGCTCCTGTGGTGTCCCCGTTTCCCGGAGGGCTCACCTGATCTAGCACCAGCTGCTCCACATAGGGCACACCCGCGTCCTGACTGCACCGCACCGCCTCCACCCGGGGAAGCGCCCTGGGTGCCCATAAGTGCAGACATGTGGGCAGACTGGGGGTGCGACTTTGCATACCCGCCTCCCGGCCAGCCACCTGCTCATGCACTTGAGTAAACACTGCTATGCCATGGTCTATAGTGTGGTACTCACTTTTGCTCACCAAAAAAATTTGCTCCAGCACCAGCTTATCCACACGGGAAAGAAGCCCTCTGGTGCTGTGGCTGTAAGGCGGTGTTCTTTGGCCGTTCGGTCCTTTGGCCGTTCACAGATGCCCACGCACACCCGGGGAAACCTTCCCCCTGCCCGGAGTGTGGCATCTGCTTCCTGCACTCCTCCCTCCTGCTCAGCCACAGGCACATCCACTCTCATGAGAGGCCCTTTCCCTGCACTGAATGTGGGAAAAGCTCCAAGAGGAAGCACGCCCAGAAAGCCCACCATGGAATCCATCAGGGATACACGGAAGGGCCAAGGTGTGGGAGCCCTGAGCCAGCCTCCTCCCTTGGGGATCAAGACCCCTCAGTTCATGTCCACTGTTAGATGCATTCCAGGAGTGTGGGTGACTGGGGTCAAGTGCTGCGAAGGGGTTTGTGATGGAAGACGTTGTTTCCCGTCAAGCGTTCACCACTCAGAGCGGGTAGAGGCAAGAGAGAAAGGAAAAAAGGGGGAGGTGTACAAAGTGACAAAGTCCATAGGTGCCTTGGAGTCCTCCTTCAGAGAGCAGGATATAGAGGTAATGGGAAATGTACCAGCGAGTTACGTCACCCAGAAATGGACAGGTTGGAACTGGACTGCAAGAATCTGTTAGGGAAAGGGAAGATTCCATCATTACCCATGACTTTGTCCCAGGACTAACACTGCTTGCTGGAGTCTGGGTTTATGGTGCAATGACATTTTAGGCAAATCGAAGGTTGCACTGCCTGATGCTTTCCTCTCACTGAGCATGAAACAAGGAGAAATGACGCTCAGAGCCTTTCACCCAGTTTAGAGCTGCCAGTGCAAGTCAGAGGACATTCTCCAGCTTCAAATCTCAACCCCGCCTTTACTAACAGGCAGTCTGCTCGTTCAACTGTCTGCTAACCATCCTCATAAGGACTCTGGAAGGTGAATTTCCACTGTGGTTATCTATCTCGATGTGCCTACAAGGTGGCACCTGGGACTTAGCTGGCTTTCAACACCATTTCCCTTTACCCCAAACAGGGAGCCTTTGGTGGCCTCTTGGTGTGTAGACTCCCTGGATCTTCTCCATCCTTCTCTACAGTGGACATTCTGCAGGAGGAGCCCCGTGTGTCCCTGTGCCCAGTGTGAATCCAGGAATTTATACAGAAGGGAGCAAGGGCCTCTGCTTTCACATGAAGTCCTAGGTGCATCTCTCTCTGAAATGTTTCCCTATAGGTAAGAGCACCTGACTCTGCCTGATTCCTAGGCTCTGCCTTAGTGGCTCCCACCAAGATCACCTTGGCCAAGATCATCTTTGGCAAGCCAGGCCAAATGGGGCCTTTCCAGCCCAGGGCCAAAAGGGCGAGGCTGACCCTGTCTTGCCATCTCCTGTATGTGGGAAGAGGGCTTAACACTCTTTCTCCTCAGTATTTAACCATCTTCTTTCCTAGTCAATGTCAGCATCATTGACAGTACATCATTACCATTTAGGCAAAATATCCACAGAGGAAGTCTGATTCCTTCCCAACCTTCTCTGTTTACTCATTGTCTTCCCAATGAAATAGTTTGCTGTCTGTTTGCCCTTTTATTCCCTCAGCAGCCCACGTTTACCTTCTGATTTCTCCAAACTGAACTATGTGTAGGCACAAAGCTATCCGTTTGCCCTGCACACTATCAGAGTAATTCTCTTAAAATATTAACAGAAGGTAATTCACTTCTTTAGACCAGTGTAGAGCTCCCCGGTGTGCAGGATGAAACCATCCAATATCTGGTGTCAACCTATCCTTTCAATCCTTCAGGGTTTTTATTTTATTTATGTTTATTTATTTTTGAGAGAGAGGGAGAGAGTGCAAGCAGGGGAGGGGAAGAGAGAGAAAGAGAGAGAGAGAGAGAGAGAGAGAGAGGATCTCAAGCAGGCTCCGCGCTGTCAGCACAGAGCCTGACGGGGGGCTTGAACTCACAAACCCTAAGATCACGACCTGAGTTGAAACCAAAAATTGGACACTTACAAGACTGAGCCACCCAGGGGCCCCTCAATCCTTGTTTCACCCTAACAGTATCTGGTACTGCATCAGAAAATGTCCTCATTCCCTTCACACTCAGAACTTTCCTGAATTCCTGGCTTTGTATCAGAGATGTTTATGGTCATGGAATTCAGCTGTTTACTCAACAAATATACATTGAGCACTGCTGCCCTCTCTGAATCCCACCCATTCATAGACCAAACTCATTTCCCATTTGATGCATCAATCTGGAAAGTCATTCAGAGCAGGGATTCTGTCTTATTCATTTTGGCAATCTTGACATTCCACTTGCTCCCCCAGTAGTTTGTTCAATAAACAGTCACTATGCTTGGGACAGAGTAGAACTCAGTGTTTACTGTCATTTTGTTGTTGGTGTGTTTTGTTTTTCCCTACCTCCTCTGTTCAAAAGTCATCTTCCTCAGAAAGCCTTACTACCTCACAAGGTTATCTTGTGAATTCCTGAAATGTTGTCTTCACTCCTGGTCAGTTCTGGGATAGCGTTTTATCCATAAAAGGTGCTTTAACAAATTGATCAATGGGTTGGAGAGAGAGATGTGTATGTCACCACTTGAGGTATGTAGCAAATGGCATATCCTCTGCCCCCTAGATCGCCTGGGAGATGACCCTGAGCTGGTGAAACCCTGAACAACAACACTTAGACAGAAGTCGGGACTGATGGAGTGGGAGCCGACTGGTTACATCAGCAATTTTCCTATGCCTTTCACATACATGCTTGCTGCACTCTGTTAATTTGTAAATTTATATGCCTCACTCAACTACAATCTTCATTCAGAGCATGGTTCATGACTTATTTCCAAACTGCCTAGCACTACGCTTTGTACACTGAACAAATGTCATGTAAAAATAAGGAACGGAGATGTGCATAAGACTGAACCTGGAAACAGGCCAGGAGCTCTGATTGTTGAGTTGACGAGCGAATTCGCATAGTGCGGGGAAGGGGGTCGTGTTCTGCGGTATGAATGAAGACCCGGTCGGCCCTGGGTTTAAATCTCTGTTGGTTTTCCTTATTAGCAGCATCCCTCTGAGATTTTCCTCATCGGTAGAACTGGATGGTGACCACCAACGACTATTGTACTATTGTCACATAATAGTAACAAAGAATAAATAAGATCCCCTCTTATTAGAGGGGAATGGTGCCTGCGCGCAGGAAACGCCAACGTTAATTTCCCTCCCCAAAAGGCAACAAGGAAGTTATCCAATTCTCTGAGAAGGTCACCCGGGGTAATCTCAGCCCCGGGCTGGCCGGAGTGGCTCCGTCACTCAAATCCTTCCCTCCCTCCGCGAGGCAGCGCGTGCCAGAGAATAGGGGCCCGTCAGCGACGCCAGGCTAGCTCACAGCGGCCGGACTCAGAACCCGCCAGAGGCACCCGGCTTGAAGGGTCGGCTTCCTGCCCTTACGCTTCCGTTGGCTTCGTTTAAACAGGCCGCTTTCGACAGCACCCAATCAGGAAGCTCGATCTTCGGCCGCCGCCCAATGAGCGCGTGTAATGGGGGGAAAAAGGGCGTGAAGCCCAATCGCAGCGCCATCACACTTGAGGGCAAAGAGGTTAGGAAGCCGGCATGGCGCTCCGGTCAATAAAATCGATAGCTGGAAGCTGCCTGTGTTCCAGGCTAAGGCGGTGCGGGAGCAGCGCCGCCATCTTCCCCGAAGGCATCTTCCGGTGCCTTTCACCCAAGTTCGGGCAGGAGTTTCCTGAATAACAGCGAAAGGTTTCCGTTAGCCCCGCAAGGCGGCCGATTCCGATTCCCTCCGGGCCTCCCCAGGCACGCTCAGCCCCGGTCCGGCGGGGGCTCCCAAATCTCCGGGTCCGCCAGGGGTCCAGGCCGAGACGGGGAAGGCCGTGGCGCCGGCTTCTGGGGTCCAATGGCGCCACCTTCGGCTCCGCTCTCTGCGCGGGGACCAGGAGAGGCCAGACCCGGCCGGAGAAGGGGAAGGAGGCCGAGGGCGGTGAAGTTCGCAGACGTGGCCGTGTACTTCTCCACGGAGGAGTGGGGGTGTCTGCGCCCCGCGCAGAGGGCCCTGTACCGGGACGTGATGCGGGAGACCTACGGCCACCTGGGCGCGCTCGGTGAGGCCCGGCCCAATTCGCTTCCGCGGGGCCCGAAGGGATGGAGGAGCTTAGGGGCGGGGGTTGGGGGTACGGCAGAGTGTCCAGGGACCTGGCCTGCGACCAGGTTGTGTCAGGGGAGGAGGACAGGGTCTTGGCAGGAGATGACACCGGGTAGGTATTTACCCAGCGTTATCTAGGAGCTGGGCTTCTGACTGGTTCTCCTTCCCCAGGGTGCGCAGGTCCCAAACCAGCCCTCATCTCCTGGTTGGAACGAAATACCGATGATTGGGAACCGGCTGCTCTGGATCCGCAGGAGTGCCCACGGGGGGTAGCAGTCCAAAGAAGTGAGTGAAAAATGCCTGTGGAGGGCCTGTGGCCTCTAATGACTCAGTTTCAAGTTTTGGTAGCTAGGGGTTCCTCTGGCCCGTCCTGTAGTGCTTTACTTACTGTGTTGGTTTTCATAACTTCAGGGTCTTGTCTCTCTGATGGTGTTGGGTGGGTCCACCATACAATGGTTTGTTTACCCATCAGTTTGCAAACTAATGGTCTGCAGTTCTCTATTGTGTGAATGAACCAGTGAGCTTTTCAAAGGAGTTACACTCCGGTGTCCTTCCCAGGATCCCTGTCCTCAGCTAGCTTTGAATTGGGCCCTGAGGCACCTGGTACCTTTCTGAGTTTTCCGGATTTTGGTTGAACGGATCTCATAGGGAACAGCTGCCTGGGATGTAGGGCCCTCTTTCTGCCCTTTTGGCGGGGTGACTGCTGATCAGTGCAGGAATCTGTACTCTTCTCAGGATCTAGCAAGGCTCTGATTGATGCCATTCAGGTAGAAGGACCCCAGATCCACCCACAGGGACGGATGTAACTGTCGGAGCTGGAGTTTTGGTGCCAGATTCTCTGAGACCAGTGCTATCTTTCCAAGATTCAGATCTGACCATGATACTTCCTTACTTAAAACCTGTTAGTTTGCGGGGCATCTGGGTGGCTCAGTCGGTTGAGCTTCTGACTTCGGCTCAGGTCATGATCTTGAGGTCCGTGAGTTCGGGCCCTGCATCGGGCTCTGTGCTGACAGCTCAGAGCCTGGAGCCTGCTTCGGATTCTGTGTCTCCCTCTCTTCTCTGTCCCTACCTGCGTGCCCCCCCTTAAAAATAAACATTAAATTTTTTTTTTTATTTTAAAAAAACGTGTCCGTTTTTGCCACAACAGGTTGGCAAATGGCTGTCAGTTATATCAAGTCACTTGGGGAACTTGGTAAAAAAAAAAATACACAGATTTCCTGGACCCAGAACTATTGACTTACTCTTATGGATGTCTAGGCCGTTTGTAACGGCCCCAGTCAGTTGGCATGTACGTTTAGATTTGAGAACCACTGGATAAAATATAGTTCAAGGCCCTATACAGCAGTGGTTCTCGGAGTATGGTCCTCAGACCAACAGCAGCATCAGTCAGGAAAGAATTAGAAATACAGATTCTTGGGCCCCATCCCAGACCTGCTGAATCCAAAATTGTCTCAATAAGTTATCCAGATGCTTCTGATCACAATAAAATTTGAGACCCATTGGCTTAGACGGCCTTAGAACCTAGAGCTCATAGCCATTATAGCTCATAGCCATTATAGCTCATAGCCTACAGCCAGATCATAGCTCATAGCCTATAGCCAGCTCATAGCTCATTTGTTTCTGCTTCCTTGCCTTACACTTAACCTGTTCAAAAACTTTTAATTTGTAAAATCTGCATAACCTCCAAGAAACCTTTTCTGACTTCTCCAAATTGAGTTAGGGACTCCTGGAATCTCCTCTATTTCTATAGTAGTACGTCACCGTGGCACTGACACAGATTGTCTGTGGCACTAACACTCCTTGAAGAGGGGCTGAGTCTGTTTGTGTTCCAACCTGTAACACTGTCTTAGGCAAGGGTGGGGGCCCAGTATTTGTTAAATTAACTTCTCCCTGTGTTCCTGTAGAAACCAGAACCAGAAAGAAGAATGGAGACAAGGAAGTATTCCCACCTAAGGAGGCACCCCGAAAGGGGAAGCGAGGGCGGCGGCCCAGCAAACCCCGACTGATCCCCAGGCAGACGTCGGGGGGCCCCATCTGCCCGGACTGTGGTTGCACCTTCCCTGATCACCTGGCCCTGGAGAGCCACAAGTGTGCCCAGAATCTGAAGAAGCCTTACCCTTGCCCAGACTGCGGGCGCCGGTTTTCCTACCCCTCCCTGCTGGTCAGTCACCGGCGGGCACACTCTGGTGAGTGTCCCTATGTTTGCGACCAGTGTGGCAAACGTTTCTCCCAGCGCAAGAACCTCTCGCAGCACCAGGTTATCCACACAGGCGAGAAGCCCTACCACTGCCCTGACTGTGGCCGCTGCTTCCGCAGGAGCCGGTCCCTGGCCAATCACCGGACCACGCATACGGGTGAAAAGCCCCACCAGTGCCCTAGCTGCGGGCGTCGCTTTGCCTATCCCTCGCTGCTGGCCATCCACCAGCGCACACACACGGGGGAGAAGCCCTACACCTGCCTGGAGTGCAACCGCCGCTTCCGTCAGCGCACCGCCCTCGTCATCCACCAGCGCATCCACACCGGCGAGAAGCCCTACCCGTGTCCGGACTGTGAGCGGCGCTTCTCCTCCTCCTCCCGCCTGGTCAGCCACCGGCGGGTACACTCCGGGGAGCGTCCCTACGCCTGCGAGCACTGTGAGGCCCGCTTCTCCCAGCGCAGCACCCTGCTCCAGCACCAGCTCTTGCACACGGGGGAGAAGCCGTACCCCTGCCCAGACTGCGGACGTGCCTTCCGGCGGAGCGGCTCCCTCGCCATTCACCGCAGCACGCACACCGAGGAGAAGCTGCACGCGTGCGAAGACTGTGGCCGCCGCTTCGCCTACCCCTCGCTCCTGGCCAGTCACCGGCGCGTCCACTCGGGCGAGCGGCCCTACGCCTGCGACCTGTGCTCCAAGCGCTTTGCCCAGTGGAGCCACCTGGCCCAGCACCAGCTCCTGCACACCGGGGAGAAGCCCTTCCCCTGCCTGGAGTGTGGCCGTTGCTTCCGCCAGAGGTGGTCTCTGGCCGTCCACAAGTGTAGCCCCAGGGCCCAAAACTGTAGCGCTAGATCTGCTCTAGGGGGGGCCAGCCAGAAGGGCGATGCCCTTTAGTGTGGGAAGGACAGTGGCAGTTCATTTCAGTGCATGGAGGGGCCCAGGTCATACAGGGCAGAGTCAGAGCAAAAACCCAGGTTCCCTGCCGCAGAGACCTGAACTTCAGTGTATTCCACCACACTGGCTGCCTTACTGGATGTGTCGAGAACGGAGGGTCCCGTTAGGAGAGGTGACATCATTTGGTTGTTTCCCGGCTACCCTATCCTGAAAGAATTTCTGTGTGTGGATATCAGGACTGAGAGTTCTCCCGTCTGTTTTAGAGGCTGTTGGCTTTTGCTTTCTTGTCACAGGGGTTACCTGTCCTCTTGCACAGTCAGGAGAATCCCATACTCTGCCCCTTCTTCCATACGTGGTTAAAGCCAACCTGATCTAGCCCTCTTTTTACGACACTCCTGCCAAGTGTTTTTTGTTTTTTGTTTTTTTTTTTACCCTTGCTTTAAAACCTCCCTTGACGGGGAGCTTACTACCTCACAAGGCAGGTCATTTCGTTGTGGGATAGCTCTGATCTTTAGAAGGCTGTTCAGGACCACATTCTCCTTCCCTATAAGCCTTGCCCAGAATATGTAGTACTTCATGTGCGTGACAGCATTTCAGAGAACTCTATCACGACTGCTTTTGCCCCACGTTTTCAGGTTAAACAGCATCATTTGGTCCATCATTCCTTAAAGACAGGGTTTCAGTTCCCACACACATGCTCGCTCTCCAAACAGGTGCTGGGTTTTCAATGTTCCTTTTAAAGCCGGCACCACAGTGTGCACAGTACACCTCCTTGGTCTGTACTTGTCTCGGTGGCTCTAGATTGCACTGACTTTGGGGATGGTGGCACTGCACGGGGCTTCATTGGGTGACAGGCACCTAAATACCTAAGGTTTTTGTTTGTTCTTAAACCACATACTGTGAAGCTAAGTCTTCTGCACCCTATGTTTGAAAAATTGGTTCCAGTGGGTCTGGGACATAGGCAAAATGAGCTCTGGGAGAAGACTGATTTTAAGGCAAAGCAGGGGAGCTATGGTCTAGCAGCAAGAGGCAAAACTGGGACTAGCTTGTACTTCATCCAGTGGATTTGGATTCGTTCCAGGCAGCCAGTGGCTGGAAAACCCTTGAGAACTGGGTCTCACCCTTCCCTGATTTCTCATCAGAATAAGGAGACATCAGCACAGACCTTCCAGGAGTCCTCAGCCAACATTTTTCATAAAATGGAGTGAGGCCATTCAAGGAGGGTAGAGTCAACAGTCATCAAGTTGTGCTCATGCCTGCCTTCCTCACATAAGCTCTCCAAAGCAGCAGCAGCAATGTGTCTTAATCTTTGATATGCCTCCCTGGTACCTACCCCTGAGTAGATGCTCAGTAAAGCTTTACCGCATTAAATGAACAAGGCCTACCACTTTGCCTTGGGTAGCTGCACCAAATTGGAATTTCCAAACATGACTTCTCTCCTATTCCAACGGCTGGAGTGGGTCATGTTCCTACCCCTATTGCTTGTTCCTTCGGCTCTCCTCATCTCAGCCCCAAAGTCGGGGAGCAGTTGGGGAACAGTGTTTGTAATTACCTCTGTTCTGGTGTTTAGCAAGTTGCATTGTAACTGTTTCTCCTTGGATGAATGGATGAGCTACCCCAAGACGGGTCGTACCAGATTGGGTCTCATTAAAATGTCTGATAAATGAATTATGTTCCTTGTGGAATTACTATTTATAAAATGTAAGTGTAGGTCCTTGACTGACCAGAAATTTTTACAGTTTTGTTGTTGTTTTTAATGTCTATTTCTGAGAGAGCGGGAAAGGGGCAGAGAGAGGAGACTCCAGGCTCACCCACCTCTTTCTTTACCTAGGAATTTTGTAACTTTCTTTGGCCTGGATTGTAACTCCAAGACTTGGGAGCCACTGGTGGCCAAGTTCCAGTGTGTGGTCTGTGGAGGGTTGAGACGAGTGACAACTTACTAGGTTCCCTAAAGCACTTCAGTCTCAGGGTCCGTTCCATTGACCAGCTGTGATCCTGGCCCTGTTTTCAGTGGGAGATCCCAGTATCCTTCCAATAAACTCCCCCTTCTGTTTTAGGTAGAGTTTGTTACTTGCAACCAAAGAGCGAACGGATTCATAGTCCCAGTATGGATTTACCTCCCATCTGCCTTCATGTCTATGTACGAGCTGTGAAGAAGAAAAAATTGCAGGGTTGCTGAAAGCCAGCATGACGCCTTTCCTGATCTCCAACTTCAGTTGAGCCTTCCTTATTACTTAAGTCTTCCCTCTGTCCTTCACCAGTGAAACACAAGGTTTCACATGGGAACTCTTGACATTCCACTCCCCACTGCCCCCACATTTACCAGTGTGACCACAAGTATTTACTTGCTTCCAGGAACCACCTCAGGGGACTCCCTTATGCACCATGATCGCCAACGAAGCTGTCCTTGGATTTCATCTACTGTCCTCTCAGGGACTTTGCTATTGTTCGTCTCTCCCCTTAATTTTATGGTTTCAGAGTCCCTCTCTTTGCTGGAACACACACATGCCAGTCTTTAAACATGATAAATATTTTTTAAGATTTTATTTTTAAGTAATATCTCATAACCCCAAGATCAAGAGTCACACACTCTACCAACTGAGCCAGGCAGGCGCCCCTCAGCTAAATATCTTGAAGGAGTAGCCTATGTTCACTTTATTCTTTGGCCTACTGCAACAGTATTGTAGCTACTTTGTTGAGCATTTAATGATCCGCCATGTACTGTGTTAAGTACCTTGTACACTCCAATCTAATTTGTAGGAGAACCCCTTCAAGTAAATGTTAGGAGACGCGCCATAATGTGTCTCCAACATTGCCCCGCATTCTGCTGAGTATGCCAAAAATGCAAGGCCCTGCCTTCAGCAAATTCTCCGACAAGCCGATTCAGACCTAGAGCCTCCTGAATGAGGAGGGGTTGGGTCCCTTGATGAAGGACTATGTTACACTGGCAAAAACATGCCGTGTATCTTCTAGCCTTTTCCAAATGGACCTGCAGCCATTTCCCAGAGTGGCAGGGCACAGGAAAAGGGGAAGTCACAAGAGTGTTCAGCGATTACTGGACACTGGATCTAGACATTTTCTAATTCTCGGGGATCCAAAACATGACTGTTAGTTCACCAGGCACAGTGGACTCGTGGAGATCAGGCGGGTGTAGAAAAGCGTTGACTCAGCAGGCCTATGTTGCTTCAACCCTGCACATTTCAAAGAAAGTTCACCTTCAAGACTGGCACTTGGCTCACTCCCGCGAGATAAATTCTGAGCCCTTGTAATATTTGGCCTGATTAGGGTGTTTTGTATGCTGGAGGCCTCGAGTCACACTCTACCAGTCTGACCAGATGAGTTCATCCTAATAACGTGGTTTATGATGAATGCCTGTTTTTGCTCTGGGGGGCTGAGTCTGAGTAGCTGAGGTCAGTCATGTGGATACTCCATGTCTGTATGACTGACCCTCCCCCCGCCCCCAATGAAAACCCTAGACACCAGGGCTGAGTTTCTCTAGTTGGCAACGATTCACATGTATTGTCACAAATCCTTGTTGGGGGGATAAAGTGCATCTCTGCAACTCTACTGGACAAGGACACCTGGAAATTTCCAAGTTTGTGCCTGGTTTCTCCTGGGCTTTGCCCCATGCACCCTTTGCCTTGCTGATTTTTATCTGTGTCTTTTTGCTTTAATTAGCTACAAACTGGAGGATAGAAATAAAGGGGGGGAAATGCAAGGCCCTGACCACTCTTTCACTCTTTCCCCAGCCATTTCTTAGGGTTGTGTTTGCATGAAGCAACTGTCAGGGAGAAATAGTGTCTCTACATGGGACAAAGAGCAGCTTCTTCCTACTTGCCATGAAACGCCAGGTTCCCCCAGCTCATTGTTCCTCCCCCACAGTGCAACTCTGTGTGTCTAGAATCCACTGGGCCCCTCCGTGTCGTCTCTGTGGAGCTTAGGAGGCAAAAGAACCAATGCATATGTGATGCTCAGGTGACATGTGCCATGAATAAGGTCTTTTGTCTCTGACATTGGAGTCTCTTGTCCTCTGCCAGCATCCATGAAACAACAGACTAATTTTTTTACTTTGTAAGTAGGGTAACCTTCACTTGCACACCTGACAATAGGTATTATTTCCCTTTAATAGAGGAGGCTCAGTGATATATTAAGGAACTGGTCCAGGATCACATATCTGGTACATCTAAGGGCCATGATTTCCAAGCCAGGTCTCACTCCAAACCTAGCTGCGAGACAAGGTATTACAACACAGAAACTGTCCTTTAAGACGCCTTGATGACTCAGCAAATCAATGATTTAGTTTTTATCTTTTTTACCTTAGTTTTCCTACCAGAGCTCTCATGTAACTTAGCTTTCATGCCTCATATTCTTCTAGTGTTCCTGGCATTTCTTGTGGTTCCTTCTAGTGTGTACACGTAGGAATTCCTTCTCGGTGTTTCTTGTGAAATGTACACGTTTTCCCAAATTCCAAGAACAATCCGTCAAGAAACTGGGAAAGTGCAAAAAATGTATCATAATTCTCCTGTGAGCTAAAGCTTAACAATAAACATAGAGAAAGAAGGTGCTGGTTTGGAAGGGGTCATTAAAAGCAAGAGCAGGAAATGCTGACTGTGCAGAGTTGAAAGTGAATGTCAACACACCTGTGAAAGGGGCAGGAGCAACTAGAATAAAAGATATCACAACAGGGGCGCCTGGATGGCTCAGTCAGTTAAGCATCTGACTCTTGATTTTGGCTCAGGTCATGGTCTCACGGTTTCTTGAGTTGGAGCCCCGAGTCCCTGCATCAGGCGCTGACAGGGTAAACCCTGCTTGGGATTCTTTCTCTCTCTCTGCCCCTCTCCCACTCATGCTCGCTCGTTCTCAAAATAAATAAATAAATAAAAGCTATCACAACAGGATCAGGTAATGTTACCTGTAGCTGTGGCCACGTTGGAAGCCTGTGTTCCTGGTCCTGTCTGCTGCTAATCAAGAGTCATTCTTGCAAATAAAGTGTTATATTCACAGGATACTTTGCACAAATCTATAAATGGTGTTAGAGAAATAAGTTTTGGAAGCAAAATAAGTTGGTCTCTTTAAAAAAAATTTTTGTTTAAATCTTTATTTTTGAGAGAGAGAGAGAGAGAGAGAGATACAAAGTGCAAGCGAGGGAGAAGCAGACAGAGGGGGAGACACAGAATCTGAAGCAGGCTCCAGGCTCTGAGCTGTCAGCACAGCGCCTGACGCGGGGCTCGAACTCATGAACTGTGAGGTCATGACCTGAGTGGAAGTCAGACGCTCAACCGACTGAGCTACCCAGACACCCCAAAATACTTTTTTTTTTAATTAAAAAAAATTTTTTTAACGTTTATTTATTTTTGAGACAGAGGCAGAGCATGAACGAGGGAGGGCCAGAGAGGGACGGAGACACAGAATCCGAAACAGGCTCCAGGCTCTGAGCTGTCACCACAGAGCCTGACGTGGGGCTCGAACCCACAAACCGTGAGATCATGACCTGAGCTGAAGTCGGACGCTTAACCAACTGAGCCACCCAGGCGCCCCCCAAAATACTCTTAAAGTACTGTGAGAGCTACAAAACTGTGGACTGTTGTGGTAAAATATACATAAAATTTACCATCTTAACCATTTTTAAGTATACAATTCAGTGGCATTAAGTACATTCACAATGTTTTATAACCTGCCACTATCTCCAGAACTTCTTCATCATCCCACAGACACTATGTACCCATGAAGTAATAAACAAATACATGAATGTTGCATTTGCAATTTTGATAGTTATTACCAAATTGCTTTCCAAGGAGGTTGTATGAATTTACACTCCCATCAGCAATATGTGGGAGTGTCTCTACCACCTGTGAAAACACAGTGCATCATTCATTGCTTCATTCAACAGATATTTTGGGCAAGTGCCACAGGCCATGTAATGTCTGCCCTCATGGAGATTTGAGGCTAAAGAAAAAAATAAATAATGTCAGGAAGCGGTCAGTGCAGGATGAGGGGATGAAAGTGATGAGGGGGATTATTTTGGGACAGGAGTGTCAACAAACTTTTTTTTTAAGATTTTATATTTTTTAAAGTTATTGCTACACCCAACATGGGGCTCAAACCCACAACCCGGAGGTCAAGAGTCCCCGCACACTCCACTGACTGAGCCAGCCAGCTGCCCCAGCAAACTTATTTTTTAAATTAATGAATTAATTTTGAGAGAGGGGTGGGGGAGAGAGAGAAGAGAGAATGAGTGGGGTAGGGGCAGAGAGAGAGGGAGAGAGAGAATCCCAAGCAGTCCGCCCCATCAGTGCAGAGCCTGATTCGGGGCTCGAACTCAAAAAAACTGTGAGATCATGACCTGAGCCAAGATCAAGAATCAGACACCTGGAGCACCTGGGTGGCTCAGTTGGTGAAGCATCCGACTTGAGCTCAGGTCATGATCTGGTTCGTGAGTTCAAGCCCCAAATCCAGCTCTGTGCTGACAGCTGGGAGCCTGGAGCCTGTTTTGGATTCTGTTACCTGTAGCTGTGGCCACGTTGGAGGGGCCATGTCTCTCTCTCTCTCTTTGCTCCTCTCCGGCTCGAACTGCCTCTCTCAAAAATAAATAGACGTTAAAAAAAGTTTTTTAAGGGGCGCCTGGGTGGCTCAGTCGGTTAATCGTCCGACTTCAGCTCAGGTCATGATCTCACAGTCCATGAGTTTGAGCCCCGTGTCGGGCTCTGTGCTGACAGGTCAGCGCCTGGAGCCTGCTTCGGATTCTGTGTCTCCCTCTCTCTTTGCCCCTCTCCTGCTCATGTTCTGTCTCTCTCTGTCTCAAAAATACATAAAAACATTAAAAAATTTTTTTTAAGTTTTTTTTTTTTTAATATAAAAAAGAAAAAGAGAGTCAGACACTTAACTGACTGAGCCACTCAGGCGCCCCCCAGCAAACTTTTTGATCCTTACTCATCTGATAGGTGAAAAATACTATCATTCAATTTTAGTTTGCATTCCTCTATTAGGAGTGACTTTTAAAAAGTAGGCTCCACACCCAGCGCGGAGCCCAAGGCAGGGCTTGAACTCAAGACCCTCAGATCATGACCTGAGCCAAGATCAAGAGTCAGACACTTACCCAACTTAGCCACCTAGGTGCCTCTGATTAATTTTTCAAATGCTTTAAGAGATCCCTGTATTTTCTTTTACATGAATTGTCATTTATATTATTTTTTTGTTGCTAGTCGTTGTCTTCTGCATTTGTAGTTTTTAAAAAATTTTTAAAAATTTACAGTCAAGTTAGTTATCATATAGTGTAACAGTGATTTCAGGAGTAGATTCCTTAATGCCCCTTACCCATTTAGCCCATCCCCCCTCCACAACCCCTTCAGTAACCCTGTTTGTTCTCCATATTTAAGAGTCTCTTCTGTTTTGTCCCCCTCCCTGTTTTCATATTATTTTTGCTTCCCTTCCCTTATGTTCATCTGTTCTGTGTCTTAAAGTCCTCATATGAGTGAAGTCATATGATATTTGTCTTTTTCTGACTAATTTCGCTTAGCATAGTACTCTCCAGTTGCATCCACATAGTTGCAAATGGCAAGATTTCATTCTTTTTGATTGCCGAGTAATACTCCATTGTATATATATGCCACCTCTTCTTTATCCATTCATCCATCGATGGACATTTGGGCTCTTTCCATACTTTGCCTATTGTTGATAGTGCTGCTATAAACATTGGGGTGCATGTGTCCCTTCGAAACAGCCTACCTGTATCCCTCGGATAAATACCTAGTAGTGCAATGGCTGGGTCATAGGGTAGTTCTTTTAATTTTTTTGAGGAACCTCCACACTGTTTTCCAGAGTGGCTGCACCAGTTTGCATTCCCACCAGCATTGCAAAAGAGATCCTTTCTCCGCATCCTTGCCAACATCTGTCGTTGCCTGAGTTGTTAATGCATTTGTAGTTCTTAAATAAGGAAATTAGTCCTTTGGGATATAATTTGCGAATATTTTTCTTAATTTGTCATTGTATATTGACTTCTTTTAAAAATTATTTTATTTTTAAGTGTTTATTTATTTTGAAAGACAGGGAGAAAGAGCGAGTGGGGGAGGAGCAGAGACACAGAGAATCCCAAGCAGGCTCTGCGTGGTCAGTGCGCAGAGCTGGATGTGGGGCTTGAACTCAAGAAACCATGAGATCACAACCTGAATAAAAATCAAGAGTCAGATGTTTAACTGACTGAGCCACCCAGGTGCCCCTTTTTTAAATTATTTAAAAATTGAAAAAAAAGGTTATTTATTTTGAGAGTGGGGGGGGGAGGAGGGGGAGAGAGAGAGAGAGAGAGAGAGAGAGAGAGAGAGTCCCATGCAGACTCCAAGCCCTCAGTACAGAGCCCCACTTGGGGCTCAACCCCACGAACCATGAGATCATGACCTGAGCTGAGATCAAGAGTTGGATGCTTAACTGCCTGAGCCTCCCAGGTGCCCCTATTGTAAATATTTTTCTAGTGAAATGTTAGTTTTCATTATTCAGTGCCACACGTTGTGCTTTGACTCATATTGTTTCCTCCAAGTTCATCTGGGAAGGGTGGCAGTTTGCTGGGGAACCGCACAAAACATGGAATACTTCACAAATTTGCTTGTCATCCTTGAGCAGGGGTCACGCTAATCTTCTCTGTATCATTCCAATTTTAGTATGTGTACTGCTGAAGTGAGCCCTGTATGCCTATTTTTAATCTAAAATGAAAAATACTTTTGGGGTGCCTGGCTGGCTCAGTTGGAAGAGCATGCGACTCTTGATCTCTGGGTCATGAGTTCGAGCCTCATGCTGGGTGTAGAGACTACTAAAAATAAATAAACAAATAAAACTTAAAAAAATGAAAAATACTTTGAATTTTGGCCCTTGATTCCAACTGTTATAATTTCCCGGATTTTAATATTATAAACAAAACATTTGTTAGTTGTGCTGTAGTTGATTTGGGGGTACTGTAACTCAACATATAATTTCCCACCTCAGTGTCCAGGTTGTACCTTGCTTACTCTATCATGTTTTATACTTCATAATATTCTTTTGGTCCTTAAAAGAAAAAAAAATCATGTAGGAAAACGATGTGGAAAAAAAGAAACATGATGTGAGTAGCAAAATTTATATTTTTCTTTTTTAAAATGTTTATTTATTTTTGAGAGAGAGACAGAGCATGAGCAAGGGGGGTACAGAGAGAGAAGGAGACAGAGCGCGTGAGTGAGTGAGCAGGGGAGGGGCAGAGAGGGAGACACAGAATCCAAAGCGGGGCTCCAGGCTCTGAGCTGTCAGCACAGAGCCTGACATGGGGCTTGAACCCATGAACCGTGAGATCATAACCTGAGCCAAAGTCAGCTGCTTAGCCGACTGAGCCACCCAGGTGCCCCCATTTTTCTTTTCTAGCCAATACTGGGCCCCTCTGTTCTGTTGCTTTTTCTTCCTCCACCTCCTTTCACTTATTCCACACTGCATAGCAAAAGATTAATGGGTGACAGTGATACAGTGCTTGTAAGGAAGGAACTTGCCATATTTCTTACAACAGACATTGTTGGACTATTTGCCAAAGCACACTTGACTCGCTGGGGAGCTTTTGTACTTTTTCTTGCAGGAAACACAGCCACCTTTGGAACTATAGTTTTCTTGGCCTTTGGGAGCAATGATGACTTCAATTGGCAGCAGTGGAGCAAAGGAATCACTGATCTATCAGAAACTGGACGCTTTGTCATTTGGTGGCAAACAAGAGACAGGAATAATGCTAAACAAAATAATAGCAAACCTCTTAGGGTTGATATAGGTACTCACCTTTTACTTTTATTGTACACAGTATTTTCACAGGGACTTGCTAATGCATTTAAAAGGTTTTTATCTTTTGGAGGAAAAAAATAACCCAAATCTCCATACTATAGGCACAATAGAAGGACCTTACAACATTTTCACGTTAAGTCATTATGCTCCCATTTAGGTCACAGCACAGGCCACTCCCCAGCCACCGAGGGAGGAACTGATTAAATGGGAGAAATTTATTAAATAAGAGAAAATAAAATTTCCTTCTAGAAACCTTTACATTTATGATCAATTGATTTTGTTTCTTTCTTTTTGAAGTTGGCTCCACACCCAACAAGGGGCTTGAATTCATGACCCGGAGATCAAGAGTTGCATGTTCTACTGACTGTGTCAGCCAGGTGCCCCTATAAGCAACTGATATTCAACAAAAATGCGAAGACAATCCAAAAAGTGAAATAGTCTTTTCAACAAAGGGTGGTGAAACAACTGGATATCCACATACAAAAGAATGAAGCTGGATCCCTATCTTCAACCACAAACAAAACTTAACTCAAAGGAGCGCCTGGCTGGCTCAGCTGGTACAGCATGTGGCTATTGAATCTCGGGGTCATGGGTTCAAGCCCCACACTGGGGATAGACATTACTTACTTAATTTATTTATTTTTGATAGACAGAGAGAGAGACAGAGCACAAGTGGCGGAGGGGCAGAGAGAGAAGGAGACACAGAATCCAATGCAGGCTCCAGGCTCCGAGCTGCCAGCACAGAGCCCGATGTGGGGCTCGAACTCACAAACCGCAAGATCATCACCTGAGCTGAAGTCTGACACTTAACCGACTGAGCCACTCAGGCGCCCCGAGATTACTTTAAAAAAAAAAAAATCTAAAAAAAAAAAATAACTCAATATAGACCATAGACCTGATTGTAAAAACTAAAACTCTTAGAAGGTGGTGCCTGGGTGGCTCAGTCAGTTGAGTGTCTGATTCTTGGTTTTGGCTTAGGTCATGGACCATGGAATGGAGCCCCATATCAGGCTCTGCGCTGACAGCAAGGTGCCTGCTTAGGCTTCTCTCCCTATAAGTGAATGAATGAATGAATGAATGAATAAGGAAATAAACACTCTTAGAAAAAAAACATTGGTGTCAATCTGCAATCTTGGGCCAGGTGGTTTGGTGTTAATTTGGATCTTGGGCCCTTTTCAAGTTTATTTATTTATTTAGAGAGAGAGGGAGCATGAGAGGGGTAGGGACAGAGGGAGAGGGAGAGAGAGAATCCTAAGCAAGCTCTGTACTGTCAGCACAGAGCCTGATGCGGGGCTTGAACTCACAAACTGTGAGATCATGACCAGAGCTGAAACCAAGAGTTGGATGCTTAACTGACTGAGCCACCCAGGTGCCTCTGGTCTGGCAATGGTTTTAGATATGACACAAAAAGGACAAATGACAAAAGATATGCACTAATTAAATCAAGATTAAAACTTGTGTTTCAAAAGATACCTTGGAGAGAATTAAAAGACAATCTACTGAATGGGAGAAAATATTCCCAAATGAAAGGGATTTGAATCCATAAACTCTTACACTGACGCTAGACAAAGACATTATAAAAAAAGAAAATTCTATGGGGCGCCCGGGTGGCTCAGTCGGTTGCACATCCGACTTCTGCTCAGGTCATGGTCTCACAGTTTGTGAGTTCCAGTCTCATGCTGGGCTCATTAGCAATGAACAATCCAGAAAGGTAATTAGGAAAACAATTCCATTTATAATAGCATGAAGAAGAATAAAATACTTAGGAGTAAATTCAAGTAAGGAGGCAAAAGACTTGTACATTCAAAACTACGAAATACTGCTGAAAGAAATTAAAGACCTAAATAAATAGAAAGATATCCGTGCTCATGGATTGGAAGACCTAATATTGTTAAGATGCCAGCAATACCCAAAGAAATCTACAGATTCAGTGTAATCAAATCAAAATCCTAAAGGTGATGACGTTTTGAGAGAGGTGGTGGTTGCAAAACATTGTGAATGCTCTAAATGCCACTTAATTGTACTTTAAAAATGGTTAATCACAGGTGCCTGCCTCTGGCTCAGATCACGATCTCACGGCTCGTACGTTCAAGCCCCGCGACGAGATCTGTGCTGACAGCTCAGAGCCTGGAGCCTGCTTCGGATTCTGTGTCTCCCTCTCTCTCTGCTCCACCCCGCCCCTCACCTTGCTAAAAAAAAAAAAAAGCATTAAAAAAAATTTTTTTAATGGCTAATCATGCTTTGTCTAGGCAATATGCAGTTTGCTTCTCTTTTCTTTTTCTCCCAACATTTTATTTTGAAAGTTTTCAAACACACAGTAAAGTTGAAGGAATTTTACAGTGACCACCCATATATTTACCACCTCACCTCATTCTAGCATTAACAATTTACCATACTTGTACTTATCATGTAACTATCCATCTCTCTACCAGACCATTTCCTTTTTTGATGCACTTCAAAGAAATTGTCAACATCAGTACACATGACCCCTGAACATTTCAGCATGCACACTATTAGCTAGAAGGCAATAATATTTGCTTTACATATTTTTGAGTTAAACTTACATAGAATAAAATGAAAATAAATTTTAAGAATTTGCTAAGCTGGCACAAAAACAGACACATAGACCAATGGAATAGAATAGAAACCCCAGAACTAGACCCACAAACGTATGGCCAACTAATCTTTGACAAAGCAGGAAAGAACATCCAATGGAAAAAAGACAGTCTCTTTAACAAATGGTGCTGGGAGAACTGGACAGCAACATGCAGAAGGTTGAAACTAGACCACTTTCTCACACCATTCACAAAAATAAACTCAAAATGGATAAAGGACCTGAATGTGAGACAGGAAACCATCAAAACCTTAGAGGAGAAAGCAGGAAAAGACCTCTCTGACCTCAGCCGTAGCAATCTCTTACTCGACACATCCCCAAAGGCAAGGGAATTAAAAGCAAAAGTGAATTACTGGGACCTTATGAAGATAAAAAGCTTCTGCACAGCAAAGGAAACAACCAACAAAACTAAAAGGCAACCAACGGAATGGGAAAAGATATTTGCAAATGACATATCGGACAAAGGGCTAGTATCCAAAATCTATAAAGAGCTCACCAAACTCCACACCCGAAAAACAAATAACCCAGTGAAGAAATGGGCAGAAAACATGAATAGACACTTCTCTAAAGAAGACATCCGGATGGCCAACAGGCACATGAAAAGATGTTCAACGTCGCTCCTTATCAGGGAAATACAAATCAAAACCACACTCAGATATCACCTCACGCCAGTCAGAGTAGCCAAAATGAACAAATCAGGAGACGATAGATGCTGGAGAGGATGTGGAGAAACGGGAACCCTCTTGCACTGTTGGTGGGAATGCAAATTGGTGCAGCCGCTCTGGAAAGCAGTGTGGAGGTTCCTCAGAAAATTAAAAATAGACCTACCCTATGACCCAGCAATAGCACTGCTAGGAAGTTATCCAAGGGATACAGGAGTACTGATGCACAGGGGCACTTGTACCCCAATGTTTATAGCAGCACTCTCAACAATAGCCAAATTATGGAAAGAGCCTAAATGTCCATCAGCTGATGAATGGATAAAAAAATTGTGGTTTATATACACAATGGAGTACTACATGGCAATGAGAAAGAACGAAATATGGCCCTTTGTAGCAACGTGGATGGAACTGGAGAGTGTGATGCTAAGTGAAATAAGCCATACAGAGAAAGACAGATACCATATGTTTTCACTCTTATGTGGATCCTGAGAAACTTAACAGAAACCCATGGAGGAGGGGAAGGAAAAAAAAAAAAAAAGAGGTTAGAGTGGGAGAGAGCCAAAGCATAAGAGACTCTTAAAAACTGAGAACAAACTAGGGTTGATGGGGGGTGGGAGGGAGGGGAGGGTGGGGGATGGGTATTGAGGAGGGCACCTTTTGGGATGAGCACTGGGTGTTGTATGGAAACCAATTTGACAATAAATTTCATATATTAAAAAAAAAAAAAAAAAAAAGAATTTGCTAAGCATACACCCAAACCTCCATCAAGAGATAGAACATCACTATCACCCTACAAAGTTCCCTCATGGCCTTTCCTAGTTAAACCCATTCCCCTCCCTCCAGAGACTACTGCTCTAATTATGTTGCCACTACAGATTCAATTACGCTGTCATAAAACATCACATAAATGGAATCCTAAGTGTGTGTTCTTTCATGCAGCAAAATGTCTTTATTGCTTCTCTTTTAGATCTTCAATTCTAGAATTCAGAGCTAGGAGAGTGCTCACATCCCCAACACAGTATTTGACAAAGCTCAGAAATTGCTATTCATTAGTGTTACCTGTGTTAGTTCCCCACTGCTACTGTAAGAAATTACCAAACTAAGAGGTTTAAAATAACACAAATTTATTATCTCACAATTCTGCAGGTCAGAAGTCTGAAAATAGGTCTTCCAGGACTAAAGTCAAGGTGTCAGCAAGGTCGCATTCTCCAAACTCTAGAGAATCCATTCCTTGCCCTTTCCAGCCTCTCGAGGCTGCCCCGAGTCCTCGATTTGTGGTCCCTTTCCAGCAATGCGTCACTCCCACCTCTGTTTTTGTTGGCACATCTTCTTTGACACTGATCTTCCTGCCGCCTCCCTCCCTTTTTGTTTACATAACTCATTTATTACAGGCTAGCAGTGTTTCAAATGAAGAAAGACTCCTCCGGTCCTCAGAATTCACTGTGACAACGGAAGTGGTCTTGTAGGTCCAGACACCACCGGCTACTCTTTTCATGCAGGCACTACGATGCCAGATCCCCACAGTTCACGTCTTCACCCTTGTTTTGCCACAGAAGGAGCAAACGTACTTGGAGTGCTGGCTTATTTCAATTTTCTTCACCATTTTCCTGAGGGAGGCAAATGGGTCCTGTATTTACCGACAATTCTGACCTTCTTGGGGCATTTTAGCCATGTCACTGCAAACTAGGTCTGAGCCCAGACAGGACCCTCTTGCCTCCCTTTTATAAGGATCGTTGTGATTACATTAGACCCCCTGGGATAATCCATGATAGTCTTCCCATCTCAAAATCCTTGGCTTAATCACAACTGCAAAGTTCTGTTTGCCGATGTAACATATTCACAGGTTTCAGGGGTTAGAACATGGACATTCTGGGGTCCACTATTCTGTCTGCCATGTCACCTGAATAAATAAAAGACCGTAAAACCATGCTTCTCAAACCGGGTAGCCTGAAGATAGAAAAGAAATATGGTACATATTCTGGATACGCTTCTTATGGATTTGGGAGACAATTTTACTAACTTAAATTAATAAATGGCTTAAAACACTAGACTTCCCCTCTGAGTCAGAAATTCTGCTTCTATGATTTATTCTACAGACACGCTCATATATGTGCCTAAAGAAGTATATCTAAGGCGGGGGGCAGTGCATGTGTGGCTCAGTTGGTTGAGCATCTGACTCTTAATTTCAGCTCAGGTCATGATGTCAGTGTTCCTGAGTTCCAACCCTGAGTCAGACTCTGCACTGACAGCGCAGAGCCTGCATGGGATTCTCTCTCTCTGCCCGCACCCCAACCCCAACCCCCCTCTCTCTCAAAATAAATAAATAAACTTTAAAAAAAATCATATCTAAGGATGTGATTACATTATTTTATGGCAGTAAGACTGGAAAAAAACTAACTGACCATTAACAGAAAATGAACTAGATAGGGGCACCTGGGGGGCTCAGTCGGTTGAGCATCTGACTTCAGCTCAGGTCACGACCTCATGGTCAGCTGTGCTGATAGCTTGCTCAGAACCCTGGAGCCTGCAGGGGATTCTGTGTCCCCTCTCTCTGCCCCTCCCCCGCTCACGCTCTGTCTCTGTCACTCAAAATTAAATAAATGTTAAAAAAAAATTTTAATAAATTTTTAATAATTTTTTTTTAATTACAAAAAAGAAAATGAACTAGACAAACTGTTCCATCCATAGTGGAACACTATGTACGCAGCCATTAAAAAAAGCAGATCTATATGTACTGAAATTGAACAATCTGCAAGGTGCATCAAGTGAGAAAAGAAAGCAAAGTGAACAGTGTGTTTATTATACTACTTATGAAAGGAAGAAAATGTATCCTTTCATGTACCTAAATTATCTCAGGAAGGACACAAGAAACTGGCAATAGAGGTTGTCTCTAGGAAGGGGGAAGGGGAGGGGAGTAGAGGAAGGAGACTTTTTTTTGTTTTAATTGAAGCATAACACACATATGTAAGTGTACGTACAGGTCAATTTTCACAGTCTGAACACATCTGTGTAACCAGTGCCTAGATCAAGAAACAGAATATTGGGGTGCCTGGGTGGCTCAGTGGGTTGAATGTCCAACTCTTGATTGTGACTCAGGTCATGATCCCAGAGTTGTGGGATTGAGCCCCATGTCAGGCTCTGTGCTGGGCATGGAGCCTGCTTGGGATTCTCTCTCACTCCTTCTGCCCCTCCCCCTTGCTCACAGGCATTCTCTAAACAAAAAGAAAAAAAAGAAAGAAAGAAACAGAATATTACCAGCACTGGGGCGCCTGGGCAGCTCAGTTGGTTAAGCGTCTGGCTTCGGCTCAGGTCATGATCTCGCGGTTCCTGAGTTCGAGCCCCGAATCAGGCTCTGTACTGACAGCTCAGAGCCTGGAGCTGCCCTCAGATTCTGTGTCACCCTCTCTCTCTGCCCCTCCCCTGTTCATGTTCTGTCTCACTCTCTCAAAAATAAATAATAAAAACATTAAAAAAAATTAAAAACAGAATATTACCAGCACTTTATTTTTAAATGTTTATTAACTTTTGAGAGACAGAGCGTGAGTGGGGGAGGGCCAGAGGAAGAGGGAGACACAGAAACTGAAGCAGGCTCCAGGCTCCACACTGTCAGCACAGAGCCAGACGAGGGGTGCCAACTCACAAGCTGTGAGATCATGACCTGAGTTGGATGTTTAACCAACTGAGCCACCCAGGTGCCCTGCTTTATTTATTTACTTCAATGTTTATTTATTTTTGAGAGTGAGAGAGAAGGCACACGAGCAGGGGAGGGGCAGAGAGAGAGGGAGACAGAGGATCCCACGCAGGCTCTGTACTGTCAGCACAGAGCTGGACATGGGGCTTGAACTCATGAACCATGAGATCATGACTTGAGCCAAAATCAAGAATGGACACTTAACTGACTGAGCCACCCGGCACCCCTACTTATTTATTTTAAAGTAATCTCTACACCCAACGTGGGGCTCAAATTTATGACCCTGAGAGCAAGGCTCCACTGACTGAGCCAGTCAGCCACCCCATTATCAGCACTTTACAAACAAAAAGCTTGGATTAGTTTTGCCTGTTTTTATATTTTATGTAAATTGAATCACATATTACATACTATTTTTGTGTCTGGCTTTTTTTGCTCAACAGTATGTCTGTAAGATTCATCCATATTATGCATGTAGTTCTAGATTATTCATTCTCATTTCTAAATAATATTCCATGAATAGTATTCCAATGATTTATTTATTCATTCTTCTACTGTTGTGAATAGGTTGTTGGCTACTGCAACTAATGTTGTTTGAACATTTGAGTACGTGTCGTTCAGTAAACCTATGTATGCACTTCTTCTGATTATGTGAGTAGGAGTGGAATTGCTGGGTCATAGATAGGCATGCAAATCTTTAGCTTTAGTAGATACGGACAGTTTTCCAAAGTTGTACCAATTTACACTCCACCTGTAGTATAAGAACGTTCAACATGTTCAAAACTTACTTTTGACTATGCACTCTATTGAATTTGACTATATGATGAAATAGAATGCATATCCACATGAATTGTACAGCTAGATTATGTCTTCAAAGTGGTTTCACTGTACGGATGGACAGTTTTTTGTTATATCCGCAGAACTTTCCTTCTCCGCTCCCATGAATACTACTTGGTTAGAAAAGTTTGAAAAACAGATTAAGAGGTGATTTGATTCATTTCCCAGTTTGATTACTCATTTATGAGCTGTAATTCGAACACAAAATTTCTGATCGAGACAGGGTACAGTAAGTGCTTAGCTAAGCACTTGGCTGAACCTGGGAGCCAGATGATTTTGAACCTGCTTTCTGTCCCTCAGCTGCTGCGTCTGTGAAAGGCAAGACATCTGTGACCTCGGGGCATGGGCCAAATCAAATACCGGGTAGGAATCGTTTCCGCAGCTCGCCCGGGCTAGCCCTGCCCAGGGTACCCAGAGCAGGTTGGTGCAGGCCAGCCCTCACTTCCATCATCTCCAGTTTTCAGCCTTTGGCTTTTACTCACCTTCAAGCCCGGGACATCTGCACCTGCTCGTAACAGGTCTCATGTAAGTAGAAGGCAGTAACCTCAAACCGTCAAAAACACTCTTTTAGATCCTGTCCCGGAAAAGCCAGGTCAAAAGAAAGCCTACTTAAGAAGAGAGAAAGAAAGAGAAAGAGCCTACTGCCTCTCAGCGCGTGCCACCTTCCAGACAGATCGCTCCTTCTCCTCAGCCTTTCAAATAGGCCGCTCTGGAGAGACCAATCACAGCCTTCCTTCTTCCCCTAATCGCCGGCGCCGTCCAATCAACGTACGTCATCTACGACTTGCTGCCCTGCAGGTCCAACCTCCCTTCTGGTTTTCCCCTCGGTGAGGAAGGGCAGACCGGAAAAGCAAAGGAGGTTGAGGTCGAAGAGGCGCCATGTTGGTTAAGGGCAGGGCAGTGGCCGTTCAGGACTTTTTCAGAAGAAAGCTAGCAAAGCTCTAGCGTTTTCACATATTCCAGAAGCCTCTCTTGGCGTAGCACTGAAGGGCTTTTCCATGATGCCTCCCGAGGAGGCCGGGCGTGAGAAAGCAGCCCTGGGGTCGTGAACTTCGCGGACGTGGCCGTGTACTTCTTCTGGGGGACTGGGGGTGTCGGCGGCCAGCGCAGAGCGCCCTGTACCGGGACGTGATGTGGGAGACGTACGGCCGACTGGGCGCTCTCGGTGAGGCCCGGCGGTCCAGCTAGGGGGAATGACGGGAAGGGGGGGGGGGACTGATGTCCCCAGATTCGAGTGGGATGGAAGTGTGGGGCACTGAGGAAGCAGCCTCATCCTTCCCTCTTGGGTTCTCAGCCGAACCCAATGTTTCCCCTCCGTAGGATTTTCAGGCCCCAAACCCGCTTCTATTTCTTGGGTGGAAGGAGAGGTGGAGGCCCAGGATCCAGAGGGTGACGGGGGAAAGGTAACGGGTGGGTACTTCACTCAAACCCAGTATTGGCACCTCTTAGACGCCCGTCCCCTAACTCGAATCCATAGCACACACTGTCCCCTCCAAAGCCCCATCGCGTATCCCTAAACCTCCTCTCCAGAAGGTTCCAATCTCACTGCAAAATGGCTCATAGAACAGCTAAATAGCACTACTTAATCATACTGGGAAACCCCAGTCTAGTACAAAATAGTGCTTGAGTTGTCAGGGCAGCAAAAGGAAAGGAGAAACACACACCTAATTTGATTTTTCTTGTGTAATAAAATGAAGATAAATCTTCCTTTTAGGTATTAATATGTGGACCACAATGCAAGGATAATGTCATTCATCAGAGATTCTAAAATAAAACATGTTGGGGTTCTTGGGTGGCTCAGTCAGTTAAGTGTGGGACTTTGGCTTAGGTCATGATCTCCTGGTTCAGAGTTCCAGCCTCGAGTTCAGCTGTGTGCTGAGAGCTCAGAGCCTGAAGTCTGCTTCAGATTCTGCATCTCCCTCTCTCTCTGCCCCTCTCTCACTCATGTTCTGTGTCTCTCAAAAATAAACATTAAACAAACAAACAAACAAACATGTTTTCTCTGCTGTCACGTCATAATAAATGCTCGTTCCCAGGTCTTCCTGTGGAACCTGGAGTACAGTCCAAGTGTAGACTATTTGATGACATCCCCTTACTGGGGTTGGCCCAAGGGAGGTCATTTAGTGGCTGTTTTGCAAAGGGGTCATAAATAGGTTCAGGGTTGTAAGCTCCACAAAGGCTGAGACCATCACCACCCTCAGTGCCTGACAGAGTAGGGGTTCACCTCTGTTTATCTCCAGCTTTCAGAGCTTTCATGTGTTAACACCGTCCAGATGATGAAATTTGCTTTTACTCCAGGCTAGCTTTCTGGGTTTGATGAGGCCCCAGTCTCGAAGAGCCCCAGTCCAGCAGACTGCCGTATATTCAGACATTCATGCTGCTTCCCAGGTCAGGCCACCATATGGAATATACTAAGTTTGAAGTTTTATCTTTTATCCTGTCTCAGGATCCGGGGATGACAGTGAGGAAAAAGAACTGAACAAGAGTCCAAAACAAAGAGACGGCGCATGAGGAAGTGTCTCTCGAGGAGTGGTTACCATCCAGCAGGCCACCTGGCCCCAGTCACAAAGCCACCTGCCCAGAGCTCTACTGGACTCTGGGAAGAGCCCGATCTAGCCTTGGTTCAAGGACATTACAACCCACAAATCACCCTACTCTTGCCCAAACTGTGGCCACAACTTCAGCTACCCCTCCCTCCTGGCCAACCTGGGGAGCGGCCCTGCCAGTGTGACCAATGCCAGGCTCGTCTCTCCCAGTGCAAACATCTGCTCCAGCATCAGCTCTTCCACACAGGTGAAAAGCCCCACTCTTGCCCTGATTGTGGGCAGCGTTTCCACCAGAGGGGTTCCCTGGCCATCCACAGGCGGGCTCACACCTGGGAGAAGCCCCCCCCCAGACTGCAAAAGTCGCTTCACTTACCCCTACCTGTTAGCCATCCACCAGCGCAAGCACAGAGGGGAGAAGCCCCGACAGCTGTCCCGGCTACAGCCTCTGTTTTGCCTACACCTCCCCGCTGGCTGGCCATCCTCAGGTGCACACATACAGGCGCACACACTGTGTGGACTGTGGCCTCCGCTTTACCTATACCTTTCTCCTCCTCAGTCACCGGCACATTCACTCTGATAGCCCGCCCTTCTCCTGCCCACAATGTGGGAAAGGCTTTAAGCGCAGGTATGCCTTGGAAGCCCATCAGTGGATCCATCGCTCCGGCGAGAGCCTGAGGGAGTAGTGGCCTGTGTTAGGGCTTTCAGAGCCGATCCCTGTTTTGGGAGGCCTCCAGTTCATTTCCGGTACTTTCCAGGTATATTTCAAGAAAGTGGGTGATGGAGCTCACAAGTGATGATTAGAGTTTTCTTTGGAAGGGAAAAGGCCAAGTTTATGCATTTGCGGGATAAGGAGTGGAAAGAAAGGAGGCATTTGAGGAAAACAAAGCTCTGAGTTCAGAGGGCAAGCTGATACCTTGGAAGGAGGCAGGAATCAAAAGCCACTTGAGGGCTGAACCCATTTTCTGAGGCTTCTGCTCCCAAGTCCCATGTGGAGTTTCTTCACTGCCAATCATTTCCCTAACTAGCTTTTCCCCCTGGGTTGTTCTCTCCCTTAGAGCATTCTGCTTTCTGGACTGTAGCTCTCCTGTTCCTCAGAGATGAGATCCTCTGGACGCAAGAGCCTATGGAAGGAGCCTGCACCCTCTCCGAGGACCCTCTGAAATAGAGGGCACACCTTGGGCCCATCCCCAGTGGGGGAAGCTCATCCAAGGATTCTTTTAGCCAGTGCAGGTGAGACACTTGGCAAGGAGACACATGCAGTGTCAAGCCACTGTTGGCACTCTTTGGTTATAAGGGCCTAAAGGTGACGACAGGGAGGAGAACAGTGGCTTCAGCTGGGAAACTGCCCTGCCCTGTGCTCACTCTGTACATAGCGCACTAAAGTATCACGCTTAGCTGAAAGGTTTTTTTTCCCTCTTTTATGAATTAGTGATTACGATGTTGTGTGTTTGTTTTTTTTTTTTCCTCAGATATTCACATGTTCTCTGGATTTTACACCTTCTGAATAAAGATGTGTTCTTGGACCACAGCAGGCGGAAACAAAATGCTGGGACTTTTGTTTAAAAGAAAGAGTAAATTACCGGTGATAAGGGTTGAAATCAAGGCCTAGTATCTCCAGTCTAATTTTTACTGTAACGTTTTTATGTGTCAACAGTTAAAAGGGGTCTTTGTGACCCACTTAGATCCGCTAGCCCTATTTTCGATTAGGAAACTCTTGAAGGAATAAGCAAGGAAGTGGATGGGACTAAGCATGTCTGCATGCCAGGCATGGTGCCAGGGGATTCAAATAGCTCTTTGAACAAAAGACTGCTCTCAAAACCCCTGGGTTCCAAAAATGATTATTTTCTAGAATGTTTATGTATTTTGAGAGAGAGAGAGAGAGAGAAAGCATGTGCAGGGGAGGGGCGGGGGGGGGGGGTGGGGGAGAGAATCCAAAGCAGGCTCCACGCTCAGCAGGGAGCCTGACACGGGCTCGAACCATGACTAACAATATCACAACCTGAGCCGACATCAAGAGTTGGATGCTTAACCGACACTTAACCACCCAGGAGCCGCCCCCCCCCCCCAAATGATTATAACTGGGTGTTATTTTACCTCACCACATAGCCTCTCCTGAATTGGTAGACATGGATTCCAGGCTGGGCTCAGTCCCAAGTAGCTATGGGCCTTAAGCATGTCATTCAACCTTTCTAAGCCTCAGTTGTCTCACTTGTCAACCTCACAGGGTTGTTGGAGATAAAACGTGAAAGCACCTAGCATGTCTTCATAGTCTGAAGTGACTGAGTGCCCTCGTGTCACCGTATGACATTTTTTCAAACATTCAAAAGAGTTGTAAGAATTTTATGGTAAACACTCGCGCCCATCATTTAGATCCCACAATTAATCCAGATTCTACAATTATGCTTTATCACATGTCGATCCATCTCTCTAGCCCCTGTCCGTTTGTTTATGCGTCGTATTTTATTTCACAGTAAGTTGCAGACCTCATTACCCATCATTCCTCAGCTCTTCAACATAAGGCTGAGCTGTACGCAAGAAACTTCGGCGTTCCGTTATAACTAAAGCTATCTTCTGCATGTTTTATGAATTCTCATAGTCCTATGTGATCGAGATTCTGGAACAACATG
The DNA here is from genome assembly GCF_023721935.1 of Panthera uncia. Lineage (NCBI taxonomy): Eukaryota > Metazoa > Chordata > Mammalia > Carnivora > Felidae > Panthera > Panthera uncia. The sequence goes on along the minus strand of NC_064815.1, from coordinate 17,503,105 downwards.
TTAGTGGGCAATCAAAACATTTTGAAAGCGAGAGCATCTTTGTATTTTTATGTGTGGCAGGAAAAACAACATGACCTCAGCCACTTATGATGAAGCACAGTTTTAGTCTTGAAGGTGTGTTTCAATCCGATTAGTTAACACCCAAGTTTATTGTTTAGCTCTATCTCCTTCTTAAGTTTTCTCTATCCCTCGTGCAAAAAGAAGTGGTTTATAACATTGTACGTGAGTACACAAAAGTATTTTTTGGTCCAGGTGAAATCCTTTGTAGTTTCTCTTTAGGTAAAGTTGATTCTCTGCTTGGAAGGAGACTCCTATCTGGAGGCACATTTTTCCTTACTCTATTTCTACACTATTCATCACTGTGAGTGCAGTGAGGCCCCTCCAGGACTCAAGGTTTGTTTTTTTTTTTTTAATGTTTATTTTTGAGGAAGAGAGAGAGAGACAGAGTGAGCAGGGGAGGGGCAGAGAGAGAGGGAGACACAGAATCCGAAGCAGGATCCAGCACAGAGCCTGATACGGGGCTGGAACTCACGAGCCGTGAGATCACGACCTGAGCCGAAGTCGATGCTGAACCAACTGAGCTTGGGGCACCTGGATGGCTCAGTCGGTTGCGCGTCTGACTCCGGCTCAGGTCGAGATCGCGCGGTCCATGAGTTCCAGCCCCACGTTGGGCTCCGTGCCCATTGCTTGGAGCCTGTTTCGGATTCTGTGCCTGCCGCTCTCTCTGACCCTCTCCCGTCCGTTGTCTGTGTCAAAAAAATAAATAAAGGTTAAAAAAAATTTTTTTTTAATTCTTTTTAATGTTTATTTTTAAGAGAGAGAGAAACAGAGCATGAGTGGGGGAGGGGCAGAGAGAGAGAGGGAGACACAGAATCTGAAGCAGGCTCCAGGCTCTGAGCTGTCAGCACAGAGCCGGACATGGGGCTCAAACTCGTGAACTGTGAGATTGTGACCTGAGCCAACGATGGACACTTAACCGACTGAGCCACCTAAGCGCCCCTCCAGGACTCAAGTTTTAAAAAATTATAAAATAAGCAAGTAACTGTTGAGGTGATATCAGTGGAAGGCACACCAAAAGCCAGAAGTATTTCAGTGAAAACCAGCAAAGGTGGGGCAAGAAAATACAAAGACGGAAAAAGGCACTAGCTTGGGCAGCAATGAATAATTTGTGAACACAAGGGGGAGGGGCGGGGACAGCAGGTGCTAGCGCAGGCAGGACAGCCAAGCAAGGAGTGATTCCAAGACCAGACAGTGGACTGCCGTCAACAGAGAGGAGGGTTTTGTTAATCCAAGGACCAAATGGCACCTGCCTGATTGCAGGAATATTCCCAATGGGATAAAGCTATCTAGTATCTGTAGTCCAATGCCACAAGCCATTAAGCTGATCCATCTCGACTGAAAAACTAGGAGGATTTTGAATCTAGGAGGCAGAGGATACAATCCAGGACAGTGGGGAAGTAAGACCCTGGACGACAGCTAAGGCCCAGTCCAGTTTGAGGGCTCAAGGAGGGAGGTTTCCCGGGGCGGGGGTGGGGGGGGTGGGGGTGGGGGTGGGGAATGGGAATTTGAGGTTTGATGCTATCCCTGGTAGTTCAGAACAAGTTAAAGAAGCAGAAAGGGCAGATGATGCAAGGAGAAAGGAAATATAATTAGAAAGTTTTTAAAAGCGGGTGCCTGGGTGGCTCAGTCGGTTTAAGTGCCTGACTTCGGCTCAGGTCATGATCTCACAGCTCGTGGGCTTGAGCCCTGCGTTGGGCCCTGCGCTGATAGCTCGGAGCTGGAGCCTGCTTTGGATTCTGTGTCTCCCTCTCTCTGCCCCTGCCCCGCTATTCTCCATCTCTCTCAAAAATAAATAAACATTAAAAAAATTGAAAAAAAAAAGTTTTTAAAAGCAAACAATGACAATGGCAATATTACAATATGTAAATGTACCAAATCAACATGTTATACACCTTACATTTACACACTGCTATATGTCAAATACATTTTAATTTAAAAAAAGCAAACACTGACCAGAAAAGAAACATAATCACAGCATGTATAGGAAATTTCACAAATTTATTACCTCACGTCTGGAAAAAAAGTGAGCAAAATGGGGCTAGAAACCAAGCAAGTATCATTGCAGGATGCTCACAAACAATTTCTAAAATGAGTCTATCAAGAAACAAGAAAAGCGTATTTTTAAAAATGAAAGCTCCAGAAGAAGTGGCTAAGAGTTAAAAGTATATTGATCCAGGGGCACCTTGGTGGCTCAGTCGGTTGAGTGTCTGGCTCAGGTCATGATCTCCGTGGTTCATGGGTTCGAGCCCTGAGTTGGGCTCTGCACTGATGGTGTGGAACCTGCTTGGGATTCTCTCTCTCTCTCCCCTCCTTTCTGCTCCTCCCCTGATCCCACTCTCGCTCTCTCTCAAAATAAATAAATAAACTTAAAAAAAAAAAAAGGTGTATCGATCCAGTTTGGGAAGATGAGAAAGTTCTAGAGAGGATGGTGGGGATGGTTAAGATGGCAGTGAAATAAGTCAGACACAAAAAGACACATGCTATATGGTTCCACTTACAGGATGTACCTAGAATTGGCAAATGCATAGACACATAAGGCAGATTAAAACTTAACCAGGAGCCAGGGTAGAGAATGGGGAATGACCACCTAGTGGGTTCCCGGTTTCCTTCTGCAGTGATGAAAATGTTTTGGGAGTAGATAGTGGTGATGGTTGCTCAGCATTGTGAATGTAATTAACACCACTGAACTGTAAAATTAAAAACGGTTCAAATGGCAAACTTTATATCTTGTGTATTTTACAATTAAAAAAATAATGTAACATACAAAACCCATTAAACTGTACAATTTAAATGCAAGAGGTATCTATTGAGCTAATTTAATCTCAAAGCTGTTAAACAAAATGCCTTATACAAACGTTCACAGCAACACAAAAGGTGGAAACAACTCAAATTTCCATCAGCTGATGAATGGGTAAACAAAATGTGGTATACATGTGTCCCCTCACTTTTCAAAAGCTCCCATTAGGCCACTTCACTTTAAGAAAAACCTACGTTAAGGGGTGCCTAGGTGGCTCAGTTGGTTAAGCGTCCGACTTCGGGTCAGGTCTTGCGGTTCATGAGTTCAAGCCCTGCGTTGGGCTCTGTCTGACTGTCTGACTCAGCTCTGTCTGAGCTGACAGCTCAGAGCCTGGAGCCTGCTTGACATTCTGTGTCTCCCTCTCTCTCTCTCTGCCCCTCCCCTGCTCGTGCTCTCTCTCTCAAAAATAAACAACCATTTGAAATAATATATTTGTTAAAAAAAACACAAAAAAACCTACATTAGTACCCATTTTCACTAACTGAAAGAGAGCCAAAAAGAATTTTTGCTTTTACAGAGGCAGCTTGCACCCCAAGCAGCAAGAGTGGCCCCACCAAGCTCCTTCCCAGGGAACTACACTCAGCCCCTTGGCATCAAGCTACTATAGCTTTGAACTGTGTGAGTATCTGTTCTTGATCTAGATTTATTTTGTGCGTCCTACGGTATAAGTAAAGCCTAAGAGAGGTTATTTTTGGGGTCTGGAAATGTTTAAAAAAGTTTTCCATATAAGTTAATGGTAATTGTTTCTTGGCTTTACACCATTTCTGGGTGGCTCAGTTGGTTAAGTGACTGACTTCGGCTCAGGTCAAGATCTCATGGTTCGTGGGTTCGAGCCCCACACTGGGCTCTGTGCTGAGCACTTGCTTGGAGCCTGGAGCCTGCTTCAGATTCTGTGTCTCCTTCTCTGTCTGCCTTTCCCCTGCTTGTGTTCTGTCTCACTCTGTCTCTCAAAAATAAATGTAAAAAAAACCTTTTTTTTAAAAGAAAGGTTTCATAGAAACATTCTACTATCAGATAGCAGGGAAAACCTATATCCATACAGTAGAGTATTATTCAACCATAAAAGGAGTGAAGCACTGATAAATGCTACATTGATGAATCTTGAAAACTTTTTGCTAATTTCAGAAATCAGACATGTAAAGGCCACAGATTGCAGGATTCCATTTCTGTGAAATATCCAGAAAAAGTAAATGCATAGAGACAGAAAGATTCGTGATTACCATGGGATGGAGGAAGGGGAGAATGAGGAGTGGCTGCTCAAAGAGTTGGGGGTTTCCTTTAAGGGTGATGAAAGTAGTGATAATGTTTGCATATTATTAATGTACTAAATGCTATTGAATTTTAAGGTATAAAATTAGTTTTTGTTATGTGTATTTTACCACAATCAAAAATTGTGTAATGACTGGAAAGTGTGTACAAGGAGACATTCAGGGGTGACATCTAAGATGTGTATTTTGTTTTGAGTGATGGTTAACACGGTTGTATGCATTTGTCAAGACTCAGCGAATTTTACATTGAAGAGCTGTGCGTTTTACTTTATGTACATATAATTCAAATTAACAAAAGAGTTCAAAGTGGTCTTTAGGGAACAGAGTGAAAAGAGTAGGGGAGCTGCCTTTTTCATTAAAAACCTTTGCATTACTTTTTAAAAACCATGACTATTAGTTAATTTGGAAAAAATTAAAATGTAATTAAAAATGTCCCCATTCCGATTCCAACCTCACCAACCAAGTTCTCCCCCTAAGCTCCAGTCCAGAGACTGACAGCCGTCCCGCGATGCAAGGAGTCGGGCGCGATCCACAGCCGTGGTCCCAACGGTAAACGTGTACCTGGTTTCTACCTCGGCTGTACCCCAGGGCTTGGCCAGAGCATTTGCGTCTCTGGGGCTGGGGACCGGATTCCAGATCCTGCCGCGGGAAGGCGAGGAGGGACAACGTCGAGGACACAATGCGCAGCGCCACACGGGCCGAGGGCCGCCAGAGGTTCCATAGCCAGCCGAACGAGGGGTGATTTCCAACGCTCCACTCGCCCGGCCGGCCGGGCGGTGCGGCCTCTTCCTGCTCTTGGAACCAATCACCGGCCGCCTGGCAGTGCAGGCAAAGAGCGGTGCTGGAAGCCACGGTCCGTCCATCCTTCTTGAAGGCAGGAAGGCTCCGCCCCTCAGCCCACCTCTACCCAGTTCCCATTCCGCCCCGTCCCGCCTATCTCCTCTCCCACCCCACCTGCAGCGGCCATTGTGGTTGAGGGCAAGTGGCCGCTGAGGCCGGAGAAGCCAGATAGGCGCCATGTTTGGTATGATCAAGGAATGGCGCCCTTAAAGAATCCAGAGACAACTGGAGCCAGGATGTCGCCATATTTTCTGAAGACACCTTCCGGGTCTCTTAACCCGGCTATCTAAATCCAAGCTGCCATGAAGTGAATAAACACCGAGGGGTTTTGTTTGTCCCCATCACACCCCCCCGAATCCCTAGCAGCCAGTCCCTGCTACCTCGGTGCCCTCGACTGCGTCCGGACGCTAAGGCTGGGCGGGGCCCCGGCCTCCGGAGCCCTTCCTGTGGACGACGAAAGCTGAGGCCGCGCGCGGGGAGGCAGTGGCCTGGGGGACAGGGCGGCCGCTGCTCGGGGCCGGGAGGCCCCATGGCGCCGCCCCCAGCCCCGCTCCTGGCGCTGAGACCGGGGGAGACCGGGGTTGGTTGTAAGAAGCCTGGGGCCGTGAGCTTCGCGGACGTGGCCGTGTACTTCTCCCCGGAGGAGTGGGGGTGTCTGCGGCCCGCGCAGAGGGCCCTGTACCGGGACGTGATGCGGGAGACCTACGGCCACCTGGGCGCGCTCGGTGAGGCCCCGGGTCAGAATCCCCCCCACCTCCTCCTTCACTGGGGTTCACAGGGGAGATGACGTGAGGACCGAGAGGATTGTGAGCTCTAATCCCGCACTATTCCACCAACAGCACCACAGCCACCTCCATTCCCAGGGCTTCAGGTTAGGTAGGGAGTGCTTCCATCCCGCATCCCCTTCCTTCAAGCAGGAGCGTTGCAGAACTTGTCCAGCTTGAGCATAAGTTCTGAGGAGGTGCCCTTACCCTGGCAGGGGGATGCCATCTTCCCAGGACAGCCTCTCAGGCCAGCACTGTGATCCCTGTTCTCTCCCAGGATTCCCAGGCCCCAAACCAGCCCTCATCTCTTGGATGGAACAGGAGAGTGAGGCTTGGAGTCCCGCCGCCCAGGATCCTGAGGAGGGGGAAAGCCTGGGAGGAGCTCTGAGAGGTGAGGGATTGTCCCAAGTCCCCCCCCCTCCCTTGGCGCTCCAGGGCTTCCTGTTTCACAGAATTTTCTTTTGAATCCCCACTGCCAGCGTCCCTAAAGGAATTAAAGAGACTGCCAATGTTGGATATTAAAGAGGAAAGAAGACAGACCTGGTACAAAGTTTTCAGAACTTGGGACAGTAGTCACGTTAGGACCAGAGTAGGAGAAGTAGGAGCCCAAGTCCAAGACTCTGGTTTCTAGGTCCCACTTGGAGAAAACACCAGCCACTCTTCCCTTTTCAAGAACAATTAAAAACCCCTAGGAATGGAAGCGGCTTCAGGTCTGCCTTTCACATTCCTCAAGCAAGGCAAAGTGGTACAAGAGAAAATGCCCAGTAATCAACAACTTGGTTCCCCCCCCATCACCATCCCCTAGCTGAATGCTCTTGTGCAAATGTTTCCTCGTCTGTAAAAGTCTTACCCTACAAAAAAAAAATTGAGAAAACACAACAGTGATAGCTACTGTTTTCTTGAGCATTTACTAAATGCCAAACATGCTTCTACTGATTTAATCCTCCCGGAGACCATGTGAAGTAAAGAAACCTTTGAATCCCATTTGCTACATTGAGACACCAAGGCCCAGATAAGTCACTCTTCAAAGCTTGTGTTTTAATCGCTGGACAGTACTTTTCTGACACTTCCTAAGTAAAAGAATCCTATAACCTGAGACGGTGGAAGCAAATGTGTTTTAAAACGTATCTTAATTCCTGTTTCCCAGGAGGCACCCCAAACAAGAAGGAAGAGGCACCAGAGGAAGGGCCAGGAGCCAAGGGACCCAGAAAGACTCCTGGGAAGGAGCCTTCTAAAGAGCTGGTTAAACACAACCCTGACTGGACCGTAAGAAAGGTTTCGGCAAGAGCACAGCAACCCACCAACGCTGCCTGGAACCAGAGCACAGGTGTGCAGCCCTCGGTCCCGGTGCCTGGCGTGGACACACAGGACAGCCAGCGGCGTCACGTGTGTGCAGACTGTGGCCGCCGCTTCACCTACCCCTCGCTGCTGGTCAGCCACCGGCGCATGCACTCAGGGGAGCGACCCTTCCCCTGCCCCGAGTGTGGCATGCGCTTCAAGAGGAAGTTTGCTGTGGAAGCCCACCAGTGGATCCATCGCTCCTGCTCTGGGGGGCGGCGCGGTCGGAGACCTGGGATTCGGGCTGTGCCTCGGGCTCCGGTGCGGGGGGACCGGGACCCGCCGGTGCTGTTCCGACACTACCCGGACATCTTTGAGGAGTGCGGGTGAGCTGCTCCAGCAGGCTGGGGTGGAGCCTGACCTTGGACTGCCTGGGCCCCCCAGGGAGGCTCCCGAGTCAGGGATTTGGGAACCAGAAATTCATCCCTTGGGCTTCCCTCGAGGATCCCTCAAGTTTTCAAACTTGTAAAAAGAAAAGTGCCTGTAAAGATTCAAATAGATTAAACTTGATGCTACTCCCCTCTCAGGCTTTCTAAAAAACTGAAGAGGGTAGACTTTTCTCAAAGTGTTCATCTCAGCAGCACATGCCACCGAGATCTTTCTGGGGTCTCAGAAACCAGCCCTTGCTGCTTCTCTACAGAGGAAGCAAATGCTGAGGGGACTAAGGCCTGGGGAGGCCCCAGGGGGTGGCAAAGCCCTGGCTAATTGACAGCAGCAGGGAGTCTGGGAAGTGAAGTGGGTGGAAAGAACACAGATGCACGGATCTAGTCTCTGCAACTTGTCCCCAGGTACAGCTGGTAAGTCACATGCCATCCCTGAGCCTCAGCTCCCTCACCTGTAAAATAGAGATTCATAATATCTACCTCAGAGGGTTACTGTGAAGGCTGAAATTTTAACAAGGTAGTATGTACAACATAGTAATTGTGCAATAAACATTTGTGGGAAGAACAAATTATTGTTGATATTTTATGCATTTTAAGGAAAATGTAAAGAAGCCTGCTAAAGAGGCAGGGCATGGATATCAGCAGCCACATTTTGCAGATGAGTAAACTGAGGCTCTGAGAGAAAAAGTGATTTTCTCAAAGCGTCACTGCTATAAGGCAGCAAAGCTGGAAACTGACACAGTGCCTAGAAATCTGCCACTTTATTTTTCTTTTTAAAACTTATTTATTTATTTTGAGAGAGAGCGAGCGCGAGCAAGCGAGCGGGAGAGGGGCAGAGAGAGAGAAAGGGAGAGAGGGAGAGAGAGAGAGAATCCCAAGCAGGCTCCATGCTGTCAGCATAGAGCCTGACACCGGGCTCGATCCCACAAACCGTGAGATCATGACCTGAGCTAAAATCAAGAGTCGGACGCTTTACCAACTGAGCCACTCGGGCGCTTCTATCTGCCACTTTCAATGGGCAGTCCTATCTGGACAGAAAACAGATCAGGGGCTCAGGTGTGGCTGAGGTGAGAAAGGAGGCCTGGGCGGAGGTCTAGCCCTGCCTTCCTGGGGGAGTCTCAGCAGGAAACAGAGTCCCATCAAGGCCGGTGACCTTGCACTTAGAAAGTGCCATCAACATTCAGTGGCCATATGTTGAGTGGCTTCTGTGGGAGACTGCTAGGTGGTAAGGGAATTCTGGGATAAAGTAGGCTGATCCCATTCATTCATTCAGCAAACACCCTATAAGGCCTCTGTGGGTTTTTGTGCTGGGCTCCAGGGACACTCAGACTCACTCGGATTCAGGTCCCAAGTTCCATGTGGGAAGATAGTGATTGGGGCTATGATGGAGGAAGCCCAGAGGCACCACCTAACCCATCCTGGCTGGTGATACACCAGGAAATGCAGCTTGGAGGAGATGGTTGTGCTTCCCATGACATGAGTAGGAATTAGAGTAGAAATAGAGCAGAGTAGGAATTGGTGTGCGTGGGAGGGAGATTTTCAGGCAAAGGGAGCCTTGTTTCATAGAAAGGATAAAAAGTCGGCACAGTGTGGAGTAGAGGTTAAGAGCATGGTCTCTGGAGTCAGACTGTCTGGGTTCGGACCCTGACTCACTTGCTTTTTTTTTTTTAATTTTTTTTTTTTTCTAACATTTATTTATTTTTGAGACAGAGACAGAGCATGAACGGGGGAGGGTCAGAGAGAGGGAGACACAGAATCTGAAACAGGCTCCAGGCTCTGAGCTGTCAGCACAGAGCCCGACGCGGGGCTCGAACTCACAGACTGTGAGATCATGACCCGAGCCGAAGTCAGCGGCTTAACCGACTGAGCCACCCAGGCGCCCCCTGACTCACTTGCTTTATAGCAGTGCAGTCCCTAGCAAGTCACTTCTTGCCCCGCCTCTCATGTGCCTTAGTTTCTTCATCCATGAAACCTGGATAATAAAAGCACCTACCTCATAAGAGTGGTGTAAGGATTAAATAAGAGGGTACAGGGGCCCTTGGGTGGCTCAGTCGGTTAAGCGTCTGACTTTGGCTCAGGTCATGATCTCACAGCATGTGAGTAAGGGCCCTGCTTCAGGCTCTGTGCTGACAGCTCGGAGCCTGGAGCCTGCTTCGGATTCTGCGTCTCCCCCTCTCTCTGCCCCTCCCCTGCTCACGCTCTGTCTCTCTCTCCCTCAAAAAGAAATAAACATTAAGAAAAGAAATTTTTAAATGAGATAATACAGAAGAGAACCTGGCACGTTAGAGTTTAATAAACAGTGGTTATTGTTATTCCAAAACAATACAAAATAGTATGTGAAGAGGGCAAGGAGGAGACCTGGACAGGTCTTCTGATTCAAGGAAGGTTTCCTGGAGGAGGTGGTTCAAACTGGCCTTGAAGGAAAGGAAAGATATCAACCAGATGAGGCATGTATAGGGAGTGGTCAGGGGCTCCACCTGAGTGAAAGGTAAAGAACCAGGTACAGAGTCATAGAAGACACCTGCAGTAACCTGGGAAGGTCACAGATCCCAGCGGGAGGGCTTGGGGTTTACCCTGTAGGCACTCAGGAGCCATAGAAAGGTCTTGAATAGGAGCAGGGCTATTTGACTAGTGCTGTCTGAAGATGTCTTTGTAAAACAGTGTGGAGCGTGAGTAAGGAGACCGGACTAGGAATCCGTTCGGCATTTGCTCCCAGGTAAAGGTGAGTGAGAGCTGCGATCAGGCTAAAGACTTTTTCTTTTCCTTTTTTTTTTTTTTTTTTTTAAGGTTGGTTTATTTTTGAGAGAGAGAGACTTCAAGTAGGGGAGAGGCAGAGAGGGTGAGAGAGAATCCCAAGCAGGCTCCATATAGCACGGAGCCTGACACAGTGCTCAATCCCACTAACTGTGAGGTCTTGACTGGAGTAGAAACCCAGAGTCAGAAGCTTAACCGACTGAGCCACCCGGGTGCCCCCAGCAAGACTGTTTCTTGCAGCTGCTCTGGTTTGCTGACTTTTGAATTGGGGAGAAAGATACTCAGGAGAGGCTTCTGCCATAGAATCTGCATGGCTCGGTGACTGACAATATGAGCTATGAACAAGTAAGCCCCAGAGGGTTCAAGCATGGAGAACTGGAGCAAGGGAGCCAGCAAGTGGGAAGGCGTAGAGGCCAAGGGATGACCAGTCCTAGAGAGGGATGAGTCAAAGAGAAAGGGAAGCTGGAGAGAAGAGGCCCCACCAGGGAGGGAGGAGCAGAACCAGGCACAGTGTATCAAACACAGAGTTGCCCAGGGCAGCTTAAGGCACAGAGGGAGTGCTGTCTGCTTTCTTTCTCATGTATCCATTTAACAAGTAACAAATAGTAAGCATTTGCCATGAACTAGGCACTATTCTGTGTGCAAGATACTGCAGGGAAAACAGACATAGGAACCATTTTGGAACTTACTTTTGAGAAGCGTGGGGAGAGACAAGTGATAAGCCAGTACCTAAGTAAGACAAGGTATTGTAACTAAATAATAAGTACTACAAAGGTACTAAGACAGAGATGTGCTCAAAGTGCCTGTTGCAGATGGGTACTTAGGCCAGGCCTTGGTACAGAGGAGACCTCTGAACGGAGTTCCAAACGATGAGAAAGAACCAAGGGGAAAGGGGTCAAGTGGCAGGATGTGGGAGTGGGGGAGCGCAGGGTTTCAGAGGCTGGGAGTCGGGGGCAGGCAGGGGTTCCCAGACAGACGGAATAGCGGACGCCATGCTCTGAGGTAGGGATGAGTTTGGGTGAGGTGCAGAAAGGACACTAGTGGCTGGATGGAGGAACTGAGTGGAGAAGAATTACAGGTGAGCTTGGAGGAGGGGGAAGGGAGTGGGTCACAGGACTCTGGCTGGCCACGGTGCCAAGTCTGGATTGATTCTAAATATATTGGGAAGCCACTGGGTTATGATTTTTTTTCTTTCTTCTTTTTTTTTTTTGCCTTGTGATAAAATATACACATTTTACCATTTTAAACATTTTTAAGTGTACAGTTTACTGGCATTAAGTACATTTACATTGTGTGCATCCATCACCACCATCCCATCCCTCTCTAGAACTTTTCCATCTTCCCCAGCTGAAACTCGGTACCCATTAAACACTGACTCCCGACTCCTTTCCCCAGGCTCCTGCAACCACCATTCCACCTCCTCTATGAATTTGACTGCTCTAGGGACCTCATAGAAACCACTGGGAGGTTTTGTTTTGTTTTGTTTTTTAATGTTTATTTTTGAAGGATGGGGGGAGGGGCAGAGAGAAAGGGAGACACAGAATCCGAAGCAGGCTCCAGGCTCTGAGCTGTCAGCCCAGAGCCCTACGTGGGGCTGGAACCCACGAGCCGTAGATCATGGCCTGAGCTGAAGTCAGACACTTAACCGACTGAGCCGCCCAGGCGCCCCACCACTGGGAGGTTTTAAGTAGAGTGTCAAGGTGATGTGATTTGCAAACCCATTCTGGCTGCCCTAAGAATGGGCTGCAGTGGGACAAGCAGAGTGGAAATGGAGAGTAGCAGAAGGACCAGAGGTAACCACTGAGAATTAAAAGGACAGGACCTGTCTGTGGGCTGGATGTGGGGGCTGAGGCATCAGAGGAGCCTGGAATGATGATAAGGTTTTGGCTGAGTGAGGAGGTGGAATGGAGGAGCCAGTTCCTGGGGGGGGCCCTGGGGTGGGGGGTGGGGGCGACGACAGGGTGGACTGCAGCATTTTAGAGCTGGAAGGGAGCGCTTGGGAGCTGGTTCCAAAGGTTTAAGCAGGGTTTAGGAAGCTGTGGGTGGAACAGGTTTCTTTGCTGAGGAGGGGTGTGGGGAAGAATGCTTGTTCTTTCCAGAAGCTCTCCTGTAAATACTGTTCCACAGAATACGCTCTGAGAAAGGCTGAGGCCCGGTCTTAAAGACCTTATTTAAGATCACACAGTTGAATTAGGGGCAGAGGTAGGCTTGGAACCCAAAGCTCTCGATTTCTCAGTGGGTGAGCCTGCTCTTTTCACTACACCAGGCTGCAGTGTCAGATGGATGGGACAGGCAAAAGCTGGAAGCCCAGAGACCAGCCAGGTGACCCAGGCCCAAACCATCAAGGGCCTAAGCAAGAGGAGCCCACTGGTGACAGCTGCAACAGAGTGCCTTTTGGGAAGCCTGTCACCCTTCCTCCAGAGCAATTTCACATACCTCCGAAACACCTGAATGACACACACATATATTTTTTGCCCTGACATGACCCTTAAATACAACCCTTTTACTTACTTTCAATACTTACCAGAACCTGTCATTTTTTTTCTCTTTACATTTATATGACAGTATGGAATTGTACATGCGACCAGAAACAGCTCTTCTGCCCTCCTATCCACCTCGCATTACGACTACATCTTGGTCACCTGGCTTGAAACCCTACCTCTCTCTGGTTGCTGAGGTTGTACGTTCAATTGTTTGAGGCATTACAACATGAGTTCTGGAGTTAGGCTGCCTGGGTTTGAATCCTGGCTTCACCACTTACTAGCTGTGTGGCCTGGGGCAAGGTCACCCCTCGGGCCTCAGCTTCCTGATCCAGAAGGGCACTTATCTTTGAGGGATTGTAAGGGTTAAATGAGTTAACCGGAGGAAGCACTTAGAACAGTCTGGCATACAGTAAATGATCAAAGTAACATTATTGATGTCTTAGTCGTTATCACAGAACCCACTGCAGCCCCTGTACAGGCTGCCATTGTTCTCTTAGAGGAGCCTGGGCTTGGGAAATCCGGGAGCACCTTCAACTGGAGTATCAAAACAGTTGAGGGGCGCCTGGGGGGTCGACTTCAGCTCAGGTCATGATCTCACAGTCCGCGAGTTCGAGCCCCCCCCATCAGGCTCTGTGCTGACAGCCCAGAACCTAGAGCCTGGAGCCTGCTTCAGCTTCTGTGTCTCCCTGTCTCTCTCTCTGCCCCTCCCCTGCTCATGCTCTGTCTCTGTCTCAAAAATAAATAAAAATATTTAAAAAACAACAGTTGAGCCATGTCTTTCAGTAACTCATCTACTTTTTATACAGTCATCACTTAAATGGAGAATGCTGTTCATTTTCAGTAGGTCAGCAGGGGTCAGTACATTCAAAGTCTTCAGCTGCTTTTCTGGAACAGGCCTGGAGGAAGCAGGGCGAGATGGTGGAAGAGGCTCGAATTTAGTAGGAGTCTCAAGACCTGGAGTCACTAACGGGTTGCCTGACCTTGGGAACAACTAGGTTTGTTTCCTCTTCAGTCAAATAGCTGAATTCTAAGGCATCCAGAGGCATCTGGCCCAGTGTCCTCCGTTAAAGACACAGCAAATGGGAGCGCCTGGGTGGTTCAGTCGGTTAAGCGACCGACTTCGGCTCAGGTAATGATCCCACGTTTCATGGGTTCCAGCCCCGTGTTGGGCTCTGTGCTGACAGCTCCGAGCCTGGAGCCTGCTTCGGATTCTGTGTCTCCCTCTCTCTCTGCCCCTCCCCTGCTTGCTCGCGCTCTCTCTCAAAAATAAATTAAAACATTAAAAAAAAGCTTTTAATAAAAAAAAAAAAGACGTAGCAAATGTATGGAAATACCACAGACAGGCTATATCTGGAGGCATTTAAGAAACGGTGAGGAGGCGTCACAGAATATCATGCTGTACCTTGCAAATGAAAAAAATATTTTTGAGCAATGAACTAACTTGCTGAACATAATCTTTCTTGTAAGACCGGAATGGGCCCTCTGACCCGGATTGAGAGAAGGTCACCAGGCCGGCAGCCCCTAGTCCTGGCCCCCTTTCCCTCCGTAGGACCCCGGGCCGCCGCCGGCGCTCACGCACCGGAGCCTCTTCCCCTTTGCCTCGCCAAACGGGAGCACAGACGCCGAAGCGGCCACGGCCATCTTAACTATGGGCAAGAGGGCCTCCCAAGAGAGCTGGCGGAACAGCAGAAGACAACTCGAGGGCGGAATACACCAGGTTATTACCACCAGACCCATAATGATGCTATTAAATGCTTCGCTCTAAAATTGGAAGACGCTGGAGTGCCACCATCTTTTCTGAGGGCGCGTTTATTTTCTCGGACCTGGGACCACCAACTTCGCGTAACGGACCGTTTCTCGCCGTCCTAGAGCGGCCCCGCCGAGGCTACTTCCGGCCGCCTAGGCCCGGAAGAGCCCAGCTCCCCGGAGGCGGAATCCCGGGCGTCTCTCCTTGGGGGGTGGGGGTGGGGACCCCGACTCCGTCCTTGGCCCAGTTCCCGGCGCCCTGCTGAGGTGCCCGCTAAGGCCGGTCAGGAAGGAGAAGGGGAGAAAAGGCCGAGGGTTGCGAACTTCGTGAAGGTGGCCGCGTATTTCTTCCCCGAGGAATGGGGATATCTCTGGCCCGTGCCGTCGGCTGTGTGCCGGAACGTGATGCGGGAGACCTACACCTACTTGGGTGCGCTCCGTGAGGTCTGGTCGTCCCGCATCTCAAGGGAAGGGGGCGGGTGAGGTGCGTAAGTCTGGGTGCCAGACTCGCCCCCACTTCTCCCCTAGGTTGGGTTCGTTTCCCGTGATCCCCGCCAGATCGGCCTGAAACTTATAACTGATCCTCTTCTACCCGACACCTCCAGTGGCTCCCCAGGACTTACGCAAAAAGTTCAGAACCTGTGTACCATAGCGTGAAGGCCCGTGGCACGCTAATCTCCTCTTCCAATTCAAACCCAATCTCTCCCTACAGGCGAATGATCCCATGGGTTCCAGCTACATGAAATCTGTGTTTTGGAGGACAGACATCTAACTAGATGACCCTAATGCAACATCTTTTGTGAGCTCTTCTGTCTCATGTAGGAAGACTCAACTGCAGCTTTTTAGCTCTGTAGCTCTGCCTGAAGGTCTCCCTACTGCGCCCCCATAGCTAATAGGTGACATCGCTCTCCCTTAGTTTAAATTTAGAGCTTAGTGTAAACTTAGAGCAGGAATCTTATCTTGGTTCACCAACGTCTCCAACACCCAGAACACCTAGAACAATGCCTGCCACACAAGAGATGCCCAATATGTTTTCTTTAAATAATGAGTTTTTTCTTGAGTGCTTTGGGTTCTTCCCCAGGACTCCCAGACTCCAAACCAGTCCTCATCTCCTGGGGGGAGCAGGAGGCCCAGCTGTGGGGTTTAGATGCTCAGGATCCCCAAGAGGATGCCAGAGAGAAAGAAGGATGAGAGGTGGGGGTAATGTCTCAGTTCCAGCTGGAAGGGAACATGTTTTGTTGAACAAGAAACACCATCATGTTCCTTACTACTTTTTGCTGACCTGAATTTATGATTACCCACTGGAGACTGGAGTCTTGACCTTCTCTTTCTCAATTGACTGTGGCATCCAGTGGTCCCATGGCCAGGTCACAGTATGAATCATCCAAACTCTGACAGTGGCAGTGTCTGAATTAAAGCTTAGGATGGAGGCCGTTCACCTTTTTGTCCCCAGGTGCCTGTACCTTGTAACAGCTGCTCCTCTGGATGAGGGTATCTCTTTGGGTTGGTTTCAAAGTAGAAATGGCCCTGACTTGTGACCCCCTCGATTGTGACCAACACAGTCTAGGTGGGTGCTTCCAGGGGCTAGGTACCCATCTGCAGTTGTGAAGGTTGAGTAGAGTTTGAATCTACTGTGTTTCACAACAGCCACTCAGAAAAATGATACATTTGGAAGGGGTCAGCAGAAGGAGTCTATTTGGGAGATGTCATGAGCCCCTGGGGTGAGAGACACTAGCTTGGCTTCGAGCCTGTGGCCAAGGGTGCCTGTATGTAGCCAGGCCTTTCCCAAGCCCCAACTCTACACCCAGCCTCAGTGTCTGCTACTCACACAGCACCCTACACCAAGTGCAGGCATGATTTGGCATGACCTTTCACCTGGAGAGGGACTCTGTGCCTGCAGCTAGTGTGGCCACTCCTTCTGCCATAGCTAGTACCTTTCATGCTCCCTGCTGACTCACACAGGCAAGCTGTTTTATTCCTGTCTCCAGTGTGGGAGGTACTTTAGTCAGAGAACCACCAGGAGACCCCGGCCTGGTGCCATGGACCTCAGGGGCTGACATGGGTGTGAATCCTGCCCTGGGTTCTTCCTCAGGAGCATCCAGACCCCTCTGTGGGTTTTCAGCACTCCCAGAGCTCTTCTAGGCCTGTGTGTGAGAGGCACCACCATGAGGAGCGGGCACTGACAGATGAGAAAACCCCATTAGTCTTATGGAAATCTGTTTTTCTTTCTTATGTCCTTCAGTGGTGTGAGAGGCTAGGAGGAACTACGGCTCAGTCGAGTCCCTGGGCAAATCTGCATGCTTACCTTTTCCAGGCTTTTTGTCTTTTCCTTTTCCCCTTTTCTGCTGTGATCAACTCTACTTGCCCAGCTCCTCCGATGTGGGGAGACGTGTCCACCAGATACAAGGTGTTGGGCGCAAGGCTCAGGGAGGCCTCTGGAAGGAGGCAAGCAGAGAAAAGCTCCAGACTAGACCCCAGACCTGCTGAAGGGAAGTGCATTCCCATGAGGTGTGTGAAATGCTGTGATTTAGCTGACCAAAGGAAAATGATCAAGTCTTCTTAGGGAAGGGTATTTATGAAGGCAAGTAGGGACACAGAGTAAGCTGTCAATTAAATGTGTGGAGGGAGGGGGGTTCAAGGTAGAAATGATGGAGAGAGTTGGTGCCGTTTCCGTGATAAAGACCCCAAGAGGAGCAGGCTGGAGGACCAAAGGGATGAGTTCAGTTGCAGCCGTGACTAGTCCAAGGTGCTAGTTAGTGGGACATTCACGCAGGGCAAGGGCGGCAGGAGGCTCTGTGATGAGGAGTTTATGAGCCAGGCTCGAGCTAGAGGTAAACAGACGTTAGAGAGGCCTCCTGCAGGGCAAGTGGGGGAGAGTAAGCTTGCAGAAAGCGGGTCCTTCTGACCTTTTACAGACCCTATCCTACTCTCCCCCAGCTGCCCCCACCATCTCCTGAAATAGAAGCTCCCAGAACATCAGGCTCGAACAAGCGTCCAGTAGAGAAGGTTCTCTTTTACCCCACTACATTTTTCTCCTTTCAACATTCGGAAAAGGCTGCTGTCATCCAGTGACGGGTGGAAACCCATTTAGGAACGTGGAATTCACAAAGGCAGAGCCTGGGCGGGGTCAGGCCGGACCTCCCGCCGCGCCCGTGCCTTCTGCAAACCCTGGCGGGGCTGAGACTGCGCCTCCCGGCGTGACGGGTGCGGGAACCGATGCGGGGCAGTGGTGGCCCGCCGCCCCTCCGTGGGCCGGGCGGAGCGGGCCGCCCTTACCGGCATTTGTAGCCGTCGCGGCCATTTTGGCTGAGGGCTCGAGGACAAAGCCACCTGGAGACCCCGGGGGAGGCGTCATCTGGGCACGGTTGCGTAGGAGCAACGTTCGCGCGACGCGTTGCCGCCATTTCTTTCTGATGGTCTGTGTCCCTTCGGCTGGCAGCTCTTGGTCGTTGGCCAGCGGGGTGGGCCCTCGAGGGGCCGGCTGCCGCGCTCCCGGCCTTCCGGCCCGCACCCCGGCCCGGAGGCTGCTTCTGGCGCGGGAGGCTCCCCGGACCCCGGCCCGGCACTTTCCATGGCGCCGCCTCCGGCCCCGCTCCCCGTGGGGGAACCGGACGCGGCCGGGCGCGAGCGGAGGAGGCCGGGCGCCGTGTGCTTCGCGGACGTGGCCGTGTACTTCTCCCCGGAGGAGTGGGGGTGTCTGCGGCCCGCACAGCGGGCCCTGTACCGGGACGTGATGCGGGAGACCTACGGCCACCTGGGCGCGCTCGGTGAGGCCCCGCCTGCTCGCCTGGGCCACCTCCCCGCCCACCCCGCCCGGCCTCCGGGCCGGCTCGGGCAGTGGGAGGCCCTAGGTCCGGGAAGTCGGGACCGCAGGGGGAGGGCCTCCCGGCAGCGTGGGGTTTGCATTCTCCTCCCCCAGGGTTCCGAGGCACCAAGCCAGCCCTCATCTCCTGGGTGGAGGAAGAGGCCGACCTGTGGGGCCCGGATGCCCGGGATCCGGAGGTGGGAGAGTGTCTGACGACAGCAGACACAGGTGAAGTATTGGGTTCTGCGTCTCCTGGGACCTCCTCTGGGCCTGACCCATCCTGCTCCCCTGTGCCAACACCTACCCTGCTCCTCATTTTCTTCCCTGAATTGCTTTCCCAGCTGAGGTTACCATGCCGGCCTCTGCCTAGGCCTCTCCAGCGAATCTGTGCCCCTCACCACTTGTTGGTCCCTAAGCTCTTTTGAGCTTCACATCATCCCTCCCGCCATTTTCCTACCCTCCAGCTTCTCTGCCGCCTTGTGTTTCAGTTTTCTTTCTTTTGGTTATATTTTTGTGGCATCTCCATTCTCTTGGCTTCCACTGTTTTCTTTCTGCAGTTCATCCTTGCACCGTATCCTGTCCCTGTGTACTTGTCAATGCCAGCCACATTCATCCCTCTCTTGTACTGTTCCTGCTGCCTGGACAGCATCCTTAAACATCCACTCCTCCTCCGTGATCCAGCAAAAATGTCCTCCCCTCCCCCATTTCCCTAACTCTGAGGTAGAATGTACGGTGCCCTGTTCCTTCCTTTTTTGTCTCTGCGTCTTTTCTGTCCTCTGCAGCTCAGGAAAAGGTGTCACTCTGAGCTTCCCCGCCTGTACTGAGCCGAGTCCCAGAGGCAGCAGCGGTGGGTCCAGAAGGTGGCTCTGTATCTAAGAGGCTTCTCTGTCACCATTTGGGGTTTGGCTTTAAGGACCAGGACAAGCCAGAGTCTGAGCTCTCTCTCCCCTTACCTCCCGGCAGATTCCAGAAACAAGGAAGAGAAAGGACAAAGAGAAGGGACTGAGGCACTAGAGAAGATCCTCTCTGCGGAAGCTCGGCCTGCTGGGCTGACGACTGTGAAACACCCTTCTGCTGGGCTCCCTTATGGCTTGGAGCAGCCATCCAAGGCACCTCGCCGGGGTCGCCCCCCACTCTGTGCCCATCCCCCTGTCCCGAGGGCAGACCAGCGTCATGGCTGCTACATGTGTGGGAAGAGTTTTGCCTGGCGCTCTACCCTGGTGGAGCACCTGTACACTCACACGGGTGAGAAGCCCTTCTGCTGCCCTGACTGCGGCAAGGGTTTTAGCCAGGCCTCCTCTCTGAGCAAGCACCGGGCCATCCACCGTGGGGAGCGGCCCCACCGCTGCCTGGACTGTGGCCGGGCCTTCACCCAGCGCTCTGCCCTCACCACTCACCTTCGGGTCCACACAGGCGAGAAGCCCTACCGCTGTGCCGACTGCGGCCGCTGCTTTAGCCAGAGCTCTGCCCTCTACCAGCACCAGCGGGTCCACAGTGGCGAGACTCCCTTCCCCTGCGCGGACTGTGGCCGTGCCTTTGCCCACGCGTCAGACCTTCGGCGCCACGTGCGCACCCATACGGGCGAGAAGCCCTACCCATGCCCAGACTGTGGGCGCTGCTTCCGACAGAGCTCCGAAATGGCAGCCCATCGGCGTACCCACAGTGGTGAACGCCCCTACCCCTGTCCTCAGTGTGGCAGGTGCTTTGGCCAGAAGTCAGCCATGGCCAAGCACCAGTGGGTCCATAGGCCTGGTGCTGGAGGGCACAGGGGCCGGAGTGCCAGCGGGTTGCCTGTGCCCTTGGCCCCTGGCCAAGGGGAGCTGGACCCACCTGTGGGCTTCCAGCACTACCCGGAAATATTCCAGGAGTGTGGGTGATGGTGATGGTCTGTAAGATGGCAAGGCAAAGGGTGAAGGTCTAGGCATTGCCTGAGGCCCAGGCTTAGCTCAGGGGCTTGAACCTCTGTGGCAGCTCCAGGGAGGTCACAGAATTCTGGACAAGAGGTGGACCTGGGGGACGAGGACCATCTTATCTTAGGCCTTCACAAGCTTGATCTGTTGACACCTTGCTCCCAGATTCTAGAAGCCCCCTTTGCTGAGTTAGGGCTGAGGTAAGCACTTCCACAAGACATCCACTGTGGGGGAAGAAAAGACCCGTTTCTCAGCCTAGACGTGTCAAGAGGATTGAGGTAGAAGAGAACTTTATTCTACCCGTTGTCTTTTTACTGCAGGGCTTGAAAACTGATGGCCGTGTACTGAATCTGGCTCGCAGCAACATTTAAAACATTACTTTTGGCCCAACCAGCATTTTCAAGTGTCCCAAAATCTTGGTTAAGATTTAAAAGGATATTGCGCGCAAAAATTCAGGTTTCTGGGCTCTTTTGAAAAATCCAAAGATTTGGGAACTTGACCTGCGCTCCCACGAAACCTCAATTGGAGGAGCCTAGGAGCAGCTGTCCAGCACGCCCACCACTCCATGTCACCTCCTGACTAGCATCAGCTGGCACTTGTCATTACTTGTCCATGCCCCTGGGTAAAGCAGGCCCTCTTTATCTGGCATTTCCCCCTCATTTTACATGACCTCTTGGTTTCTTCTAGTCATTTGAGTTTGCAAACCGGTCCACAGCATTCATGTTCTCCTGAATCAGGGATTCAGGTAGCATGTATGTGAAAGGGTGGCAGGAGAGAAGTAAAAGCAGGCTTTATTTCAGATGTTTGCTGTATCACATTCTCTGATTTACAAAGTACTGTCTTGTCCATCAACTCATTTTGTCCTCATAACCACCTGAGGAAGGAACCATCTTGCTTGGAAAGGACAGTCCAGTCAGGAAGAGGCTGTCAGGATTGTATATTTTGCCCCAGACCGAGTGGTATCTCTGTCAGGCCACGGTATGACTCTCAGCTGACCGGCAGTTCCTGTGTTTGAAGAGGAAGGCTCTGAATGTGCCCTCCAGTCTTTCTCGGGCCACCCTGGGAGAGCCCTTTTGCTCAGGCTTTAAGCCACCCTCGAGCCAGCGAGGAGGGCCTCGTCATCTTTTTGAACTGGAAGGGATCTTGGCTTTTCCATCCTTTTTTCATCTGGGGACTCTGAGACTGGGGGAGGCCAAACAACCTGTCCAAGGTCACATACAGAGTGATATTCCAGGGTTCTTGGTCTACAGCTGTCTTGGCCACAGCACTCCTGAGTTCCTTGCCAGTGTCTCAGCCAAGGTTCTGGAGGCATCTGCTCACTCCCTATAATGGCTCTAAGCAATGACCTGGACTAGGGACAGAGGAACCCAGTATCGGTGAAGCCCAGGCACAAGATGACTGACAAAACACACATAGCAGAGCAAGGCAAGAGAGAAACCAGCCTAAGATGAGAGTTCCAGGGCAAACAGAAGCAAAGCTTGCCTCTTCTCCTTTTTAACTACTGCCCATCACAAACAAAGGGGTCAGGCCAGGAACATGTGGGATTAGCAGCCAAGGGACCCGTGCTCATCTTTATTCCCAAGCTGTATCACCTGTGACTCCATTATCCACCTACTACCAGTTCCTCTGTGGTCAAGTCCAGCCTTGCCCAGGTGATGAAGCAGCCAGCCAGGAGTGGACCCGTTCCTGCCTCTGGCCAGGATGACCCTTCACCTTCACCTCAAGGAGTAATACCAGGGTCTTGTGTCTTCTGCTAGCCTGTATGCACTTGCTTTCTTCACCCAACTCAGCCCCAGTCGTGTCTGGCCTACGTTAGGAAGAAACCAGATTTGTTGTAAAGGAAGAGGTAGAAAATTTGGTGAAAAGACACTGTTCAGGTGAAGTAATCAACTGACTTGATTCCAACTTAATCTTCAAATCGGACCTTACCAAGACCTGACTTACCCTAAATTTTACTGGGAGGATTGGCTTATGCGCCACCTTGTCACAAGGGGGACGTGAAGTGAAAAGAGCACCTTGGCAACAGGAGCTACATTTGTATCAGCTTTTAATTCCCTAGAGAAGCCAGTGTACAACCCTTCCCTTGCCTAAACCCTCAGAACGGCCTGGGGAAAGCCCAGCCTGCAACACCAGTTGTCAGCTCAGCTTCAAAGCCAGATCTGGACCCTGCCCGCAGCTTACCAATTAAAGGTACCATAATTACTACTTTCTCTGAGTGCTTTGAAGTTTGCAAGGCTTGCTTAGGGGCCCAAAACCAGACCCAGCTCCTCTGCTTCCTGCCTTTGTGACCCAACGTTCCACCATTTAATCTAATTAAAAATTTTTTTTTAAAAACATTTATTTATTTTTGAGAGACAGAGACAGCACAAGCAGGGGAGGAGCAGAGAGAGAGGGAGACACAGAATTTAAAGCAGGCTCCAGGCTCGGAGCTGTCAGCACAGAGCCTGACGCGGGGCTCGAATTCACGGACCTCGAGATCATGACCTGAGCTGAAGTCAGCTGTCTAACCAACTGAGCCACCCAGGCGCTCCTAATCAATTTTTTAGTGTAATGAAATAACTTATGGCTCAGCCTCACTCTGTTCTCAGCTCCTCATTTCTTGGCATGAATACCGCCACCAGGGATGGAGCTCCCTTTTCTCTCTGCTACCACAGGTCTTTGAGGCTCAGAGCCTGAACAATTTAAGCCAGGAAAACAGTTTTCCTAGGGCTTCCTGGTGCATCAGGAGAGATGCTTGTCTGCACTGGACAAAATGAGCCCCATCCACGTAGCTAGAGTGAAAGGTTGAGGTCATGACCACGTGACCCATTCCTAGCTTGTCCAAGGCATGTAAAATAAGGACAAGTATTGACTTGAGCTTTTAAAGACCCCTAAACAGTTTTGAATGTTCATGTGCATCTTTCTAGGAACAGGATGTGCAAAGATGTTTACAAGCCAAAGAAGCAAAAACCTGCTCTAGGGCAGTTTTTTTTTTTTTTTAATGTTTATTTATTTTTTGAGAGAGATGGGAGTGCAAGTGGGGGAGGGTAAAGAGGTGGGGAGACAGAATCCAAAGCAGGCTCCAGGCTCTGAGCTATCAGCACACAGTCTAACACAGGGCTTGAATTTGTGAACTGTGAGATCATGACCTGAGCCAAAGTTGGACGCTTAACTTAGCCATCCAGGCGCCTCTATGCCAGAATTTTTTCAAAATAAGGCCTTTCTGCCACAGAATCCCATGCAGTAACTTTAAAATGTAGCTAGCTTCCTGGGTTCTGTCTCTGGCCTATTGAATCAGAATCTCCTGGGATGGAATCTTATGCCTGGTAATGATGCGCTGAGCAAAACATTACTTTCTAGCTGCTCTTAATTTTGCAAAATGTGTCAGGTCAGAGGATGACCTAGCCATACACAAAGACTCCCATTTTCTTTGTTTGTCCCAAAGGGGCCTGTGCCATGGCTGAGCTTTTCCTGGGGACCTGAAATCTTGAAAATACAGGGGCATCTCTTGTAGCATCTGACAGAAGGCCTCTTAGAGGGCTTGTCTGTTGCATGCAGGGAAATGACAGTTCACGCAGAAGCCCCCTCACACTGAGAAACTTTGCTCGGGTGTTGGCTAAGTTGGCTGGACCATAAGCCTTGGCCGCACAGTCAATAGCTCTGCCCCAGTGCTGCTGCACACCAGGAATGATGCTGTGGACAAGGTGCCCACCCCCCCCCCCCCCCCCCCCCAATTCAGGACACACACACAGCTCTTCCTCACCAGGGCACAGTGATAGAATAAGGTCAGTGGACTCCTGCCTTGGATTAGTTGGTGCTGGGTCAAGTTGGAACCTGCATCAGAGGATTCCCTGTGCTTAGGGCCTCTCACTGCTATGGCTGGTTGCTTCTCAAAGGTCCATTGCGTGGATAGGACTGGTACTGGAGGAGCCTACCAGGAAGTCAGCCACTCTTTCACTCTAGGCACTAGTAAGACTGAATTTCCATGGGGAAATGCTATGGTGCCAGAGGAGCCTGAAGCCCTGGCCTGACTCCTGCTATACGTGGGGCTTGTGGAGAGTATAGGTGATGGGACCACTTCAGAGCTGTGGCTGGAGGCCTCGCCACACACTTTGCAGGGAACAACTGCTCTCCTGTGTAAATTTTCTGGTGGGTAAGCAGCTTGGCGGTCAGAGAAAAAGCGTCTAATGAAGGAGACTTGTTCTCATTTGTGTGAGTGCGTGAGTACTGTATTCTGCCCACGTGGACCATCTAGTGCTGGGCAGTGTGAGCCATCCTTGCCAAAGGCTTTAGGATAGGTGTGGAGGTGGAAGCTGTTCCTCTGGAGGGGAAACTACTCCTGCTTTATTTCTAGGAAGATAATTGTGATTCTGCTTGTAAGCCTGCTTTCTCTAGGCTTTTACCGCTTGGAATTCTCCAGATTCTTGTTCTCATCTCTTTCAGGAGAATAGAAGATGCCATCTTTCCTCCTAACCACTTTCTTCCCTTCATTTGTCTGAGAAGGCAACAAGAAAACACAATCATGGCTCCTGATCATGCATACAGGGAGAATTTGGCTCATCAACTGTCAAGAACACTACCAAAATAGTTTCAGCAGCAAGGGTGAGAGGAAAAAAAAAAAAAAAAAAAAAAGGGACAAGCATTGGATCCTATGAAGTTGTCTTTCCAGGGTCACTTTTTCCTTGATTCAGAGCTGCACGTAGGGCAGTGTTCCTCAGGTTCCCTTCCTCTACAAGCTTCTATCCCAAGTCAGACAGGACTGGAGAGTTCTTAGCTCCCTTAAAGGCCAGATGGTTCTCTCCTTCTCCTGAACTCCATCACCCTCACGTGGAAGTAACTCCCATAGGATCCCTGTCTCCCTGTGAGAAAGTCCAGGAACTAGGGACTACGGATCCCACTTCAGGGAAGGTGGAAGGGAGAAGCAGGTGATAGAAAAGAAAGCCGCCTCCTTTCTGCGGGAGGATCCGCCAACTGGCCCTTTCAGCACCAGAAACGTGTGGGAGAAAGGAAAGTGCTGGGAAAGGAAGTATGCGGGAGACCGGGGTAGGAAGGTTGTGTGTCTCCAGGTCCCTGGCTTTCTTCAAAAAGGCGAGACGGAATGAAAGGTAAATAGGGGCGGGAAAAGTTCTGAAAGCATACGCCCGACTCTAAAGCAGACGCCAAGCGCCTCCCACTCAGCCCGCTGGCGCTTTTGGCCGCGGGGGTAGGTGGAGCCAGCCTGCGCCCCCTCCACCCAATCAGAAAGGTGCCTCGCGTTCCCTGGCGACCATTAGTGCCTAGCAGTTGGTGTAGAGGGAGGAGGCGGGACGATCGAGCTCTACCGGCCAATCGCTGTAGTCCCTGGGAGGTAGAGGCCGTGTCTCTGGAAACCGGAGGCGGGGCTGTTTCCCTGGCAACGATCCTAGCCCTCCCGGAGGGGGTAGGGTGGAGATTAGGAGGAACCGAGAGGGGAGGGGGCCAGGAGGAGTCGGGGTGGGCGCGCCGATGTGGAGAAGTAGAGTTCGGGTTTGGGGGTGGGAGGGAGGTCCCAGACTCAGGAGCACAAGACGGGGAGTCCGTCCAGGTTCCCGAGGCGCGGCCGGAGCTGACCCTAAGGCCCGAGAGGGGAGGGGAGCTAGACACCGCCCCCGCTGGCGCCGGGAAGCGTCGCTCCTTCTCGCTGACCTTGGTCTCGCTTGTCGCCTCGCCCTTGGCCACAGGCACTGACGGACGCAGGGCTCTGGAGACGGATAGATAGGCTCCTGGATGGCCGGAGACCTAGGGGACAGCACACAAAGTGCCCCAGCCTTTCCCGCCGGCTCCAGGGCGCCCCGTCATCCCCCACCTCAACCACGGGGCCATCCAGCCCAGGGTTAATGCCAACGAGTTTCCACCTCCAGCCGCTCCTAGAGAGGCCGTGGCGCTAGCCAGCGGGGGAAACTGGCCGCGGACGGACACTTCCTGTGCGGGAGGGGGAGGGGGTCGGACAGCCGCAGCCCAGCCGGGGCTGGGGGGCCAGACGGCGGGGTCGCGGGCGGGGAGCGACGTTCGGGGGCGGCAGGGCGAGTCGTGAAGACCCTCATCACCGAGGCCACGACGCACGGGGGCCTTTGAGGGCCCCAGGGCAAGGCGAGACCTTGTGGGTGGGGGCGGGGCCGCGGGTAGGGGAGGGGCCCGGCCGGCCGGAGAGGCCCAGGGTCAAGACGTCCGGCCTCAGGGGCCCGGGCTGGGCAGCCGGGTCCCCTGGGCGGCGCTGAACAGGCGGGCGGCGAGGGCCCGGGTCTCAGGGCACTCAGGCCTGGTCGCAGGATCGTCCGCCATCGCCGCCGCCGCAGCACTGGGAGCCGGCGGGGATGGAACGGGAGGCGTCGCCGTGGGGCCTCGAGCCTGGGGATGTGCAAAGTCCTGATGAACTGGGGAGCCCTGAAGGGTCCCTCAAAGGTGAGGGAGGGAACGCCTCTCCGGGGAGCGTGCCTGGGAGCGGGAGAGGGGGCTGTGGGCCGTGGGAGGGGTAGAGAGCCGTGGGCTTGGACACTTGGGACTTGGAAGAGGCGGGGGCGGGGACTGGATGTTCTGGGTCGGCTAAGGGGGAGGTGGGAATTTCAGCACTTGCTCAAGGGCCAGCGACCCTGCTGGAGGAGGAGGGAGAGGTTTGTGACAACTAGTGTTGGGACCAAATGACCTTCCAGGCCCCACGCAATATGGGTTTTCTGTAATTCTCTGATCCTGCAGGCAACGTGAGTGAGAATGAGGAAGAAGAAATGTCTCAACAAGAAGGCACTGGGGACTATGAGGTCGAAGAGATACCCTTTGGGCTTGAGCCCCAGAGCCCTGGGTTTGAGCCACAGAGCCCCGAGTTTGAGCCCCAAAGCCCCAGGTTTGAGCCTGAAAGCCCAGGTTTTGAGTCCCGAAGCCCTGGGTGTGTGCCCCCAAGCCCTGAATTTGCACCCAGAAGCCCTGAATCAGATTCTCAGAGCCCTGAGTTTGAGCCCCAAAGCCCTAGGTATGAGCCCCAAAGCCCTGGGTATGAACCCAAGAGCCCTGGATATGAACCCCGGAGCCCTGGGTATGAACCCAAGAGCCCTGGATATGCACCCCAGAGCCCAGGATATGAGCCCCAGAATCCTGAGTTCAAAACCCAAAGCCCTGAATTTGAAGCTCAAAGTTCCAAATTTCAGGAAGGTGCAGAGATGCTTCTGAATCCGGAGGAAAAGAATCCCTTGAGCATCCCCTTGGGAGTCCATCCCTTGGACTCCTTCACCCAGGGGTTTGGGGAGCAGCCCACAGGGGCCCTGCCCCTAGGGCCACCTTTTGAGATGCCCACAGGGGCCCTACTGGCTACACCCCAGTTTGAGATGCTCCAGAATCCCCTGGCCCTAACCGGGACCCTTCGGGGGCCAGGCCGGCGGGGTGGCCGGGCCAGGGGTGGGCAGGGCCCTCGGCCTAACATCTGTGGTATCTGTGGGAAGAGCTTTGGGCGGGGCTCCACCCTGATCCAGCACCAGCGCATCCATACGGGTGAGAAGCCCTATAAATGTGAGGTCTGTAGCAAGGCCTTCTCCCAGAGCTCTGACCTCATCAAACACCAGCGCACCCACACGGGCGAGCGGCCCTACAAGTGTCCCCGTTGCGGCAAGGCCTTCGCTGACAGCTCTTACCTGCTTCGCCACCAGCGCACCCACTCTGGTCAGAAGCCCTACAAGTGCCCGCACTGTGGCAAGGCCTTCGGTGACAGCTCCTACCTCCTGCGGCACCAGCGCACCCACAGCCACGAGCGGCCCTACAGCTGCCCCGAGTGCGGCAAGTGCTACAGCCAGAACTCTTCCCTGCGCAGTCACCAGAGGGTGCACACTGGGCAAAGGCCCTTCAGCTGTGGCATCTGTGGCAAGAGCTTCTCGCAGCGCTCCGCACTTATCCCCCACGCCCGCAGCCACGCGCGTGAGAAGCCCTTCAAGTGCCCCGAGTGCGGCAAGCGCTTCGGCCAGAGCTCTGTGCTGGCCATCCATGCCCGCACCCACCTTCCAGGCCGCACCTACAGCTGCCCCGACTGCGGCAAGACCTTCAACCGCTCCTCCACGCTGATTCAACACCAGCGCTCCCACACGGGCGAGCGGCCCTACAGGTGCGCCGTGTGCGGCAAGGGCTTCTGCCGCTCTTCCACGCTGCTGCAGCATCACCGGGTCCACAGCGGGGAGCGGCCCTACAAGTGCGATGACTGTGGAAAGGCCTTCTCGCAGAGCTCCGACCTCATCCGCCACCAGCGGACCCACGCAGCTGGCCGCCGCTGACCTGGGACCCCTCCGGGGGTGGGGAGGCAGTGGGCTGAAGAGAAGGGGACAGGAAGCTAGAGAAACCTTTAGAAGGAATAGTGGAAAAGCTGGAGGAGGTTGGAGGAGTGGAGGGCCAGGGTGGAGGAAGTCACGAGCCCTGGAGACTTATGGGAAACGGGCTATGGAGAGGGGTTGGAGAGTGGCCAAGCAGGCGGTGGGAGGCTCTGGGAGAGATCCAGAAAAGAGGTCAGCAGAGATCTGGCCTCGGCGGCAGCATGCCCCTTGGTGGGTGCCTGGCTTGGCGAAGTGCTAGGCAGGGAGGGGGGAGGGGGGAGGGTTACTTAGAGCGGGGTAGCTTAGATTGGTAGCTACTGAGACCCTCGTTGAGTCAGGAAGGGGTGAGGGTAAGTGGGGTGGGGAGTGGGACCCTGGGGTGGGGCCTGGGCCTCGGTGCAAACCCCAGCCTCCCTTGTCTTCCTCAGGCTTTGGAGCCCCTGAATTTGAGTTCAATAAAAACCTTTATGTGGTAAAAGACTTGTCCTTAAAATGTGTGTATGGGCAGTGGGAGACACTCGGTGGCAACTATACAGTGAAAGCCATAGGGCCTTGTTTGGGAAGTGCTTTTATGTTCCACGTGTCACGAGAATCTTATAATCCGATGCTCCGGAGACATGACCTTCCCATACCTTCCCAGGTTCATGTCTCATGCTTTGAATCCTGCACACGGAGGGCGCTCAGTGTGGGAGGTGCGAGAAAGCCTTCAACTTTGTGGGATATCCGTCTTACCAAACAGAGGGTCTGGTCTGTCCTTGGACCAGAGAACAGACCCCGTTCTCGTATCCAGGCCTAGAGCCTGGGTTCCATCTCCATCGCTCTCTCCTCTCCCCAGCGGGAACCTCTAACCCTCACTTAGGGCGGACCCTGAGTCACCAGAACTGCAGGGAGTGTGTGCAGTTCCGACCCCACCTGTAGGGGGCACGTGTGGGACCAAGCGTGAGGATTGGACAAGTCTAGCCTTTAAAACCCACCCACCTGGGGCACCTGGCTGGCTCAGTCAGTTAAGGGTCTGACTCTTGATTTGGCTCAGTTCGTGATCTCGCGGTTTGTGAGATAGAGTGTCGGGCTCTGAGCTGACAGTGTGGAGCCTGCTTGCGATTCTCTCCATCTTTCTCACTCTGCCACTCCCCTGCCCTCTCTCTCTCAAAATAAATAAACTGAAAAAAAAAAAGACCCACTCCCCAAGCTGTGCCTGATTTGCTACAGCTCTGCCTGTTTGGGGGAACCCCTAGACCTATTGGGATCACCTTGCTCCCACCCCACCTTTAGTCTACTTTTCTTTCGTAAGCCTCAGCCCTGCTAACACTTGGCTCTTAGGAAAGGATGAGGAGTTGGTGCTGTGGGTGAGCCTGGGAGCTCCTGGGGCGTAGCCTGCCTTTACCTTAGTTGAGTAGGACTCATTCTTTTTTCATTCTTTTTTCACGGATGAGGAAAAATGAGTTTGCAGAACTGCTCAAAGTCACTGCATGGATAAGAGGCAGTGAGACATTCAGACCACGTCTGCCTGGCTCCATCGGCCCCCGGTGGCTCGGCCACGTAGGCAGGTGAGGAATCCTCGCTCTATGAGGGCTCTCGGGCCTCGGAATCCTCACCTCACCCCCAGCCCCACGCCTGTCTATAGGGCCTTATAACTTGTCAGAAGCAAATAACTTCTCTAAGCACATTTCAGTTCAGTGTCTCATGTTCTCCAAGGTTTAGAAGGAGACTTAGAGATTATGCGGTTCAATGCAGTTTGGTTGTGTTTAGTGTTTTTTTTTTTAAATTTTAGTTTTGGAAGTGGGACATTATTTTATTATTTTTTTTTATTTTTTTTAAATTTTTTTTTCAACATTTTTTATTTATTTTTGGGACAGAGAGAGACAGAGCATGAACGGGGGAGGGGCAGAGAGAGAGGGAGACACAGTATCGGAAACAGGCTCCAGGCTCCGAGCCATCAGCCCAGAGCCTGACGCGGGGCTCGAACTCACGGACCGCGAGATCGTGACCTGGCTGAAGTCGGACGCTTAACCGACTGCGCCCCCCAGGCGCCCCAGGACATTATTTTTCAAGTAACATCTCTTGGTCTTTTAAAGACCTTTGTAAACTTTATGCCCATTCTTGTACAGACATCCTACCACACAGAACTTCAAATATTGACTATTCCACCTCCCCCATTTGATAGACTTCATATATGTACCTATATGTGTTAAATAGAACTGCATTTGACCACCTGACATATTACATTTATAGACATTTGTTTTAACATTTATTCCAGTTATACAATTTAATTTTCATATTCTGGAGTTGATTTTCTTTTTCAACTCCCAAACGTGTTTGTGGGCCACTGAAAGCTGGGAGGCCCCGGGCACGGTTCATTGATGAAGTAGCCTATATGCTATTTCCAGAACTTTAATATATTAAAGCAGATCAAATGACAGGGGGAGACTCAGCTGCTCCGCCCCTACCCCTCTCTTCCCCGTGAGAGCTCCCGAGGTACCTTCAGATCCCAGGTGGGGCAGGCCAAGCCCAGAAAGGGCACGCATCGTTCCCGAGGTCACGGTGGAGAACTAGGCCGTTTGACCTGCAGTCCAGTGAGCCGCTTTTACCACATCATCCTGTACAACTAAACTATATTTTAATGTTTATTTATTTTGAGAGAGAGAGAGAGAGAGAGAGAGAATGCATGAGCAGGGGAGGAGCATAGAGAGAGGGAGAGAGAGAGAATCCCAAGCAGGCTCAGCACTGTCAGGGCAGAGCCCAAAGCGGGGCTTGATCCAATGAACTGAATGGTGAGATCGTGACCTAGAGCTGAAATCAAGAGTCGGATGCTTAACCGACTGAGCCAGCCAGGCGCCCCTAAACCATGTTTTAAAAAGTAATCTCGGGGCGCCTGGGTGGCTCAGTCGGTTAAGCGGCCGACTTCGGCTCAGGTCATGATCTCGCGGTTTGTGAGTTCGAGCCCCGCGTCGGGCTCTGTGCTGACCGCTTAGAGCCTGGAGCCTGTTTCCGATTCTGTGTCTCCCTCTCTCTCTGACCCTCCCCCGTTCATGCTCTGTCTCTCTCTGTCTCACAAATAAACAAACGTTAAAAAAAAAATTAAAAAGTACTCTCTACGTCCAGTATGGAGCTTGAACTCACAACTCCAAGATCAAGAGCCGCGTGCCCCACCAACGGAGCCAGCCAGGTGCCCCGCAATGAAACCATTCATATCTACCACCTTTATCAAGCACTTAGGTGCTAGCAACAGCTTGCCAGTATTATTTCGCATTCACAACAGCTCCGAGGTCTATGCAGCTATGATTCCCATTTTACAGATGAAGAAATGAGTCCCAGAGAGGTTAGGTACTTGCCCTGTGCGGCTTAGTTACAAAGCAGCAGCGCCTGGACTCCAACCTAGGTCTGACTAGGTTTTGACTCTTTTCCCAAGGAGACCAAGATGCTACTTTCTCACTTTGTGCCATGAGTATAGTGTTTTCTAGAGGCGGCATGACATGTGATAACGTGTCATCATTCTGACAGCTTGCGGGGAACGTGGGCTGGGGTGTCCTGATGTTTTTACATTTTTCTCCCTTTTAATTTCTTAAAAAAAAATTTTTTAACATTTATTTATTTTTGAGAGAGAGAGGGGG
The DNA here is from genome assembly GCF_023721935.1 of Panthera uncia. Lineage (NCBI taxonomy): Eukaryota > Metazoa > Chordata > Mammalia > Carnivora > Felidae > Panthera > Panthera uncia. The sequence continues at coordinate 17,471,064 of NC_064815.1, read as the reverse complement.
AGAGAGGGAGAGAGAGAGAGAGAGACAGAGCATGAGTGGGGGAGGGGCAGAGAGAGAGGGAGACACAGAGTCCAAAGCAGGCTTCAGGCTCTGAGCTGTCAGCACAGAGCCCAACGCGGGGCTCGAACTCACAGACTGTGAGATCATGACCCGAGCTGAAGTCGGATGCTTAACCGACTAAGCCACCCAGGCGCCCCTCTCCATTTTAATTTCTAATCGGATAAACACCGATAGATATAACCCATATAAAACAAAAGCTCTTTGGGGATCTTTAATTTTTAAGAGTATAAAAGGGTTCTGAGACCAAAACACGTGAGGGCCACTGAATCAAACGCTTACTTGTGCCAGCCTTGGTGAGGGGTCAGTGTTGGTCACACATGTGAGTGAAGACTGAATCCTGCCTTTTAGAACCTCCTAGTCTTGAGAGAGGAGCCCACACAATCAGCGTTATGTGTTCCAATGAGGTATGTAAAGTGGAGATTAAATGGGTCATTTTGTCCAGGAGCTGAGGGGATGAAAAAAGCTGTGAAGTGCTTCGAAGTAGGAAGATTTTGTTTTATTTTTTACTTTTTAAAAACATTTTATTTTTAATTTTTTAAACATTTATTCATTTTTTGATGAGAGAGACAGAGCACGAGTGGGGGAGGGGAAGAGAGAGAGGGAGACACAGAGTCGGAAGCGGGCTCCAGGCTCCGAACTGACAGCACAGAGCCCAACGCGGGGCTCGAACCCACGGACCGTGAGATCACGACGTGAGCTGAAGTCGGACGCTCAACTGACCGAGCCACCCAGGCGCCCCTAAAAATATTGTACTTTTAAGTAATCTCTACACCCAACATGGGGCTCGAACATACAACACCAAAATCAAGAGTTGCATGCTCTACCGACTGAGCCAGTCAGGCTCAGTAGGATTTTAAAGAATAGAGAAGAGGGGGGACTGGGCAAGGGGAACAGCACGTGCAAAGGCACAGAGGCAGGGAAGGACACATAGGTATTTGAGGACAGGAGCTGTTAAGCAAGTTGGGATATAGATTCCTGGGCATGACGAGGGCAGGTCTGTTCCTGAAATGAACCTCCCAGATTTTCTTGTTTCCAACCTTAGTGAAAATATTTACCTGTTGTTTGTGTGTCACAGAGTATCACTGAGGTGAGAGGATCCTCTCCATCACTCTCTAACCTGCTATCCTGCTTTTCTTCACAACACCCTCACCATCTGGAATCACGTTTCTACCTTAATTTTTTACGTTTATTTATTTTTGATAGACACAGAGAGACAGAGCACAAGTGGGGGAGGGGCAGAGAGAGAGAGGGAGACACAGAATCCAAAGCAGGCCCCAGGCTCCGAGCTGTCAGCTGAGAGCCCGACGCAGGGCTTGAACCCACAAACCGTGAGATCATGACCTGAGGTCGGACGCCCAACCGACTGAGCCACCCAGGCGCCCCACATTTCTACCTTATAACTGTTTTCCCAGCGGGGCGACGCTTCCTGAGGGCAGGGACTTCTCCCTGGTTTTCATCACCAGGCCCTCGGCACAGAACAGGGCCTGACACAAAGCTCTCAAGAATCAGTGGAAGCCGGTGGGCTTCTCGAGACCTAGAGATAATCTCATGTCTTTTTAGCAGTTTTGCCTTCCCTGGGACGCGGGCCTCACTTCTTCCTTTCTCAGGTCTTCCCTATGAGGAACCATGGGGCTGGACCAGAAGGGTGCTGCCGAAGCTGAAGAGGCAGGCAGGCTTTGAAAGACTGCTCCGGGCCTTGTGGGCTCAAGAATGTTCGCTTACTCTCCTGCAGGCAGAAGGGAACCATCAAAGGCCACCGCTTGGAAGGTCAAATGTTGCTTCTCAGCTCCCATTGTTGGACCCAGAGCTGGCTTCAGAATTACTCCGTATTCTGCCCTACCCCACCCCCGCGCCCCCATCCTACTGACACAAGAGGGCAGCAGTGATGAGCCCCCATCCTTCCTAATGCTGCGGGCCTGGGGTCAGGCTCTACCAATTGTTGCTTAAAAAAAACAAAACCAAACCAGGGAGGGCCTATTCTCACACCTAAATGAATTGTCAGGGTCAGAATGTGCACTGGCATGAAAACATCGCACAACTGGACAGATTTTCACATTTATTGGGTACACATATGCAGGCACCGTGAGCCAGGTGGACAGCCGTGGCCTGCTCCCTTGAGCTCACAGCCTCCCAGCGGGGGCCGCAGCGGGGTGGGATGGAGTCCTGGTGGGGGCTGGGAGCAAGGAGGCAGGAGCCTGGGGAAGACCTTGAAGGGTGGAGACGCCAGGGGCCCATCCGAAACGCTTTCTCGATCTTTTCACAGGCGCTAGGTTCAGTGAAATCGTGTCAAGCGCCTACTGGGTCTGGCTCTGTGATGTCACCGAGGGATCCCAAGGTGAACATGACCTACCTATGGTCCCTACCCTCTCGGAGTTCGATGTTTAATTTGAGAGACAAATATTAAGTAACAGTGTGATCTGTACTGTGAGGGGCAAATGTAACACGGGAACCCACCTGGGTTGGGGTTGGAGGCGGCCCTGAGGCAGTTATACGCGAGCTGAGATCTGAAGGCTGAGAGAGTCAGCCAGGAAAAGGGCTGCGGAGGAATGTTCCAGGCAGAGGGAGCAGTCTGGGTGAAGGCGGTGAGACAGGAAGGAGCCTGGCTAGGGAGAAAGGCTGGTGTAATCGGAGCTTAGAAAGGGAGGCGGGGAGTCTCTGGAGGAGGCCAGGAAGGCAACAGGGGCCCAATTCTGCACGGGCATGTTAAGGCTATTTCGCAGATCGTGGAAGGCGTATTAAGGAACTTGGTCTGTAGCCAAAGAGCAGGGGGTTTGCGGCGGCCATGTAGTGACACAGATCGGATTTGCTCTCTGGCGGCAGACTGGAAAGCTGACTGGACTCCAGGCAGGGGAGAGCGAAGGACGAGGTTCTGGGAGTCTGAGGCCTCTGGGGACGTCCAAGGGCAGGTGGGTGTGAGGGCCGGGAGGGTCACTAAGGTCCTGAGATGACAGTTTTTCCAAATTTAGATCAGACAGTCTCTTCCAGGGGAGGATACTAAGAAGGGCTGGGGGAAGCCAGGACCAGCCGAGAATTACAAGGCCTCGCCTCCGTAGCCTTCCTGGCCCATCCCTCACCATGAACCTGCAAAGCAGGCCGGCAGGAGTGAGCTCCACGTGCAAGACAGCGAAACTGGGGCCTAGGTGGGGGCAGTGACTTGCCCGAAGACACGCAGTGAAACACAGGTAGAGGCAGAGTGGTACCAGGCCTCCCGAGTCCAGTCCTGGGCCCTCTGCATCGGGCCTGGGCCTCAGTCTTTGTCATTTCCATCCTGGGTCTCCTCCTCCTGGAGGGGCTCCAGGCAGCCCGGATCCCCACCCTCTTCCTTGGGCTCTGGTTGTCCAGAGTCTTCTCTAGGGATTCCATTCGAAGCTTCTACGGTAGCCTCCATCTTCTCCTTCAGGTTCCGTTTGAAGAAGCCGAGCTGTAGGAAGACAAAAATTGAGTGAGCCACGGTCCCCGGAACACTCTGGACGAGTCAGCCTCGGCAAAACATGAAAGCACCCTTAATGTTAATGAGTCACACATGCCACAGACGCGTGGTATCTGCCCCAGGGACAGGACGAGGGTCTCTGCCACACCCAGCTCCTGGCACTATGTTAAAAAGCTGTACGTTTAATAGTGCGTTCTTTAGGCTCATCAAAATGTCACAGAGCAATATTTTAGGTGGGCGATTTGACCATATCCAGCGATACTATTAGCGAGAGCCTGCTCTCTGTTGAAAGGTCAAAACATATATGTTCTTGGGCTCAGCCATTCCAGCTCCAGGAATTAATTTTTTTTTTAATGTTTGTTTATTTTGAGACAGAGAGAGAGAAAGCATGAGTGGGGTGGGGGAGGAGCAGAGAGAGGGGAGAGAGAGAGAATCCCAAGCAGGCTCTGTGCCATCAGTGCAAAGCCCGACGCGGGGCTCCATCATATGAACCATGAGATCATGACCTGAGCTGAGATCAAGAGTCAGACATTTGGGGCGCCCGGGTGGCTCAGTCGGTTAAGCGGCTGACTTCGGCTCAGGTCATGATCTCACGGCTTGTGAGTTCGAGCCCCACGTTGGGCTCCCTGCTGACAGCTCGGAGTCTGGAGCCTGCTTCGGATTCTGTGTGTGTGTGTGTATCTCTCTCTCTCTCTCTGCCCCTTCCCCGCTCATGCTCTGTCTCTCTCACTCTCAAAAATAAATAAACGTTTAAAAAATTAAAAAAAATAATAATAAACATTAAAAAAAAAAAAAAAAAGGTGGGGCATCCAGACAGCAGCAAACCAGCCAAGTGAAAAAGCAAGAGGCAGGTCTGATTGTGCAACACACACAGAGACATCAAGATATAGTATCCAGTGGGAAATATAAGCTCCCAAGCAGTATATATGGAATTATTCCATTTGTGTTTTCTACACATATACATAGACACTGACTTCTCTCTTTTTCTCTTTCATGCTCACACATATACATATGTTTAAACAACAAAATTAGACCCTGGAAGAATAGAAACAAAATGGTTGCTAATGACAGCCTTCTGCGGGGTGCAACAGGGAGAAATTGATTTTCTGTGTTGTTTTCTGGGGTATTTGAGGTTTTCATGTGGAACAGCTGCCCTCCGGCACTATTCACCTGCCTGCTCCTTCTTCAAATCCCAACTCAAATGCCTCCTCTCCTGGGAGGGCTTCCCGGACTCCCCCAGCCTAAGTGAGGCTCCAGCACCCAGGCCCCTGAGTGGGGCCCTTAGCAGGTATGTTCCTGTCTGCCTCCCCCGTTAGACTGTGGGCTCCCCGAAGGCAATGTCTGTGGTACGTGCCCCTGTGTCCCACTGCCTGGCCCGTGATACGTGGGAAAACCCTCCTTCCCTAGGTACCCAGTCCTGGCTCTGCCAGTGCTTAGTGGAGGCTGGGGGAAAGTCTCACTTGCTCTTTGGGCCTCAGGAGTCCTAACTACAGAAGGAGGGAGTAGGCTGAGGACGCTTTTAGCTTTAATGCTCCCTGATTTTGGTATTTTCTGCCCTTTCCCTAGCCTGGCTGTCTCAGCCAGGCCCATTACTCCCAGAAGCTCCCACCTTGTAGAGTACCCCGAGAATCACCAGGAACAACAATAGTCCCCCAGTGCTGCTCAGCACGTAGACGTAGAGCATGTCCTTCTCATATACGATGTCCACCTTCATGATGACCTGGAGGAGGGGGGGAAAGGGGACCGTAGGAAGAAGGCTTTTCCACCTTTAATATTCTTGTGAACGCCTAGGCCTTAGCAACTTCTGGTCGGGGTTGCTTCCTGACACTACCAGGCTCTGGCCCAGACACTTCCCTCCAGCGTGCACCCCCGTGCGGCCACCGGAGTGAACTGGCGAACTTGCACATGACCCACCTTCAGCCCTTAAATGGCTTCCCTTCGTCCCAGGATAAAATGCCAGAATCTCAGCTCAGCGTGCAAAGCCTCCAGAATCCGGCTTACGCTCACCTTGTTAGGCGCAGCGTCCCTTCTGCTGCTCTGAGCTTCCTGCTCTTCAACCTGCCTCGCCCACCCGCTCAACTGGGTGGCCTGGGCCCCGCGCTCGCGACCCACGCTGCTCGGAGCGCTTTCCCATCATGCGCAGAGTGGGTATGGGGTGGGTACCCTGGCTGAGCTGCCCGCAAGTTGACCTCCGCCCGACACATCTCAGACAGGTGACCTTGGGGGCTGCTTGGCCACCAGTGGTGGTGGGGAGCCCCGGGCATCCACCAAGGCCCTCGCCAAGGCTGACGGCTCTGATGGCCGGGAAGCTCTTCCCTGTGCCGAGCCTGGACCTCCCACGTGGCTGTCCCCCTTCTGGCTCTAGCTCTTCTAGCTCGACCCTGGGGCTCCTCAGATGCCCCTGCTGACCTCTGCTGCCGGGGCTTCTGAGGAGGCAGAGACATACCTGGGCCGGGGAGGCACTGCCGTCATACAGGTGGAAGTGCTTGCTGCTGTTGAAGGAGATGGAGAGAGAGCTACAGAGGCTGAGCATGGAGGAGGCCTGTGGGAGGGTGGGGGAGGGGTCAGGCCAGGGAGAACAAGGGCCGGGACCCACCAACGTCCGCATCCCACCTCGACTCAGCGTAGAGAAGCTGAGGAGCACGGGACCCAGTGGGGTGCGCCACGGCCACCGTGCTCTCTACCGTAGCGTCCTCACGGACCACTCCCCGCGGCTGGAAGGAAAGTTTTCCTACGGAGAACCCAGAAGAACCATCCGCAGGCCCGTGAACACAGCCCGGCGAGTTTCAAACAAATCATGGTTCTCTTTCATCCGCCACTATGTAAATATCAGGGCTTTTCATCAAGGTAGTAAAGAAAAAGGCAGGAAGACCAGGTGGTGGGGAAGCCCACCCTCGAGCCGTCGAGGTCCCCCCACACCCCCTGGACCATGGCGTCTGCGGCCAGCGGGTGCTACCTTGATCTCCTCCACAAGCTCCATTGTCCCGATCACTTGGACGAGGATCTCCTGCTTGAACGTAAGTGGGCAGCGGAACTTGGCTCCGGGCAAACAAGGCTGCCAGGAATAGAGAGAGCAGCGGTCAGAGAGGCCCGTCTTCCCACCTACACTCTGCCGGCCCCGGCCCCGACCTCTGAGCCCGTGCCCCTGTACCTCAGCCACAGTGGGCAGCGTCTCCGGATCCTCACGGTGGCAGGTCACAGAAGGATCCTAGGAATGGTCTTCAGTTAGTCCAGAGCAGAGAGAGGACGCCGGCCCCTTAAGAACCTGGCTTCCTCCCCCACCTCTCCCGGCCTCCTGGGGTGTGGCATCTCCCACAGTTCAGTCCCACTGGCTCCTGGCGGATTCAGAACTCACTGAGCCCAATGGGATTCGTCCACCCTCACACCCTACACATCCGTCCCCCTTTAGGAGCTCCCCGCCACAGACCTGGGTGCGTTGCCCTCCTCTGGGCAGGATCTGCACAGTCCACTCGTGTTTGATGGGCCCCTTGCTGTGTGACTCTGGTACCCCGACCAAGGCCTCCAGGGGGGGCACGTTGTGGTCATAGGCAGAAGGCTGAATCGTCACCTAGGACAGAGGACGAGGGGCTGCAGAGCCCTAAATGCCAGCCGCCCCCCAACTGCCACTCCAGATGCCATTCTCACGGGCTGAGGCCTGAGAAGCCATGCTCTGTCGGGCTTCACCCGGCCCCTGTCCTCAAAGCCTTACAGCGTGGGCTACGGGTGCCTCCGTGCTTTCTCCCACGGGGCAGACCCTTGCACATCCAGCAACGTACTGCTCCAATATCATTTTTGAAGGTCTGGCTGATCCCCTCAGCGGCAGGGCGGCTCCCCCCGTGTGCATCTCCACTCGACTGCGTGCTTCCTGAGGGCAGCAGCTGTGGCTTATTTCGCTTGCAATTCCCTGCTGCTTGACACCCTACCTAGCATAGCAGGCCTCCCAGAAAGTCATTTTTTGAATGAATGACATTTAACAAGGATAGATGCAAAAAGTATTTGCACGATGCAGGTTGCGAAAGCCTCCTTTTGGCAAGGGCCTTGGTTTAAGAAACATTTCCTGAGTACCTTTTATATGAAAGAGCCGGGGTGCCTGGGTGGCTCAGGCGGTTAAGCGTCTGACTCTTGGTTTTGGCTCATGTCGTGATTCTGTGGCTCACGGGATCGAGCCCCACATCAGGCTCCACTGCACAGTACAGACTCTGCTTGGGATTCTCTCCCCTCTCTCTTTGCCCCTCCCCAACTCGTGCTCTCTCTCTCTCTCAAAATCAATAGACAAACTTAAAAAAAAAAAAAAGAAGGAGCTATCTGTGCTAAGGCTGGAAGACCCAGATATGGACAAGAAAGTGACACAGAAATAGCACCGGTGAACGTCCCAGGGAGGTCAAGCAGGGAATCAGATGTCCAGTTTGAGAGGTTCTATCATTTATTCACTCAACAAACATTTGTGGACACTTGAAAAATATCAGTCAAATTAAATTGAAAAGGCCTAATGTCAGAGGCAGCGTTTGAATTTAACTGTGAAAGGTAGAGAGGAGTCAAACGGATAAAGACAGAGAAGGGCATCCAAAGAGAGAAAATGTAGCAGTTAGGGCAGCACCAGGGGAGTATGATGCGGCTGGAGGTGCGGTGCCTGGGGACAGAGATAGGAGGTACGTCTGGAAAGGAGACTCGGGATGAGACAGCGTGCCCGGAAGGCCTAAGGGCGAGAGATCAGGGGACCCTCGGCTAGGCAATGGGGAGTCATGGCAGGCAGCTGAGGGGGGGCGGGTGGCTCCAGGGAGACTCACTCACTGCAGCTCAGAATGGAAAGGAGTGGGAAAGGCAGGTTGAGGTCCACGCTGGGAGCCCGTGCCGACGGTCCAGTTGCAAGAAGACGAGGATCCGAGTCCGAGCAGGAGCGGGGGCAAAAGAGAGAAGAGAATACAGAACGGAAGCTGAAGAGGCAGGGGCCCCAGGCACAGAGGAGGGAGAAACTCCCCCAGGCTTGGAAGTTTTGCTTGAGGAAAAGGGTGCCTTCGAGGGATTCTCAGCAAACCGGAGGTGATGCTGGCTTAGGAGAAAATGATACATTTGGTTTAGAACATGTTAAGAGGAACATCAAGAGGAACCACTGCTCTCCTAGGTGTATATCCAAGAGTTTCTAAAACACGTCTGCATCAAAACTTGTACAGGAACGTTCGAGCAGCGTTGTCTGTAATAGCCAAAAAGTGGAAGCCACCCAGATATCCACCAGTTGATGCGTGGATAAATCAAACGCGGCCTACCTTGCCGTGGAATATTATCTGGCAATAAAAATGAATGAAATACTGACACACGCTCCAATGTGGATGAACCTCGAAAACACTCTGCTAACTGAAAGAAGCCAGTCACCAAAGACCACATACTGGGGGCGCCTGGGTGGCTCAGTCGGTTAAGCAACTGACTTCAGCTCAGGTCATGATCTCACGGTTCGTGGGTTCGAGCCCCGTGTCGGGCTCTGTGCTGACAGCTCAGAGCCTGGAGCGGGCTTCAGACTCTGTGTCTCCCTCTCTCTCTGTCCCTCCCCTGCTCGTGCTCTGTCTCTCAAAAATAAACAAATGTTAAGAAAAATTAAAAAAAAAAAAAAAGACCACATACTGTATGATTCCTCCTCCACATAATACCCAGAACAGGCCAGTCTATGGACAGAGACTAAAGTTGTGGTTGCTGGGAGCTGGGGGAGCGTGGGGGAAGAGTGACTGCAAGTGGGTACAGGGCATCTTTCTGGAAAAAGGAAAATCTTCTAAAATTATACTGTGCTGTTAAGTAGTAGAGCTGGCATTTTAGCCTAGGCTGGGACTCCAGAGGCTGGAACTGGCGCGCTCTATCGCCTTCCTTGGATGACGGCGATGACGACAATGCCGACAGCAACCACCGTTGACTGGTCCCTCGTGGGTCAAGGGCTACGCAGGACACTTAACAAGCCTTTTCTTATTTGCTCCTTATAACGGCCCCATACAGTAGATGCTATCAGCGTCCCCATTTTACAGATTGAAAACCTGACACTCAGAGAGGCTAAGTAAACTGCCCAAGGCCACACAGCTTTACATGGCAGAGCTTCAGAAAGACTTCAGGTCTGGCTGAGGCCTATGCTCCTAACCAGCCAGGGGAGAGGGAGACCATGAGGAAGAAGACCCCGTGGCCCAGCTGTCAAGCTCTCACTGGATTACCATGCCTGTCCAGTTTACTATAAACCTGAGCTGACCTCCTGGTGGCAAAAAGGGCCTAATGGGACAGCTTCAGGCAAGAGAGAATGATCCCCGGGGTGCCTGGGTGGTTCAGACGATTAAGCCTCTGACTTTGGCTCAGGTCACGATCTCATAGTTTGTGAGTTTGAGCCCACATCGGGCTCTCTGCTGTCAGTGCAGTCTGCCTGGGATTCTCTCTCTCTCCGCCCCTCTCCCGCACTCTCTCCTTCTCTCTCAAAAATAAACAAACAGTAAGAAAAAAAGAGGGAGTGATCACCAACGTCCCAGGCCATGTTGGGTTGTAGTTAAAACAGAGATCGTTAGGGGCTTTGGCAAGAGTGCCAAGAGGGGCTGCGTGGTGGGTCAGGCGGCAGGGAGCCAAATGCAGAGTTTAAGACGCTGATGGTGGTGAGGTGGACAGAGGCATCTAGCCCCGACAGAGAGATGAATGGGGTGTGTGTATGTGTGAGGGGAGCTCAAAGGGTTTGAGATGGCTCCCTGAGGAATGGCACAAGAATGGAAGCGGGCTTCCACAGTAGCTTGGGGATGTCAAGGCCACAGCCCAACACCTGCCTCAGCTATTAACAACCTCCACTTCCTGGGCATCACGCCAAGCACTCCATGAGGAGTAAGCAACCCACTTAAACCTCACGACACCTGGAAGTTCTCGTTCCAAATGCCATTTGTCACGGCGGGGAACAGAGGCATGGGTAGTCAAGCCCTTGGCCCAAGGTCACACAGAGCTCGAGTGGTAGAGTTGGGGTTTGGATCCAAGCCTGTCCAAGTCTTTCCCACTATTCTGGTGGTAAAAGGACTGGTCTGCCAACCTCCGTAGGGAACCCAGAGCCATCCCGCTGAGCAGCACTAGAAACCAACTCAACTGGCCATTCTCAATGCAAATGGGCATCTGACCTCCCTGAGGGCCACTCTCCTCCGTTGTCATATCCAGGTGACATGACTGCAGCCTCTGTTCTAAGGGGGCTACCTGCCTGGGGTCCCTTTCCTGCTGGGTTCCTGCTCCAGCCTGCCCTGATACCAGTGCGGCCTTGGGCGAGACAGTTTCTCTTTGGGGCCTCAGTTTCCTCCCCAGAAAAACAAGAATGCTCTTGGCTTGGTCAATGCCTACTCCTCCTTAGAGTCCTTGAGCTTTAGACTCAGCGGCTGGCCTCCCTCTTCTTTGTTACCACAACAAAGATGTTATCACGGCCCCAAGCATATGGCGTGAGAAGTGACACATCGTTAACTTAGAGGTTAAACACGTGGATTTGGGTGTTCAAACATGTGCTTGAATCCGACCTTTCCTCCTTATGAGCTGTGTAACCTGGCAAGTTACTGGACCTCTCTGTGCTGTGGATTTCTCATCTGTAAAATGCGAGTGGCAACGCCTCTACCTCACGGGTTGGTGGAAGATCACAGGGGGGTCGCACATATAAAGCATCAGGCCCAGAACTTGGGTTGGGTGAGCGGTCAGGGGCTCCGATTTACTTATGGCTGCCCCAGCACCTAGCAAAGTATCTAAACTAGAACAGTGGCTCATTAAACGGGGGAATGAAAAACTAGGTCCTCTCTCAGAGCGCTTCTCCCAAGCGCTGTGATCCCACAGACCATCCGTCCGGGTGGTGGCGGAAAGGAGCTGCTGAGTGTGTCGCTACCGGAAGCGTGTGAGGCTCTACCGGAAGGATCACGGGATGAGGTGGAGGGCGCTGGGTTTGCTGAGGATGGGGCCGTGTCCCGCTGGTCTCTGCAGCCTCGGTCCCCAGGACGGGGCTGACAAATGTGTGGCCCAGAAGGGCCTTTTCACACGGGGCTCCTACCTCGTAGATGTGTTTGGCATGGCGGATCTTGGGACCCTTGGGGGTGAAGTTGACATACAGTGTGGAGTTTTCCTGGCTGTGGAGAGAGAAGAGCAGAAGTAGAAAGTGGAGATGTCGACAGCCCCGTTTCCAGAAGAGCAGGGGCCCCGGGCCAGGGGAAGCCTCTGCGCTGCCAGGCCCTGGGATAGCGCTCTCATAGGCATGACCCCCCGTGACCCTTCCAGCGTTCTGCTGTTTCCCTTGGGAAGGTAAGGCTGGTGGGAGGGGTCAGTCTGTTGCCCCACGTCCTGCGGCAGCGGACGGGGCCGGAACCCAGGTGGATGTGCCTTTGGAGCTGCATTCTCCCTGCTCCATGGGGTTCCCCGCCCCCCTTGAGGGTCTCCACTGTCCTCTGGGTTCTTCATCTCCTGCATAACAGCACAGCCTCTGGCTTCCTCTCCACCCCATCCTTCCAGGGACCTTCTTACGTCACTGTCTGATCCTGCCACCCACCTACTCAGAATCTGCCACTGGCTCCCTGCTGCCCACGAGGGTCGGGTCCAAAGCCTCCCATGTCCAGGCCTGCCCACTTCCCAGCCTGCCTGCTCACCAGGCCCCACGCATACCTGCCATCCCCTGAGCCTGCACACTCCCTACTCCTCAAATCCACCCCACTGCTTGCTGCTTCCTTTGCCTGGGCTCTTCTTCCTGCTGGACCATCCTTCCTCCTCCTTGGCCCTTATCTGATCCCCTCATTCTCCAGACTCCAGTTCAAGCCCCTACTTCCTCCACGAACCCTTCCATCTCTCCTCAACCCACATCATCTTTCCTGGCTCTAATTTCACACGACACTTCAGACAATATCATTGTGTTTGGCATTTATGTTCAAAGCACCAGAGACGTTGGCTCGGTCACTGTCCCTGTCCTTCTCACTGAGCCAACCTGAGAAAGTTCCTCTGCTTTTCTGGCTTCGTCCTCTTTTCCGTAAATGAGAAAATCCAACTAGTGATGCCCATGGGTCACTCCTGTTATATATAACCTCCTGAGACTCACTGATTCTGTGTGTGTATGAGCTTGGCCTCTCCTACCAGACTAGGAGTTCTCTGTGGGCAAGAGCCACTGTGAACACCTTGTCCTAATCTCTTCCAGCATGTCTGACCCCCCAGGACGGGAGGGCATCCAGCACAGGGTTTTGGAGTTGGACAGACCCAAGTTCAGAGGGTTCATCAGTGCTTCCTAGCTGTACACCTCTGGATGAGCTCCTCCCTTCTCTGATGATCCTGTTTGTTCATCAGTAAAGTGGAGAGAGGCGTGGCTGCCTCATGACACGTTGAAAGTGTTGAAAGCTTGGGGGGGCGGTGGAGGGAGCCCCAGCTGCACAGTGCAGCCGGCACAGCATCTGACATAAGGTCAGCACTCGCTGTGCCTTTTCTCCCATCAGTAAACCGCTGATCTGACTCAGAACTCTTAAAGGGCCTCCACTCTTGTGGGTGTTGAAAACCGTCAGGGTTGTGGCTGGAATCAGTTCTAATTACTCCTGGCGGGGGGGGGGGGGGGCCCTAGAGAAGGAGGGGGCTTTGAGGGAGGCCCTGGGAGGCTGAGGCGGGGAGGACAGCGCTGGCCGGCTGCTCAGGACTTACTCCTTGGTGAGGATGTTGATGGGGTACAGGACTGGGATGCTGGTGGTGGCAGAGTTGTCCTCCAAGAGGTCTGAGTCCTCATTGTCACTGTGTTGGGGCGAGGCAGAGGGCAGTGTTAGGAAAAGGGCTTGGCCAGGGCCAGGCGGCAGTCTGAGAGCGAGCGGGGCAGGTACGCTGGCGGGGGTCCGGCGGGGGCCTGCTCACCAGTTCACACTGGCGTGCAGCTCGACAAAGTCCCCCCAGGAGCTGTTCAGCAGCTTGTGGAACATCACCTGGATGGCAACCTGGCAGGGGAGGAGAGGGGAATGAAGCACCTCATGGCCCCCACGCCCAACTGCTGTAATAATAGAGACCACTGTTACCCCTGAAAATGGTGCTTTATCCCCATTGCACAGATGAGGATACAAAGTTCCAAACGGTTAAGTCACGTGTGCAAGGTCATTCGTAACCCAACCCCAGGTTTGTCTGATTCCAAAGTCCAGGCTGTTGTTCCCGTTGGGGTCGGACCTGGGGTGAGTCCGTCTTTACCATCACCTGCACCCTTCCCTCCCCACATGAGCTCACAGCCCCTTGGTGGCTTGGTTCTTGGGGGCCTGAAGCACTCACCAAGGTGCCCGCTTTAAAGATCGGAGAGCTCACGTTGCAAGAGAGGGTCCTGGTCAGAAGCTTGGATTCTTGAGGAAGCTCCTCGCAGCTCACAGGTATCTGGCTGTGGGGCTGCATGTGAGAAAAGAAAGAACAAACTGAGTGGGCCAGGCCACCAACCCTTAGTGGGCCACCAACACTCTGGGGCCACGGTCCCTGGTAGGGACCCCAGCGGTGTCCCTACCAGGGCACATTCTCAGAGAGGTGGGGCCAAAGTTTAGTTCAAAGATGTTCACTGCACCAGTATTTATAATCATGAAAAACTAGAAGTGATCAAATAGTTCAAAGAGATAGGAATGGTTCCGTGTGTTGCACAATCACAGGAGAGGATACAGTGAGATTGTTAAAACGCTACTACATCCACACAGTCAGCAACCATTTTTATTTATTTTTTAAATGTTTATTTATTTTGAGAGAGAGAGAGAGAGCGAGGAAGGGGCAGAGAGAGAGGCAGAGAGAATCTCCACATTGGCAGCACAGAGTCCGACACGGGGCTCCAACTCACGAACCATGGGATCACGACCCAAGTGGAAATCGAGAGTCAGACACTTAACCAACTGAGCCCCCCAGGTGCCCCGTCGGCAACCTTTTTAAAAATGAGCTTGCTCCTGGGCTAAGCAGTATAAAACCAGTCATCTTCATCATCTGTGAGGACAGATTTCAGCCTCAGATAGGAAATGGAATTAGACAGGGAAATAGAGACTTGGGGAAGTTCAGTGACTTCCCCAAGTCCCACCACAGGGCAGAAATCTAGAAGAAATCTGAACACAGGTCTGTCTGACTCCAGATCTCAAGTTCTTAATCACTCTACTAGATGACCCTTCCGGAAGCATTTAATGTGTCTGTATAAAGAATAATTCAAATGTCCAACAGATGACCGGATAAACAAAATATGGTCTATCCATACAATGGAATATTGTTCAGTCTTAAAAAGAAAGGAAATTCACCCATGTTTTCACATGGGTGAAACTCACAAGCACTATGCTAAGCGAAAGAGACAGACACAAAAGGACAACACCATATGATTCCACTTCCGTGAAAAATGAGAACAGGCAAATTCATAGAAATGGAAAGTAGATTAAAGGTTACCAGGGACAGGGAGTGGGAAGGGGGAATTATTGCTTAACAGGTCTACAGCTTCTGTTTGAGATGATAAAAAAGTTCTGCAAATAGATGATGGTTGCACAACATTGTGAATGTACCTAATGCCACTGACTCGTATGCTTAGAAAGGCTTAAGATGGTACATTTTCTATTACATATATTTTACCACAGTAATTTTTTTTAAACATGGAGGAAAAATAACCATATGGAAAACAAAATGCCAATTAGTTAAAACAAATATAGAGTGAATAAATATACAATGTAATTTGTATGTACGTGTATAGATACACAGAAGAATAAACATCGAAATATTAAAAGTAGTAAGTGCTGAGTTATAGGAGAATAGGTGATTATTTTCTCTAAACTGCTGTGTGGTTTCCAACCTTCTGTGGTGATCATGTATTATTTCTATGATAATAATTTAAAAAATAAAATTGTGCTTAAAACAAGTTAAAAAAAATTTTAAGTTTATTTATTTATTTTGAGACAGACAGAGACAGTGCGAGTGGGGGAGGGGCAGAGAAAACGGGAGAGAGAGAATCCCAAGCAGGCTCCAAGCTGCCAGCACAGAGTGCGTCACGGGGTTTGAACTCACGAACCTGTGAGGTCATGCCCTGAGCCAAAACCAAGAGTCAGGCGCTTAACCACTGAGCCACCCAGATGCCCCTAAAACAACTTTTAAATACAGGCCAAGAGGTGCCTGGGTGGCTCAGTCGGTTAAGTTCCTGACTCTTGGTTGCAGCTGAGGTCATGACATCATGGTTCATAAGATCGAGCCCCGCGTCAGGCTCTGTGCTGACAGTGTGGAACCTGCTTGGGATTCCCTCTCTCCCTCTCTCTGCCACTCCCCCGCTGTATTCTCTCTCTTAAAATAAATACATAAACATTAAAATAAAATAAAATAAAATAAAATAAAATAAAATAAAAATAAAACGATCCAGGCCATCCTGCAAAAACACTTTGGTCACCTTTAGGAGGGAGGGACTTTGAGTTTACTGTATCTATGCACACCTTCTTGGTCACCAGACCCACGAGCCTGTGTCACAGTCTCCATTCCATGTGACCCCCTCACTAACCCTGCGGGTGTCCCCAGCCTCACTGATGGTGTAATCTGAGGCCCACAGAGGGTGAACCTTGTGTCACAGGCACACAGCTGGAGGGTGGTCATCAGGCTGAAAAGTTGGATGTGTCCCTAAACTTTCTGCAGGCCAGCTTTGGCCTCTCTTTAGGCTGTCTTGTCTGCCCGCCCGAGGCTCCTTGAGGGGAGCAGAAGCTGCAGGGACCAGTGTGGGCGCTCACCTCGAGTATCTCTACTTTGCGGAAGGAGAGTCCCTGGGGGAAGCTCAGGTTGAGCTGGACCCAGTAGGCATCTTCTCTCAAGTTACTCAGCATCAACTCTACGGAGAGGCTGGCAGAGGGCGTCAGACGTAGGACTCTGGATCTGGGGGGCAAGACCAGAGAAAAGTTACAGGGGCCAAGGTGAAGGAAGCAGGGTCACAGGCAGGGGTTTTCAGAACGCAGGGATCTTCTAGGCTAGAAAAAACGAATACACAAAAACCAGCTCTTGTGCACAGGCTTTAAGTGGTGTGACCTTGTCTAATCCTGCCAGGAGTGCACAAGGCACGTGAATTTCTCAGAGAGGGGGCTAAGCCCCAGAGGACAGATCTAGTGAGTACAGATGGGGGTCTTCTGACTCAGAGCCCCCCATCCTTTCTGAGACACGAGCTGCCTCAGGAAAACACCAGGTGGAACAGGAGGGTCCGGGGGGTTGGAAGCCTCACCTTGCAGGGGAGAAGGACAGCTTCAGGTTCGCCTCACACTCCTTGTCCTCCCCACAGTTCTTCTCAAAAGGGATCTGAAAGGCCAAGAAGAAACACTAGGAGGCTCAGGCCCCAGACCCAGTGGGGAGGGACCCCGGCCTCTCCGGCTGCCCCTTGTCCCTGCTTACCTCCTTGGTCTCTGCATGCGGTAAGGGTCTCAGGATGGGCTGAATGTCTCGGCCCTGCTGAGCATGAGTGGTGGGAGGGCCGGGAGACAAGGCAGGTTAGTTGAGGCAGCAGAACTCTTGGAGGAGGGCTGGAAGCAGGGCTCAGGGCTTGGGGCTCAGCTGGGTTGGCTTGGCTGGCCCCTCTTAGGAGCCAACGCCTGCCCCAGGGGGACCTCACCCTTCTGACTCGGCTCAAGGCCACCCTGTGCAGCCCTCGGGCAGCAGCTCCTCGAGGAAAGCCGAGGCTCAGGGTGTCCGTTCTCCTGAACAGATCTTGGCCTTGACACAGCAGCTCCAAAGCTCCTCCCAGCCCATCTCCTTCCCTGGGCTCGCCTGCCTATGACTAGCTCTTACTGTGCTTCTCCTCTGCGAACCCCATCTCCCTGCTAAAAAGTTCCATCTCTTCTCAGATCAAGGCCAGTTTTCCCCAACGTTTCCAGGGCTTCTGCTCTGGGCCAGGCCCTGTTATGGGCACCGGGTATACACCAGAGGACAAAACAGACACACTGCACTGCTGTGCCCCCAGTCTGGTGGGAGAAATGACATGGCATCTTCAAGTGTTTGATGGGACAGATACAGGTATATTCAGAGCATGTAGAAGCGAATCCTACCCCCGACATGGGGATCGGGGAAGCTTCCTGAAGAAACAGATCTCAACTGAAATCTAAAGGATGGGCAGGAGAGAGCCAGACGAAGAGAATGGAGAGGGGCAAGAACGGACGGCCCCACACACAGGCACGAGGCAGGAGGTTGAGCCTGCGCACGTGACAAGAAGATGCTCAGACGAGCCGCTGTGCTGTGTGTCGGGGGCAGGAGATGGAAGCAGGGTCTAGGTTCCCCGGGCCTTGCAAGCCACGATCGAAAGTTGGGACTTTATCCTGAGGGTAATGGGGTCATAGAAGTGTTTATGAGTTATAAGCTGAATGCTTTAGAAAGACTCCAGCCTCCACTTGCAGGCCACCCGCCAAATAACCGCCAGACTCCTGAGTCCCGGCAGCCTCTGCTGACTGCTCCCACCCACGCTCAACACAGATTCCTGCTACCCACTAGACTGCAGCCAGTCCCCAAATGGGCATTCTGGGTCTCTGTCTTGCTCAGTCGTCCTTCTACCAGAAGCTAAGCCCACCTCCGCATTTCCCTTGAACGTACCACTGTGCCTTTCCTTATGCTGTTCCCTTTGCCTCTCCTCAATCCACCTACCCAAAAGGCTACTCATTCTGAAAGATCCAGAAACAATGACGCTCCCCCCAGGAAGCCTTACTTGTCAACTCTGGGCCCAGGTCTCTTTTTTACCCTGAGTTCCTACTCTACACAGCTTGGCTTAAAAAAAAAAAAAATTGGGGCGCCTGGGTGGTGCAGTTGGTTAAGCGTCAGGCTCTTGATCTCGGCTCGGGTCATGATCTCATAGTTCATGAGTTCAAGCCCCGCATCAACTCTGGGCTGATGGTGTGAAATCTGCTCGGCATTCTGTCTCTCCTTCTCTCTGCTTGTGCTCGAGTTCTCTCGCTTGCTCTCTCAAAATAAATAACTTAAAAAAAATTAGTGTCAACGGCAGAGACTGCTGGCTGTCTCCAGACATCCTTCCTCACTATCTGCCCTTCAAATAGAGCCTCCACTTTTTATCTGGTCCTATGGCCACCTGGACGGGAGACTCTGTTTCTCCGTCTCCCTTGCAGTTAGGTGTGGCCATATGACCAATTTCTGACCAATGAGATGTAAATGAAAGCATCATGTGGATTTCCAGGAACTAGTCTTTTTTTGTTTATTTATTTTGGAGAGAGAGAGAGAGAGAGAGAGAGAGAGAGCATGAGTGGGGGAGGAACAGAGAGAGAGAGGGAGACAAAGAATCTGAAATAGGCTCCAGGCTCCGAGCTGTCCGCACAGAGCCTGATGTGGGGCTCGAACCCACGAACCACGAGGTTATGACCTGAGTTGAAGTCAGACACTTAACCGACTGAGCCACCCAGGCGCCCCTCAGGAACTAGACTTAAAGGGAAGGGGTGTGCTCTTCTACCCTTTCTAGTGAGCCGTGCTCCCAACACCCACAAGCTCAGGCATCTTTACTGCCTGTGCTCACACTACGCCATCTTGCTGAATGCCCACCCCCCTTCTCTAGCTGGGGACGTTAAGGATCCCGTCTTGTGGGAAGACTTTCCTTATCCCCCAAACACGTGGCGTGAGATTGTACCGCCACCCTGTATCTAACTTTACCACAGCCTTATCACAGCATGTTGTAACTGTCTGTTGACTCGTCTGGCCTCCAGAGCAGATTGCGAACCCCTTCCGGGGAGGGACCATGTTTTGTCTACTCCAGTGGAGCTAGTGCCCCGAATAGGGCTTAGCACAGGCAGGTGCTCAAGCAACTTCCCTTAAGTGCATGATGAGCGTCTGGTGGGCGGGGGCTTTAATTTTGGTGAGCACGTCACCGTCCTCATCAGATCTCAGGAGAGTGAGCGCGCGTGGGGGAGCGCTCGGTGCATGCTGCCAAAAGCCACGAGAAAGAGTGCACTTAGCAGCCACTGCGCTCCAGCTCTGAAGAGGCCTCATAAGGTCGGGACTTCTTTTACAGATGGGGACACAGTCCCAGAGAGGGATGGAAACTGCTCGTATATGCTCATGCCAGGAAAAACCAATCCACATCCTCAGGCTCGGGGCCCAGGCTCTTTCCACCAGACCCTGCTGCCTTCAGACAGAAGCTAAACCACTGAGCGTCAAGGATTTAAGGAGATGGGATCTGGCTTTGGCCCCGGGTAGGGAGTATGCGGTCCGGCAGATGAGGGTAGATACTGTTTTCCTCTTCTTTGACACCATGACGACACCCCAATTTGGCTTTGAGGGAACTACCTGCTCTCAACTGGATATGCTCGGTGGGAAGGCGGATCAGGGCGCCCTGTCTTCCCACGAGTAAGGCTAGGCAGGGTGCCGTGTCCCCCCTCGAGTGTACACTTTGAGCAGCGCTAGGGGCCTGGTGAGGTGTAAAGCTGACGCTTGGCAGGGACCTGGAGCAGATTCACCGAAGGGGCCGTGCCCTGAAGAGTCCATCCATTATCCCTTCCCCTCAAGAGCCCCTGGCGCCTCCACCCTGGCTCCCTTTCTTCCCAGTCTTGAATGGCCAAATACAAGCTCCCATAGGTTCCCTTCCTGCTGAAGTCAGCTGTATTTGGTTTCTATTACTCAAAACCAAAGACTCCTCTATGATACAGTCTTGCTAAACTGAAATTCTCCTCTCCCCAGTTTCCTATCAATTCCCCTAGGTGATCTCTTCTTACCAGCCATTGGTCCCTTGGTGTCCCTTCTTCTTCCCGGAGAGAGAAATTTAGGGAGACGTTGATGGGAGAGATGAGGTCTTGAATGCACACCTGAGGGTGATGAGAATACCACCTGTGTTGTGAGTTTAACCTTCCAGTTAAATGCTCACCTTGCCCATACTTTACAAATGATGAGATTCTAGTATCTGGTGTTTATAATGTCTGGGGTCACTTCTCAGCACGAGTGTCACTCTCAGCCCCAATTCCCATGGCAGACATCACTAATCAACCACCCCACTTTCCCCACTGGGTCCTGATCAAAGCCCCTGAATCTCTGCCAGGCCGCTCTAGGCAGCCATTATTGAAGTTTGCACAAGAAAAGAATATTCTAGAATAACTAGAATATCCTAGTTCCTCAAGAACAGAGCTGGGGATTGGCCTTTTATGTTATTACTGGTCCCTCACAGTGGCACTTTGTAGGCACTCAAATCATCTTCACCTGAATTCCTACCAACCCGAAGATGTAGGCATTATTATTCCCACATTAGAGATGAGGAGAATGAGTTCAAAAGAGATGACCCAAGTTTCCTAAGGACTAGCACTAGGAAGTGAGCCCAAGTCCGTCCAATTCCCAAGCCTAAGGTCTTCCCATCATAACATACTGCTTCTTCTTTGGAAGATTTGTGTTGAAAATTTCCAAATCTTTGGGTGGGTGGGGGGTGCAAGGAAGCAGAAGAGAACTGAGTGGAGCTATGAACGAGCTGAGAAAGTGAGCTCAGAATTGTTGACACTGGGCGATGGGTATTTGGGGGTTCATTAAGCTATTTTTTTCCTGCTTTTATAGATTTGAAACTTCCCACAACAAAAAATTGAAAACATGGGGCGCCTGGGTGGCTCAGTCGGTTAGGCGTCCGACTTTGGCTCAGGTCATGATCTCGCGGTCTGTGAGTTCGGGCCCCGCGTCAGGCTCTGTGCTGACCACTCAGAGCCTGGAGCCTGTTTCAGATTCTGTGTCTCCATCTCTCTCTGACCCTCCCCCTGTTCATGCTCTGTCTCTCTCTGTCTCAAAAATAAATAAACATTAAAAAAAAAATTGAAAACAAATTTCAAAATCTTATACACCAATCCCACACTCAGTCTCTTATGAAATATTTAAAAGACTGGAAGAATTTACCACCATCCCTACTTCACACAGGACTGTTAGAAGCAAACAGAATTTGGGTATTATGGCAGTTGTTCAAATGATATTAAAAAAAAAAAAAACCTTTTTCTGCGATAAAACCTTTTTCTGTGATTTATTTAGCAATGACCATGTACCTGGGAAATAAGGATGCACACGTGACTGAATATTCTGCAGCTATTAAAATAATCATGAAAAGCCGGGAGCAGCATTGATATATGATGGGTGGAAAAAGGGGAAAAAATGGGAAGTATTTTACAATGGTAATTATGTTGAAAACACCAATGTACGTAGATTAAGGACTAGAGAAAATATGCGACGGTATTATCACCACTATTACACAGTAGAGGAAATGATAGTATAGAGAGATCCAAGAGACCTGTGACCCCATGGGACGTGACCGAGCTGTGCCTTGCACCCAGTGTCTCCTGTCACTGCAGTCAGTTCTGCCGCCCCCTCACTTCCCACAGCAGCTCTATGGCTCCCTTACCGGGAAGTGGAACCAGAACTTGATGCAGGACTCGTCTTGGGTGACCTCTGTGTTCCTGCTGAGTTCACGTCTACCTCCTGGGAACAGCCCCCGGCTTCTGGTCCGATGGCCATCCAGTTGCAGAGTGTAAGTGAGGGCGGCAACCAGGTGCCCTGGGCAGGGTGAAAAGGCAGGAGTTGGATGGTGGCAGATCCTGGGGCCATAAGTCTGCATCTGGGGTGGGCAGCTGCTCTGGGGAGCAGGAGAATGGCACTGACCTTGAAATTGGGGGGTAATAGGCTTAACCTGGAAACAGACTGTGATGTTAACTCCTTCTTTCTTCTTGTTACTGGCTGAATAGGAGCATTCCACTTCATGCACTGGGATCTCAGCCGGGGAGAAGGACATCAGAGTGAGGACATCTACTACAGGCCGGGAGCTGCAGGGCAGAAAACCACCAGCTCTCTCACTCTCGGCCTCAACTTCAGTCCCCAGTCAGACCTGGGACTCCAGCCACCAGAGTCCAGAGGACTCTCCTTCCTGAAAGCAGACCTCAACGTCCCTGTCTCCTTGAAATGGTACTAATAATTATAATTCACTAGGGCTTCCCGGTTTCTTCTAGCAACCTTCTGATCCGCTTTCCATACGGAAGGATGAGCTTTCAGAAAGAGAAAACATAGGCAGCTACTTCCACGCTTATAACCCTTCACTGATGCTACATGATATTCAGAATAAAATCCAAACTTGTTGCTATCCATGCCACACTGGCTGCCTCTCCACTCTTATTTCCTCCCACCCTCTCCCTTGGTTGACGTTCCCGCCAAGTTAAACGTTTGCCTGCCTTATGGCTTCAGCACATCCTGAGCTTTCTACCTAGAAAGCTCTCATCCCAGATTTCTGCAAGGCTGGATCCTTCTCATCTTTCAAGTCCCAGCTCAAATATCACCTCCTCAGAGAAGCCTTTCTTGGCCACCCGATCTAGAATAAGTCTCCCCTAGTCTTCTGTCTCACAGAACGCTGTTCACTTCCCCCATGGCACTTACCACAATTTGCAATCACCTACTTGTGTGTTTAATCTTGTATTATATATTTCCCCACCTACACAGTCTGTACCCAATGGCTGGTTCAGTATTAAGACACAGCAGGTACTAGGGTGCCTAGGCGGCTCAGTCGGTTGAGTGTCCGACCTCGGCTCAGCTCATGATCTTGTGGTTAGTGGGTTAGGGCCCCACATCGGGCTCATTGCTGTCAGCCTGTCAGCACAGAGCCCACTTTGGATCTCTGTCCCCCTCTCTCTGCCCCTCTCCCGCTTGCGCTCTCCCGGCCCTCCACAGCAGGTGCTCAGTAAATGTCTATTCACTATATGATGTTACATGATGCCTCCAGTAACTCTAAGATATGGTCAAGACAGGAAATGTCTTCACCAGTTCAAAGATGAGGAAACTGAGGTCCTGAGAAGCTAAGTGACTGGGGTGCGATCATCCAAGAAGTAAATGGCAGAGCTTCAGCCTGAATCCAGGTGACCAGGTTCTAAAGCCATCACAGGATCTTTAATGTCAGACAGGCCTGGGTTCAAATCCCAGTCTGTCACTGAATTGTAGCTGTTTAAACTGGAGTAAGACAGGGGCGCCTGGGTGGCTCAGTGGGCTAAGCGTCTGACTTCGGCTCAGGTTGTGATCTCATGGTTTGTGAGTTTGAGCCCCACGTCGGGCTCTGTGCCGACAGCTCGGAGCCTGGGTCCTGCTTCGGATTCTGTGCCTCCCTCTCTCTCTGCCCCTCCTAGCTTGTGCTCTGTGTGTCTCTCTCTCAAAAATAAACATTAAAAAAAAAGAATAAACTGGAGTAAGACATGAAGCCTGTATAGGAAGGGTACCTATGTGACAGGGTTGGGGGAAGACCAAAAGAGTCCTGCTACGTAGTAACTGCTCCAAGGATGATTAGCAGTCCCGTCTTACCTGAGTATGATCACCTGCCCTTCGGCTCCCACAGCCACATCTGTCAAGCCATCTCCTCCAAGGTCTTTCACCCCATGAATGGAGCGTCCAAACCACCGAATTCCTGAGAACACCTGGGCCCCTTCTATCCGCTGAGACCAAGAGAAAAATTCATGCTAAGCTAGGGAGAGGACAGGCTGGAGTGGGAGGAAGAGTCGGGCTGGGGAGTGGGGTCTGGGCTTGGAGGCTTCTGGGTGCCTGGGAAGAGGTTTTGGTTGGCGGGCAGGGCGCCTCTCACCTGGCTTGGCCGGGGGCTCAGCCCACCACGCTGCCCGTTGAAGATGTACACAGCCCCCTGCCCCTCCAGAGGGGCCCCCACAGCCACGTCCGCCAGCTCATCCCCGTTGATGTCGGTCAGGGCCGTGATCGCTGCTCCAAATCGCCCAAGAGGGTAGCCAGGATCCCCCTGCAGTTCTGAGACCATTTCGAACCCCAGCTGGGAAGGAGCAAAGTGACAGGTCACTCAGTCACTCTGCAAGCATTCACAGGGTGGGGCACCGTGAACAGGAAGAACGCTGAAGAAAGGTCAGACGTGGTCCCTCAAAGAATCGGTATGGTGCTGGCAGACTCATCAGGGTTCAGGGCCCAGCTCCACCCCTTGCTGTCTGTGTGACCTTGGGGCTTTGGAAAGTGACCCAGCAAGGCTCCCGTTTATGAAAGAAAGCTCAGAGCTACTCAAAAGGCGACTTGGAGGACCCAATGAGGTCTCGTGTAAATAGAAGGTTTGACACTTGCACACAGCCCACCCACCCAAGGATCAGCGATTATCTGTCGGTTGTTCTAAACATCTGATTGACCGTGATCAGACAGAGAAAGCCTTTCAGAATAGCTGGGACCTGGATCGGCCGGGGGATCTGTTTCTCCCACCCCTTCAGGTCAGGGTCCTGGTCCCCACCTGTTTTCTCTGGCAGACAAACACCCTGCCTCCCCTCTGCTCCCCATAGAACAGGGGGGCTCCAATCAGCAGCAACTCTGTCTCCCCATCTTGGTCCGTGTCAACGCCACACAGCTCGCCACCGAAATAAGAGCCAATCTGCAGGGAGAGGAAGACATTCGAGGAAGCACCTGCGAGCTGGACACCTGCCTCCCCTCAGCTGGACCATGTTTGTCTTACTCCAGTCCCTCAAATGAAGGTTGAAGTCCTGGACTCCCCCACCTAGCACCTGTATGAATTAGGACAAGGTGGGTTGTCTGAGGTTCCGTTTCTTCAGCTGGGAAGTAGAGGCGACAAGGCTTACCTCAGAGGGCTTTGTGAGGACCGAACCTGACAGTGCTTGGCGTGGGGCCTGCTAGCAGACGGCAGGGAGCATGACCAGCGCCCCACGCGTCCCTGATCCCCGAGGGCCATGCTCACCTGGATCCCGTCTATTTTCTGGACCTGGCTCCAGTGTCCTCTGCCCTTCAGCTCCCGGAACAGCAGCACCCGCCCCACATGCTGGTATCTGGGGGCTCCAACCGCCAGCAGCGATGTGAGCGTTTCGTCGGAGGGCAGCCAGGTCACAGCGTAACCTGTGGGATGGGGGGAGAGAATGAGAGAATGGGAGGGGGCCGGTGCTTGGAATTAGGACCACAATGGCTGCCGCAAAAAGGTAAAACCCAGGGGCGAACAGGGCAGAGACTGGAAAACTGGGTTAGTAGCCAAGCTACATTGAAACAGCCGGAGAACCTTCTCCTGAGAAGAGCAGCCACATGCTTCTCGTGGCACAAATCCCGCCATCCTGGTCGAAGGTTGCATTTGTCAAACTGTGGACAACATGCAAGGAAAGAGCAGCCATGCAGAACGGGGTAACCATGGCGCATCTTCCCGAGGCTCAGCTGACCTGAAGGTTGGTAAGGGAGACTACACATTTGACTTGTTGTTGTTGTTTTTACTTTATCGTTTTGAGAGAGAGAGAGAGAGAGATCGGGAGCAGAGGAGGGGCAGAGGGAGAGAGAGAGAGAGAAAGAGAGAGAGAGAATCCCGACCAGCGCAGAGCCCGACACAGGGCTCCATCTCATGAACTGTGAGATCATGACCCGCGCCGAGATGAAGAGTCAGAAGCTTAACTAACTGAGCCATCCAGGCGCCCCTACACTTCTTAAAAATCAAAAAATACAATGAGATATATTAGCAGGAAGAGTGCAAAGTCTGCGCGGACATTAAAAATAGAGCAGGAGACCTGAAAAAAATTTGAAGTTATCACTCCAGGCTATCTTCCTACTTCATTGCTAGTGTGTGCGGCAAGGTTTTCTCGTTGCTGGAATGTCTGAGGAAATGCTGCAGGAAACCGGACCAGGGATTGGGCTCGAGCCAAGATCCACCTAGTAGGAATGCTCTGATTCAAGAGATGACTGACTCAGTTTCATCTTCTCTGCTTAGAGTAGTTGCAAGTGAGTGAGAAAACAGAGACAACCGAGATGATGTGGCACAGACAGGAAGGGCGAAGAGGCTGAACCACTTTCCCATTCATTCGTGAACATTCCTGAAGCACAGGGGTTAGGAACTTGTCCTTTGAAATCAGAGACGAGGTTATTATTCCTTGTGCTGATACTTCCTAGCTGCGTGATCTTGAATCGATTATGCCTTGCCACTGAGGCTCGGTTTTCTCGTCTCCCATCCAAGTACTAACCAGGCCCGACCCTGCTTAGCTTCCGAGATCAGACGAGATGGGGCGCGTTCAGGGTGGTATAGCCATAGACTCAGTTTTCTCATCTAAATAATGGGATAATAAGAACCTCATAAGGTGGTTTTGAGGATTAAAGAAGACCACGGATATAAAATGCTGTGCTATGCTAGTGATATCTAAACTAAGATCTGAAGGATAGTGGCATCACAGGCACCCAAGATTATATTTATTTTTTATTTTTATTTTTTTAGCAGGAGTTGAAAGTTTTCTTTTTTTCTTTTTGAAGTATAGTTGGCACAAAGTTATACATACACAATCATATACCTATATATACATATAAAATATACATATATATATATGTATATATACATCTATAATCACATCCCTCTGTCCCTCCCTCCCTCTCTCTCCATATATATATATATATATATATATATATATATATGCAATGTGTGTGTGTGTGTGTGTGTGTCTAGTGTGACAGGTGCTTAACTAGAGATTAAACTTCGGGTTATTTCTTCTTCAGTGAGTGAAACCGCCAGCTAGCTTGCAGTATACTGGGGGACACAAAAGCACCCTGAAGGCACTAGGGTAGAAGCTATAGGGTAAGTGTGGTGGTTACCAGCACAGACTTTGGGGCTACACTACCTGGGTTCCACCTACTAGTTTTGTGACCCTGGGCAGGTTATTTAAACTCTCCTGGGCTCAGCTCCTTCATCTATAAAATAAAGGTAATAAAAATACTCGCAGGGTTGTTATAAGAATAAAATGAGATAAACTAAGATAAAATATGTCAATACATCCCATGCACTTAGAACGGTGCCTGGCAGGGGCACCTGTGTGATGCCTGATGCCCCTGATGCAAATGGCTCAGTTGGTTGAGTGTCCAACTTAAAAAAAAAATTTTTTTTACGGCTTATTTATTTTTGAGAGAGAGAGACCAACAGAGTGTGAGCAGGGGAGGGACTGAAAGAGAGGGAGACATAGAATCCAAAGCAGGCTCCAGGCTCTGAGCTGTTAGCACAGGGTCTGACGTGGGGCTCGAACTCATGAACAATGAGATCATGACCTGAGCAGAAGTTGGATGCTTAACCGAGTGAGCCACCCAGGTGCCCCAAGCGCCCAACTCTTGATTTTGGCTCAGATCACGATCCCAGGGTCGGGGGATCGAGCCCTGCATCAGGTGCCGCACTGAGCATGGAACCTGCTTAAGATTCTCTTTCTCTCCCTCTGTCCCTCTCCCCGACTCACATGCTCACTCGCTCGCTCTCTCTCTCTAAAATAAAAAAAGGAAACAACAAGAAAACAGTGCCTGACACATAATACTCAGTAAAGAATATCGAAAGAAAAAAGAAAAAATTGTGGAGAGCAGTCTCCCTCAGAAGGGTAGATGAAAGGGGCACCTGGGTGGCTCAGGCGGTTAAGCGTCTGACTCCAGCTTAGGCCATGATATTATGGTTTGTGGGTTCGAGCCGCGCATCGGACTCTGTGCTGACAACTCAGAGCCTTGAGCCTGCTTCGGATTCTGTGTCTCCCCCTCTCTCTGCCCCTCCAATGCTCATGCTCTGTCTGTCTCTATCTCTCAATAATAAGTAAATGTTAAAAAAAAAAATGTACCCGGGATTTAATTTATGGGTAAGATGCAAAGATGACACAGAGAGGTTCGCTGCCATTGAAAGAAGTTTATTATGCACAGGTCTCCATAGCAGGAGGCATGGGCACGACAGGCCATGCAGGGCCACGTGGCAGAAGCACCAGGGTCAGTGAGGAAGCAGAAGGAGAGAGGAGAAAATGGCCCAGAGCCCTTATTGTGCTTTTGGTAGGAAGGAATGTGAGGTAGCATAGGCCAGCTTGAGCAAGCTTAGGATGGCATGGTTTGAACAATGTTGGCCGGCTCTGGTCCATTGAGCTGGTCCTTGGCTGACTAGAGATTTAGGTCAGGGAGAATATGGGCTTGGTGTGTGAAAGTTATGGTAAAGGAGGTGGTTGGGAATACAGGCTCAGGGCTGGCTGGTTGGCATGTGGAAGGCCTGCTCACAGGTCACTTGTTTACTCTCTGTGGGAACTAGCTAGCCCTGGCAGGGGCAGTCTCTCCAGGATTCATAAGGCCTCAAGATGTCCAAGCATCAGGGTTACCTGGGTAGCTCAGTCAGTTAAGCGTCTGACTTTGGCTCAGGTCATGATCTCACGGTTTCTGAGCTCGAGCCCTGTGTCTGGCTCTGCGCTGACAGCTCAGAGCCTGGAGCCTGCTTTGGATTCTGTGTCTCTCTCTCCCCCTCCACCTTTTGCACACTCTCACTCTCTCTTGCAAAAATAAATAAACATTAAAAAATTTGTTTAAAAACCTGCTGTCTAACCATCATAAAATACAGAAAATAAAAACATGATTACTACACAGCAGAGGGGCTACTAGGGGAAAAATTAAGAATGTTACGGCTATATTTAAACTCTGAGTTTGTTCATGCTGGTTGCTTAATTGCTTTCATTATTATTTTGAAAGTTGGTCTCAGTGACTCTGGCCCCTAAGATCAAAAGAACCCAGCAGAAAAGAAAAGTACTTACCTAAATATCCTGCTCTTGCTTCTGGTGTCAGCGGTTCATTCCCAACAAATCTATCATCCTGCAGTTTGGCATCCATGTCTAGAAAGCCCCCAGCCCAATCCTTGGCTCCGACTGCCCCCACGACACCGTGACCCTGCCCAGGGAAGGAGACGAGCGGGCTCAGCCACATTCCCATAACGTCCGCCAGCCCCCTGCTTCAGGCCCGCCACTCACCTGGCTGAGGTCAGCGCTGATCCCACTGGAGGACAGCTCCATGTTGAAGGAGGTCAGGTCCTGTTTGCTCGTGCCTGGGGGACAAGGTCAAGAGCATGGGTGGACCCCCAGGGAGCAGCAGGGACAGTGATACTGGAGAAAGGACTGAGAAAGAAGCATGGGACCGACCTTCGGACACAGAAGGAAGAGCCCACATCACAGTCAGACTGGGCAGTGACTTCGGCAGAGTCTGATGTGAAAGTGCACGAGCCCCAGACTCGGCACGGCCAAGATGGAGCCCTGGAGTTCTGTTCCCGCTCAGGCTTCCCCGCTGCAAGGGCTGGAGCCGCCACCCCTCCTGGCGAACCAGACTGATTCTCCCCTTCCTGTTGTTCCTCCAACGCATCACCAAGTCAAGATGGTTCTACCTTCAATGCGTCTGCCCCCTTCTCTGAAGGGTCAGTATTGCCGCCACAAGGGTCCAAGCCACTCTCCTCCCTTGCCTGGCTACTGCAGCAGCTTACTTACTTGGTCTCTGACGTCTTTCTTCTTGTCATGTCTATTTTCCACAGAGCAAGCTGGAGTAATCTTTCTTTGTTTTAATTTTTAACGTTTATTTATTTAGTTATTTTGAGAGAGAGAGAGAGAGAGAGAGAGAGAGAGGGAGAGAGAACAAGAGGGGGAGGGCCAGGGAGAGAGGGAGAGAGAATCCCAAGCGGGCTCTGCACTGACAGCAAGGAGCCCGATGTGGGGCTTGAACTCACGAACTGTGAGATCATGACCCGAGTGGAAACCAAGAGTTAGATGCTTAACCCACCAAGCCACCCAGGCTCCCCTGGAGTAATCTTTTTTAAAAATGTGTATCAGACCACACATTTCCCTTTCTTAAAAAGCTCTTCATTACTTGCCATTGCTCTTTGTTGTTTATTTAAAAAACATATTTTTAAATGTTTATTTATTTTTGAGAGAGAGAGAGAGAGAGGAGGGAGAGGGGCAGAGAGACAGAAGGAGAGAGAAAGAATTTCAAGCAGGCTCTGCACGCTCAGCACAGAGCCCAACTCAGGGCTCAAACCCACAAACCATGAGATCATGACGTGAGCTGAAATCAAGAGTTGGATGCTTAACCGACTGAGCCACCCAGGCACCCCTGCCATCACTCTTTAGATTAAAACCCAAGCTACTGATGAGGAAATGGAAGGCCCTTGCCTCTCTCTCCAACCTTCTCTCATTTACTCACCACACTGCTATCACCGTGACCTTTTTCTGTTCCTCCAGCTTGCCTGCCCATCCCCCACCTCCGGGCCCCTGAGCTGATGATAAGGCTCTTTGCCCACATTCCTCACATGGCTGTTTGATTCTCATCTTTCGTGTCTTGGCTCAAATGTCATCTCAGAGTGAATTTCACCTCCATTAAAGAAAACAAAAAGGCATCTAGAAAGGCCTTCCTTGAAAAGCCTATCTATAGTGGCTCCCCCCACTCCCCCATAAACCTTTCTATCCAACGTATTCATTTTCTTTATAACACTTATCATCATCTCTAATTATCCTGTTTGGGTTTTTTTTTGTTTATCCAACCCGAATACGAGCTCCATGTTGACACTACCCCTGAGTGCCTTGCTCACGGCCCCCGGTACCTGGTTGGTGCAAGCATGAATTAATACAATGAAAATCATCCCACCAGCCTTGCAAGGCTCCTGAGAGCGATGAATTAAATGGTACAGATAAACTGTCTATTACCTGTAAGCTTTCAAGAAACGCACTGATTACTGTGAAGATTTGTTCATTCACTCTTAATAAATGTTTAGAACAACTATATATTTGGTGCCATGGATACAACGGTCAAAAGGCAGACACAACGCTTGCCATGACAGACCTCACAGTGTGGCGTGGGAGGCAGACACGGAGCGGATGATTCAATACAACGGAAGTCTCGGGGGCCAGGATAGGGAACACACAGCCGTTACCGCGACACCCAACCTAGACTCGAGTTCAGTGAGAGCTTGTCAGGGGCAGTGACATCTGAAATACGATCTGGAGACTTTCTGGCAGTGCTGACCTGCCCAAGAGAACATGCCTCTCGCGAAGGACCTCCTGCCCCCGTCCCCGGAAGAGGAGGAGAGGAAGAGCCCCAACTCCTACTTCACGGGCGTGAAGTGCCCAGGACGCTACAAACTCACGACCATGTTCAGCCACGTGCAGACCGTGGTGCTGTCTGGGGGCTGCTCCACCGTCCTGTGCCAGCCGACAGAAGGACAAGCAAGGCTCACGGAAGGATGCTCCTTCAGATGGAAGCAGCACTAAAAGCCCCGAGTCAACATGAGTGGGGAACTATCCCAACAAACAGCTTTAGGATTAAAAAAAATAATAATAAAATAAAAGAAGATAGAATAGAATAGAATAGAATAAAATAAAATAAAATAAAATATGATCTGGAGCATGAGGAAAGGCAGGCCAGGATAGGGGATCAGAGCTCGATTTGTACACAGCCTACGAGGTACCAAGCACTTTGCTAAGCAGTGGTTAGAGCCTGAACTGTGTTCTGTAAAAAAAGATATTTTCACGTTCTAACCCCTAGTACTTCAGAATGTGGCCTTGTCTGGAAATAGGGTCTTTGCAGTGTAATTAAACTAAAATGAAGTCATCGGGGTAGGCCTTGATCCAATATGACTGGTGTCCTTATGAAAAAGGGAAATTTGGACACAGAGAGACAGACACACACAGAGAGAAGATGGCCAGGTGGCAGGAGGGATGCAGCTACAAGCCAAGGGATGCTAGGGACTGTGGGCGAACACTGGAAGTTAGGAGAGGCAAGGAAGCACTCTCTCCTAGAACCATCAGAAAGAGCACGCCCCTGCCGAACACTTCATTTCTGACTTCTGGCCTCCAGAACTGCAAGACGGTAAATTTCTGTTGCTTTAAGCCACTCAGTTTTTGGTACTCTGTTACAGCAGCCTTAGGAAACTAAACCAACAGTTAAACCTTCCAGTGCTGTGAGATTGGTATTATCCCCATTCAGCAGAGAAAGAGCCTCAGGGAGAGAAACTGACCTGGCTGAGGTCACACAGCATAGGCAGAACGGATTCTTTTTTATTTTTTTTAAGTTTATTTATTTATTTTGAGAGAGAGAGAGAAAGAGTAGGGAGGGGCAGAGAGAGAGAGAGAGAGAGAGGGGAAGAGAGAGAATCCGAAGCAGGCTCCACACTGTTAGCCTGGAGCCTGATGAGGGGCTCAAACTCATGATCGTGACCTGAGTCAAAATCCAGAGTCAGACACTTAACTAACTGAGCCACCCAGGCCCCCCGACAGAGTGGATTCTTGAGTGGTCTACCCAATCCCGTTATATATACATAGCTTCGGGGAGCCTGGGTGGCTCAGTCGGCTGAGCGCCTGACTTCGGCTCAGGTCATGATCTCACGGTTCGTGGGTTCAAGCCTCGCGTCAGGCTCTGGGCTGACGCCTTACTCAGAGCCTGGAGGCTGCTTCAGATTCTGTGTCTCCTTCTCTCTCTGCCCCTCCCCTGCTCGTGCTCTGTCTCACTCTGTCTCTCAAAAATAAATAAATATTTTAAAAATCGTATATACCATTGCTTCTTCAACTGAACTGAACACCGAGCCTGTGTCCTAGCAAAGGGGCCTTCCCAGAAAGAATCATGTACCTTTCAGCAGACTAGGATTCCTGGGGAATTACCCTTCCAAGGCAAGTGTTCTATCCAGAGGCTACAGTCATAACCTTTTATTCTGGGCCAAGAGGGCCCATGGGCTCCCTGTGCTCAGCCGCTGTCCACTTGCCTGTCTTAAGTAATTTGAAGATAAGTAAAAATGAGGGAGCTGGCAGAGGAGGGGGCGGAATTATAGTCTTTCCAGAGCCCTCGGTTGACACCAGCAAAATAGAGGTCAATTCTCGCTCCACCCCAGACCAAGCTGAGCTTTCCAAAGAAGATGGAATTTCAGAGGGAAACAGAGGCTGGTCCTTAAAGCATCCTCTCCTAAATTTCCTCCTGAGGTCCTATTCCAGGAGAGCTCTTGACACAGCGTTAGATACTCCATAAGCGCTCATTATTATTACTGTGTCTCTAGTCTGATGTCCCAGAAGTGTTTCTGTAAACAACTTCCCAGACTCTCTCTCCCCGGGTCTGCCACTCACCCTCAATGGCATAGATCTTCTTTTGCAGCTCAGTGAACAGATCTTTAAGCTTCTCGAACGTGGCCAGAATCTTTACAAACTCCTTTGCAGGTTTTGAGGCAAACTTGTGGAGCGTTTCCTGACTTTCCTTGGTTTCAAAATGCTTTCCGATCTGTGAGGGAGTAAAGAGTGGAAAGCTGGCGTTCCCAGAATCACAGACCAATTTTCTAATATTTTCACAAAGCCCTGGCCCCAAGGAGAAAGGGGAGTGGGGGTTCAGGAACAGGAGAGGAAAGAGGGGACAAGCCAGGGGCCAGGGTCCGTACCCCAATGATGTAGCGGATGATGTCTTTGGCTGAGTCAATGTTCTGATCTGAGTCAGTGGCTTCCCCGTCAGTGATGATGATAAGCACTTTGGTGGCATCTGGCCGGGCCCCCCGGTCTTGCCGGAACACATTTTCCCTGTGTCCAGGAAGGCGGGCGATGTGAAAGACTCCTCCAGATCATGGTCTCCCTGACTCATCCAGCTCATTAAGTCACTGTCCTGCTGATTATGCAAAAGCCCTTCTCCCATTCCCCAGGCAGGTATTCCCAGCCTTCAAAGTTCTCTTCTGAACCGCCTACTTAACCCTACCTCGCCCTGGCTGCCACACCTCTCCTCCCTACCCTGCTCTTCCACAGAATTCTGGGCGGCCAGGGGGCTGTCCCCAGAGCCCATGGGCAGCGACAGGGAGGCTTTCTGAGGAGCTGTCTGGGCTTCCTACTCTCCAGTTCAACCACATGCAACTACTCTTTCACCAGTTAGACATGCTGGGGATCCAGGTGAGATTTCAGTGTGGAAAACGGGCTCCACGGCTGGAGAAAACTGGGAAGTCACTTTTCCAGAGCAAGCTAATCTAGCACTCCCTATCCACCCTGCCTCCCCCACCATCGCCAGGCCACCTGTAGACCTCTGCTACAGCAAGTCTCCCAGGGGACTGAAGTGACTTGTTTCCATGTCAGTTTTCCCCAAACCGTGAGTTCCTCAAGGAAGGACCACGTCTGATTTGCTGCTGTATCCCTGGCTCCTGACAGAGTAGGCACTCAGTGCATGTGACATAAAAGGAGGACGGGAGTACTGAATGTCGGACAGGCCAAGGCGCCAAAGTCCCACCTGTCCACGGCCTCCTTCTGAAGCCAGATAGGGTGCCCATGGCTTCTGTTGGGACAGCAGCTCTATGTGTACCATCTGATCCTTCCCTCCCCACCCCACAGCCAACAGAGATGGACGATTAACCCAAGAGTAGCAGGTCTACAACCCCTGACTTATGACATGACCTGCTTTGGGAGCAGAAGCTCAAAGTCACACAGAGGGGCTGCGGTGGCAGGTGGAGGAGAGACGCAGAGACAAGGGCAGGAAAACCCCCTGGAAGCTTTAGAATGGAGGAGCTCTGACAGGCAGGGCTGAGACCCCTGTTCTATCTTAGATGCAAACTGTTTCCCCAAACTCTGTCCGCACGGACGTGGCCTCTCATGGCTGTTCATGGATTTCCACCCAAGTTTCAATTTTTTTTAAATGTTTGTTTATTTTTGAGAGAGAGAGAGCAAGCAAGCACACGTGTGAGTAAGTGAGCAGGGGAGGGGAAGAGAGAGAGGGAGACACAAAATCCAAAGCAGGCTCCAGGCTCTAAGGTGTCAGCACAGAGCCCGATGTGGGGCTCAAACTCACGAACCATGAGATCATGACCTAAGCCGAGGTCAGACACTTAACCGACTGGGCCACCCAGGTGCCCTGATTTCCACCCTGGTTTAAACCACCATCACCTCTCATCTGGATTTTTCGGTAGCCTCCTACCTGGCCTCCCTGCTCCCATCCTTGCCCCCTCCACAGGCTAATAGCAGCCAGAGGGATCCTTTTAAAAACATAAATCAGATGATCACCCCTCTGCTCAAAAACTCCAATGGACTTGTCTTCTCACTTTGAGGGAAAGCCAAAGTCCTCACTATGGCCTCCAAGTCCCTAAGTACTTGGATTCCCAGGTTCTCTCTGACCTCACCTCCTACTACTTCCACCCCTATTGACTTCTCTCCAGCCACACTGGTGTCCTGGTTGTTCTTGGAGCCTCCCAAGCACATTCTCATCTCATGGCCTTTGCTATTCCCTCTGCCTGGGACAGTTTCCTCACCTTCAACGAGTCTTTGCTCACAGGTAACCTTCCCTCATCTTCCTACTGAATATTGCTTGCTTTTTCTTTTTTCTTTTTTCTTTTTTAATCTTTATTTATTTTTGACAGAAAGAGAGAGAGACAGAGTGAGAGCAGGGGAGGGAACAGAGAGAGAGGGAGACGCAGAATCCAAAGCAGGCTCCAGGCTCCGAGCTGTTAGCACAGAGCCTGACGCGGGGCTCGAACCCACGAACCGCGAGATCATGACCTGAGCCAAAGTCAGACGCTTAACCGACTGAGCCACCCAGGCGCCCCTGCTTTATTTTTCTTTATAAAACTTACATCTTCTACTATATTATCAAATTGACTTCTTTATCCTATCTGTTGCATTTCTCTCCCCTAATACAATGTTGAACCTCAAGAGGGTAGAGATTTTTGTTTCAATTACTGCTCTATTCCCAGAACCTAGAACTCGGCATACATGGCCAAAACCAGCCCACAGCTTGTTTCTGTATGGTCCATGTGTAAAAAATGGCTTTTATATATTTTTTAAAAGAGTTACAAAAACAAACAAAGAAGAATATGCAAGAGATACTAGATGTGGCCAG
This sequence comes from Panthera uncia, assembly GCF_023721935.1. NCBI lineage: Eukaryota > Metazoa > Chordata > Mammalia > Carnivora > Felidae > Panthera > Panthera uncia. The sequence continues at coordinate 17,435,075 of NC_064815.1, read as the reverse complement.
AAAGCCTAAAATATACTACCCAACTCTTTTCAGAAAAAATTAGCCAAGTCCTGGCCTTGAATACTGCCTGGCACACAGTCAGGTAGTCAAGAAATATTTATAAAATATATTTCTATGGCTGCTCCTTTTTGCTTCTACAGCTGACACCTTTTGGGGTACCTTTCCATCCTATCATGACCTCTTTCTCTAAGAAACTGCCCCCTTCCCACAGAGGTGGGACCCCAGAATCCACATCTGTGCTATGTGACTTTATGCCACAGAGCAGAGCTGGATGGACCCGTGGACACCTAACCCAGGCTCGGCCAATCAGCTTTTCTCTCCTGGAAGCTGGAATTCGGGTTGCTCATCTGAACTGAGGAGCTGAGGCTGCTATTTTTTCCATGGACATGGCTTGCCACGGACCCACCAAAGCTGTCCATAGACAGGGAAGAATGAAGCAGACAGGACAGGTCAAGTGAGCCCCAGAAGAAAAGAGGTGGAAACACATCTGTAGAGTCTTAAGGACATGCATCACTTGCATGTGTAACTAATGCAAATTCAACTATACCTGCCCAGCAAAGGAATGAAAATGTGAAAAACAAGCATCATAGCACAGGAGGCCCATGCTGCTCTTTCAATGGATTTGAGTGTGTGCCCAGGGGAGCATGAGACGGAAGATATAATTCTCTTATTCCCCAAATTGCTTCCATGTTTCCACGTTTCCAGTTTTCATAGCCACTTTAATGTTGAAAGATGGGCATTTCTGGCTCAGTCGGTTAAGCGTCGGACTCTTGGTTTTGGCTCAGGTCGTGATCTCATGGTTTCGTGGGTTTGAGCCCCGTGTCGGGTTCTGTGCTGGCAGTGTGGAGCATGTTTGGGATTCTATCTCTTCCTCTCTCTGCCCCTCCCCCATTCTTGCCGTCTCTTTCTCTCAAAATAAATAACTATAGGTCTTAAAAATTTTAATGTTTCTTCATTTTTGAGAGAGAGACAGAACGTGAGAGTGGGTAGGGGGAGAGAGAGGGGGACACAAAATCCGAAGCAGGTTCCAGGCTCCGAGCTGTCAGCACAGAGCCGGATGCGGGGCATGAACTCACAATCCGCAAGATCATGACCTGAGCCAAAGTGGGGCGTTTAACTGACTGAGCCACCCAGGTGCCCCAGGAAAGGTATTTTTTTTTTTAATGTTTATTATTTCTGAGAGAGAGAGAGACAGAGCATGAGCAGGGGAGGGGCAGAAAGAAAGGAAATCACAGAATGCGAAGCAGGCTCCAGGCTCTGAGTGTCAGCACAGAAGCCCGATATGGGACTCAAACCCACGAACCATGAGCTCATGACCTGAGCCGAAGTCAGACGCTTAACTGGCTGAGCCACCCAGGCACCCCCAAGATAAGTATTTTTTTAAATATACAATATGGGGGAGCGTGGCTGGCTCAGTTAGTAGAGCATGCAACTCTCAATTGAATTCTCAGGGTTGCTAGTTCAAGCCCCACGATGGGTATGGAGCCTACTTAAAAAAAAAATAAATGAAGTGAATGAACGAACGAACGAATGAATGAATGAATAAATACATAAAATAAACAAACAAACGGGCTCCTGGGAGTTGTAGTTTGGTCCGCTTGTGCTGGCACTGCTATTGGCTCGTGCTAGCCCCTGTCTGTCTGTGGGCAAGCGCCACTGTGGTGTTCAAGAACAGCCCATGGGAGAATCATTTGAAGAGGTGGTGACGAAGGTCATACAACAGGCGTGGACATGTTTGGATTTCCAACAGCTACCCTGCTGGATTGCCGTGGCAGATATGCCCCAAATGTAGCATTTTTCAGTGCACGTGAGGACAGAAGCCCAGCACAAACATGTTCACTCTGAGGCCGCAGGATTCTGAAAGGGATTTCCAGAACCCTTTCAGAAGAGAGAAGCTGGAACAAAAATCCCCAGAGTCAAAGACACTACAGGAAGATTCACCTGGAGTGAGGCAGAGGGTCTGTGAGTGTCAGGGCTGTGGAAAATCCTTCAGGCAAAAAGGCAGTCTAACCTTGCGTGAGAGAATCCACACTGGTCAAAAGTGGACCCACTGTGTCCACTTTGAGTGGACCCACTGTGGATAAAGCTTCAGGGGCAAAGGCAATCTTGTCACATATCAGCAAAAACACACAGGAGAGAAGCTTATCAGTGCAAGGAATGTGGGACAAACTTTAGTCAACGAGGTAGTCTGGCCGTTCATGAAAAACTCCACACTGGACCGAAACCCTACGAGTGTGCTATTTGTCAGAGAAACTTCAGGAATCAAAGTAACCTTGCTGTTCAAAGAAGAGTTCACAGCAGTGAAAACCCCTACAGATGTGATCAGTGTAGAAAAGCCTTCAGTCAGAAAGGAAGCTGAATTGTTCACATCAGAGTCCACGCTGGCCTGAAACCCTATGCTGCATACGGTGCAGGAAGAGTTTCTACACCAGAAGGAATCGTATCTTGCAAGGCAAAACACGCAGGAGAGATACCCTATCTGTGTGGCCAGTGTGGGAAAAGCTTCACTCAGAGAGGGAGTCTGGCTGTGCACCAGCAAAGCCGTCCACAAAGACTCACCCTTTGATCACTCTCGTCAAAGGAAGTTCTCTTCATGAATTAAAAGTACAAAAACCCTCAGATCAAGCAACTTATCCAATTCTATGGGATGAACGGTGACTCCTTCAGAAAGACCATCATGGGGTAGGGCAAACTGATTTTTCTCCTTTCCCCCAAATGAGTATGAAAAGTAAATGTCTTGTTTATTACCCTCAACAGTAACAACAAAATAAATAAAATATATAATATGGCCCTTCAACACACCCCAGCTACATTCATCTAGGCCTCACTTTAAACACAGCCATCTGGCATCTCTTTCTGTCCATGCGTCCTGTCCCTGTGCTTTAATAAAACCACCTTTTTTTGCACCGAAAACAACAACAACAACAACAATAACAATAAAGCCATCTGGTCCAACTCTGGGGGAAAAAAACTTCTATAGTAGATTTAGGAAATCAGGATATGCTAGTTTCCAACGTGGACTTGAATATGTCGAATTTTAGAACAGTTCAAGGAATTCTTCAAGGACAATTTTGACTATCAGAGATTTTTGTTCACACACTGACTCCAGAAGCCGATCACCATCTATGATGGGACTCTACCATGGCTTCCATGTTCACAATCACTTTCCAAGTCTTAATTCTAGTCCCTCATGAGGTCTGGCCATACTTCCTGCCCCAAAGGTTTATGAGCTATCCCTGCATCCTCCCAAGAACTGCCCTGGGGGATTTAGTTAGTATAAAGTAGGTTTCTGTTACTTACAATTAGAAGAAACTGTAGTAAAATAGCTTCACTTGAATTCTTCCAATAACCCGCCCCTTGCTGAGCCCACCTGTTGAGTTCCTACACCCTGAAACCTGAAGAAGCCAACGAAGACTGGGCTCTCTCCTGCACAAGGGGACTCACGTGACATAGTTGATGGCATGAAAGGTATTGGTCAACAGCCGCATATGTTTTACTTTGCCCAACAGAGCAGCAGGGTTCTTCACCCTAACATAATCCAAGAAATCAAATTCTGTTTTGCATTCCGTGGAAAACTGAACAGCAGCAAACTAGAAAAAGAAGAAATGAAATGGCATTACATATCCCTTCCCACTTGTCTGTTCCAGTCTATTTCTTTTAATTAATTAACTAATTAATTAATTTTAATTTTCATCCAAGTTAGTTAGCATATAGTGCAACAATGATTTCAGGAGTAGATTCCTTAGTGCCCCTTACCCATGTAGCCCATCCCCCCTCCCACACCCCCACCAGTAACCCTCTGCCTGTTCTCCATATTAAAGAGTCTCTTCTGTTTTGTCCGCCTCCCTGTTTTTATATTATTTTTGCTTCCCTTCCCTTATGCTCATCTGTTTTGTATCTTAAATTCCTCATGTGAGTGAAGTCATATGATATTGGTCTTTCTCTAATTTTGCTTAGCATAATACCCTCTAGTTCCATCCACATCGTTGCAAATGGCAAGATTTCATTCTTTTTGATTGCCAAGGAATACTCCAATCTATTTCTTATCTGAGACCTGGGGAACCCAACTCCGCATCCCTGCCTCAAAGCATTCTTTTGAAAATGAGGTAATATATACACAAACACAGAAATAAAATTAAATAAGCCTCTGATCCCTTACGTCGTGCTGTCTGCTGAACTCCTATCCTCTGGGTCAGCCTGCCTCACCAGTGGGGATGGCTTCTAGTAACCATATTTGTGTTGAATGACCCTGCTAAACTGACTACAGCTGGTTGGGCCACGGACAGAGAGCCACTTGACTGAGGCTAGGCCAGTCAGAATCTATTCTCCGGGAATTTGGAACTTGCAGAGGGAGGGGTTGGTTGAGAGGCCAAAAACAAAGCAAAACAAAACAAAACAAAACAAAACAAAACAAAACAAAAAAACCCATCCTCCTGAAACCTTCACATGTGAACTTGGGAGCTTTCCACAGTCTCATGTGATCCAAAGAAGCTGAGGGAGCTAGTCTGCAAGAGAGAAGAGGGAAGCAAAAGCCAAAAAGAAACAGAAATGAGAACTAAGGAAAATCCTACAAGCTTTTTACTTCCTGGTTCTTGACTCTTCCAGAGGTCCAGTTACACTGTGGCTTTAGATTCTGGAGACACCTCATGCTAAATTTTTTTTATGCCTTAAGCTAGCTCAAGTAGGCATGTATTGCCTACAAACAGAAAAGCTAATTAATATATTTACCTGGTAGGAGGAGTTGCTGAGTTTCCTCATCACATCCTTCATGAAGTCCAGAATTTTCTGAAATTCATCTTGCTGCAGGCTCATTGAACCATCAAACAGAAATACCAAGTCTACGTTGCCCTTTATACATTCTACAGAGGCCAGACACAAAGGGACTTAATGAAGTGTCTCCATGGGTTGGCCTGCCCATGCTGGTTCCCTCGTATGAGCAACCACTTGGGAGAGATTTTTACCCATGAGATCCCCAGCTCCTTACCCTGATAACCAGGATGACTTTGCAGCACAGGACCCTTCAGATTCTGGTCGAAAAGGTAACACAGGCCACTCAGATAAACATTCTGGTCACATGTCCGAGACAGTCCAGGGTCACAGGCCTGAAGGAAGCAAAGGTTAAAAAAAGAAGGGTTAGGGCTTCCTTTTCCTGTGTGTCTTTTGGGCATCATCAGTCAAGAACAAGAACCTTCAGAGTCATCATCCCCTATCCTCACTCCCCACATCCAACTGGTTATGCCTAGAGGACAGAGTCTATACTCTTGAGTTTGGCATTCATATTGTTTACAGTTGAGCACTACCCCACATTTCCAGGCCCTTCTTCTCCCATTCCCAATCACACATTCTGTGTTTGAGCCAAATCACTCACTATTCCTGGAATATACAGTGTTGCTTCTTTCATTTATGACTATCCCTCCTGCCAAGCTGCAATTTTTCTTGAAAGTCAGAGCTCATGTCATCTTTGTATCTCACTCCTCTGACCCCATCAGAACCCAGCACATCGGCTGGCATGTTAATAACAGCTAAGTAAACAAGCTCAAATTAAATACTGGGTAAATATTTCACTCAGCTAGCCTTCTATCTCTCACATACCTGTGTCAGAAGATGCTGCTGGGATGAACTGTAAAGACCAATGGGCTTACAATCAAATGGGAATTTGACTCCAATCCCGGCTCTACCTCTTTAAAACCATGTGACCTTGGGGCACCTGGGTGGCTCAGTTGGTTGAGCATCTGACTCTTGATTTCGGCTCAGGTCATGATCTCGTGGTTTGTGAGTTCGAACCCCACGTCGGGCTCTGTGTTGACAGTGTGGAGTCTGCTTGGCATTCTCCCTCTCTCCCTGCCTCTCTCTCTCTCTCTCTCTCTCGATAAATAAACTTGATAAAAAATAAAATAAAATAAAACCATGTGACCTTGGCCAAGTCTCTTAACCTCTTTGGTTTTGCTTCCTCATGTATAAAATGTGTATACTGATCCCTATCTACCCAAGTGTCTCAAGGGTTAAAAGAGATAAAGCAGTGATTCCCAAACGTCAGGCATTTGTGTACCATGGGACAATTTCTGCCATGTGGGTGTCTCAGGCATATTATTATTTATTTGATATTTTATTTACTTTAAATTTACTTTCTTAAAACTTTAGCCTCATCCCAAGCAATTCAATCCAAGAAATCATGAATTTGATGTGTTGTATATTTTTCCTAAAAAAAACCATTAAATGAAAATGTAACTATAAAACATTAAACGCTTGCATACCACCAAAAATCATCTCTGTACATCAGTGGTCACAGATATTTCATATTTGGAAAAAACTGATATTGGGTCTCAAAAATAACTGGCTCATATTCAATTCTTAATAAACACTGATTGAATCAGAATCTCTTTGATGCTTTTAATCTTCTACAGGATCTTTACTCCATCTTCCTTTCTTCTTCTCAATCTCTCCTTAGCATCAAGCTTCACTGGCTCTCATATCACACTATACAAAATTCTTACCAAAAGGCTTCCCTTTGTGGAGTCTGTCGCCAGGGTCATTCCCAAGTACTTAGAGGTATAGTTGGAACCTGTAGACACCAGGAGATTGGGCTGGAGGAATTTAGGCAACCCAGGTGTGGTGGGCCAGCCTCAATTTCCCTGGGACACCGTTCCTCCCAGTTTTCTGACCAGTTACTCACCATGCAGGCTGACTGGGATGCAGTGGCCAGTGCCTGCCTGGCACTGATAGAGGTTTCCTGTGCTGTTCCCCTCACCTGGAGCTCCTACGACAACCCTGATGAGAAATCTCGCCTGTGAGATTGAGTTGTCCCGTTTTTTACCCACCCACTCCCACCCACTGAGGGTTCAGATCCACAAGAATCTCAAAGCAATGCAGCCACTCTCTTTCAGGGAGGCTCCTCAGCTCCCACCCCTTCCCTGTGGAATCCCAGATAAGATAAGCCAATACGTCAAAATTCTAGAAAGTTAAGGATCTTTTTCCATTTATAGTCTAGAAAAACTGAGGTCCAGAGAATGATGTGGGACAATGTCACATTAGGAGTTCGTTCAATCAGTCATCAATTCAAATTCAATTCAGTTCATCAGTAGCATCAATTCAGTAGCATATCTACGATGTGCTAGGCTGGGGTATACGCTAGGGATGAGGTGGGGGAAAGACGAGCGAAATCCCTGCCGTCAGGGAGCTCACTGCCTAGTCGGAGCGCCAGTGGGAAATCTAGGAAGCGTTGCAAAGCCTTTTAAGGGCTGTGATATTTACTCTTCCGTCAGACACTTATGTGGAGCTTTCAAGATGGGCTGTCCTCGTCCTATCTGACGGCCTCGCTTCTGTTTCCGAGAAATCCCACCCCGACTCCGTGAGACGGCAAGACCCTGGGGACCCGCTGGTTCCCCATCTGGCCCACCCGGGGCTGGGGTCCTGGCCGCCTGTCCTGACTCCGCAGGGCAGGGAGGGCCTGGGAGGCAGCTCACCAGTCTCCAACCTGCAGAACGCGGTACCCAAAATGCCTCCCGGCGTGTGGGAACGAGAAGTTTTGCACGTGGCGGACTTCCAGGTTGTAGCTGGAGACCTGGGCTGAGGGAGACGGCGGAGGGGGGGTGGAGGGGGGGAAGGTGCGGTCAGTCACTTCCGCTGGCCAGCGACCCCGCACGCGCCCCCAGAGCCACGGGCGCCGATTGGCCGGCGCCCACGTGCCCTAAGTGGGTGGGTCCACCCACAAAACCCTGGCGCTGTCCTCCGCCGCCTCCGCAGCCAGCTGCCTACGCCCCAGAAGGAGCCGGACCTTTCCCCTTGGGCTTCCCCTTTGACTGCCTTGACCCCGGGGAAATTTGGAAGGAGCGACTCCCTACTACCCAGAGCCCATTTGGCCTCCCTGCAAAGAAGGAAGGATGAGAAGGCGGAGGTCCGTGAGATAGTGGCAGATGGAAGGCGCCCCCCAGGCGGTGCGGTTGCCCCATAGCAGGGTGCATCTCCCTACACACCCACTTCTCCCTTGGGCCGCGGCCCAAGATAATTAGCCTCCGGCCTCCTTCCACAGACTCAGAGTCAGGATCCCCTGATTTCTGTGAAGCTGCCTCTCATCTCATGCTCCCTTACTGCCTACGCCACCATGCACCAGTCTCTTCCTTAGCTCTCAGATTCCCCCATGCCACCCCCCCACCCCCCACCCCCCAAGCAGCCTGGGCATCCTCTTCAAGCCCCTAACTGTCCATTCTGGCCCTGCTTTCCTTCCAGGCACCAGGCTTATTTCCACAGCATCCTAGGATGGCAGAGATGCTGCCCGCCATTTGTTCAGGTGAATGGACTGACCCCCAGAGAGGGCAGGCCCAGACCCCAGCCCAGCTCCAGGTACCCATTAGCCATCTGCCTTTTTCTAAGACCTCACTCCACATCTCTACTGCCACCTGTGTCTCCCTTCTCTGTCTTTCCCTCCATACCTTGCCTCTACTTCGGACTCTTTCTTTCCTTTCCCCCTTCTCCCTCCAAGATTCCTGATCCTCACATCAGCTAAGGCCATTCCCACCCTTAAAGCCGCTGCTCAGTACTCCAGTTCCACAAAGCCCTGCCCTTCCCCTGGCCACAGACACATGTCCCCTCCCCGACCCTCCCCTGTTCCCTTGCCTACCAAAGAAAAGAGGCCCAGACAGCAGCAGCCTCACTACGATGGTGCAGGAATTCATCCTTCCAGCGGCTGCAGGGACCTGACCAAGGAAGGCTCCAGGTTCAGAGAGCCCTGGGGATTCGCTGACAACCCACACAGGGTGAAAGAGGAAAATGACAATGCCCCAGGGCCTCTTGCAGTGGGACTTTCTCACAGAGGCGCCAGCCTGGTGACACTGGGTGGGGGTGAGCCTGTAGGGGTTGTGAAACCGCATGAGTTGAGAGGAAGTGTAACCAGGTTAGAGACATTTCCTGTGCCTGCTTGCATTTTCACATCATCCAGGAGCAGACAACACGGTAGGTAGATGACCACCTCTTCTGCCCAAGGCCTGCTGATCCATTGTCTTTCACCAACACAAACGGAAGACTCTGTAAGGGTCAGTAAAGGACTGGTCAAATAAACTGTGGTACAAACATAATGGGATGCCACAAAAAAAAAAAACAAAACAAAAAAAACAAAAAAAAAACAAAAAAAAAACAGTAAGGAAAGAAATAAGGTAGGAAAAAGAAAAAGAATGAGATAGCTTTCTCTTCACATTGAAAAATGCCCATAATACACTGTTGAAGAAAAAGAGCAAGTTACAGACAGTATAGTTAGTGACTTATTTTTCTTCTAAAAAACAAAAAAGCAAAAAAAAAAAAATCCACAGAAAGGGAGAAAATATTTGTAAATCACATATATAACACAGGACTTGTATCCAGAATATACAAAGAACTCTTGTAACTCAACAGTAAAAAGACAAATAACCCAGCTTTTGAAATGGGCCGAGAGTTTAAATAAACATTTCTCTGAAGATGACATGTAAATAGCCACTAACATAGAAAAGATGCTCAGTATCATCAGTCGTTAGGGAAATGCAAATCAAAACCAAAATAAGGGGCACCTGGGTGGCTTCGTTGGTAAGCGTCCGGCTTTGGCTCAGGTCATGATCACACGATTCCTGAGTTTGAGTTCCGCATCAGGTTGACAGCTGACAGCTCAGATCCTGGAGCCTGCTTCAGATTCTGTGTCTCCCTCTCTCTCTGCCCCTCCCTGCTCACCCTCTGTCTCTCTCTCTCTCTCAAAAATAAATAAACATTAAGAAAATAAATAAATAAATAAATAATAAAATGGTGAGGTTCACAGTATGTGAATTCCATCTTTAAAAAATGAAAAATATGGGAACACAAGCTGGTGCAGCCACTCTGGGAAACAACACGGAGGTTCCTCAAAAAACTAAAAATAGAACAACCCTAGACCCAGCAATGGTACTACTAGGCATCTATCCAAGGGATACAGGTGTGCTGTTTCGAAGGGACACATGCACCCCCATGTTTATAGCAGCACTATCAACAATAGCCAAAATATGGAAAGAGCCCAAATGTCCATTGATGGATGAATGGATAAGAAGATGTGGTAGATATATACAATGGAGTATTACTCGGCAATCAAAAAGAATGAAATCTTGCCATTTGCAACTACGTGGATGGCACTGGAGGGCATTATGCTAAGTGAAATTAGTCAGAGAAAGACAAAAATCATACGACTTCACTCATATGAGGACTTAAAGTGACAAAACAGATGAACATAAGGGAAGGGAAACAATATAAAAACAGGGAGGAGGACAAAACAGAAGAGACTCATAAATATGGAGAACAAACTGAGGGTTCCTGGAGGGGTTGTGGGAGGGGAGATGGGCTAAATGGGTAAGGGGCACTAAGGAATCTACTCCTGAAATCATTGTTGCACTCTATGCTAACTAATTTGGATATAAATTAAAAAAAAATTAAAAATAAAATTTAAAAAAAAGGAAAGCTGAATTCAATCTATAATATTTGGCAATTTATAGAGAGCACCCATAAAAGTGAATCACTGTGTCATGAAAGAAATCAGATTGAAAAATAAAAAAATAGAAGTTGAAATTGTTTGCGCGCGTGTGTGTGTATAAAAAATCTGAAAAGACACGCAACCAAACTCCCAAACAGTGGTTACCTCTGAAGAATAACATTGACACATTTCTGTATTGTCAGATCTTTTTTTACAATGAGGATGTATAAGTTATGTAACTTAAAAAAATACAAATAGTTAAAAGCACAACAGAATTGAGGAACTTGTCTTCACTTATGGGAAAGTGGGAAGGACCTTCAGATTCTCCCTCTGTTGTGAAGAAATCCTGTTCAGCTTGCAAAGCCACTTTCAGTAGCTGTCCCTGGGGAAGGCTTTTGCAGACAGATTATCTATAATCTGCTGCTAGGCAGCTACAATGTGACAAGTTGCCTCCTGGTACTTAGATAATATCAGGTAGTCTTTTTCAAATTCAGTTAAAATCAGATTATTCAGACTGATTCCTTTGGTCCTCTCTGCAGCGGTTATGATTTACTTCTGACCAAATTCTTTTCTATTGTTCTGAGATGACAAAAAAGAACATACACCTAAAAATTCAAACATTACAGGGGCGCCTGGGTGGCTCAGTCGGTGAAGCGTCCCACTTCAGCTCAGGTCATGATCTCACGGTTTGTGAGTTGGAGCCCCACGTTGGGCTCTGTGCTGACAGCTGAGAACCTGGAGTCTACTTCAGATTCTGTGTCTCCCTCTCTCTCTGCCCCTCCCCCCCACTCTCTCAAAAATAAACATTTTTTAAAAGTATAAAATTAAAAAAAATTTCAAACATTACAGAAGCATGTAAAGTAAAAGGAAGAAAACTCTCTTTTAACATCCACCCCAACTCCTAAATCTCAAAAATAACCACTGGTAATAATTTAGAGCCATACATTCTTTGTGACAAAAAAAAATGTTAGTTCTAATTATTAACCGTACAGGTTGGACGTGTTTGGAAAAACTAATTATCTTCCCACAGAACATCTAACCCAGAATTAATTGTCAAATCAGCCCTCTCCAGAGTAAAGGTTTTCTTCTAGGCCATCTTCAAAATTTAGATTCTTGAATCAGGGCTTATGTTTATAGAAACTTCAAGTGTATCTGTAACAACCCCAGGGATAGAAGGAATTCAGCAAATGATCTCAAAGTCTCTACTGCTTGGATTATAGTCTATGTGTATGCTTCAGCAGGTAAGTATACTCATTTACATATTTATCAAATTTTGTTTTTCAGTTTGTTAATTCATTTAATTTATTTATTAAGAGACAGCAAGAATGAGTGGGGGGAGAGGGGCAGGGAGAGAGGGGGGGGAGAGAGAGAAAGAGAGAGAGAGAGAGAGAATCTTAGCATGGAGCCTGATGCAGGACTCGATTCCACAACCCTGGGACCATGATCGGAGCCAAAATCAAGAATCGGATACTCAACCAACTGAGACACCCAGGTGCCCCTGGTTTTCAGTTTAAAAGAGCAAAAGAACATTTTTCCCCTTTCTGTTTGAGGGCTATAAATCTGAGGAAGCCTCAAAAGTACAAGGAAGCCCCAAGGATTCTAGGGAATCAGACGTTCCATGTTGGAGAGAGCAGATGACTCCCTGAAGAGTTGGGTTGCAGACATCTGAGGTTGGGACCATGTGGGGAAGTCCTGAGACAGGATGTTCCTTGCACACTTGTGGGCGCGCACGCACACACACACACACACACACACACACACACACTTCTTCCTTAGTCACAGGCCTTCATCATATCTCAAATAGTCTGTTCTCTGAGGGCTCAGTTGGGTCTCTCAGTTCCATTCCATTTGCCCAAACGCCCATCAATTCTCACGGGAACAATTTACTGCCACTGTAGCTCTTCCTTTCTTCACTCTCCTGCCTCTAGAGAAGGTTCCACCTCCTGGGGAAGGTCCATATTAACCTTGAGAAACCTGAGCTTGTCTCTCTTAGGCTTTAAAACCTCTGATGATTCTCCTTTTGCATACACACGATCATCTCCAAGCTTGTTGGCATGGCTTGCAAGGGCCTTGTTGCCTCTCTAGACTCTGTGCTCCAATTTAGCAAATGACTCATCGGTGTTCAAACAGATGAAGCATCTAGAGAGGACTTTATGAAACTCAAAGCATTGGCCTTACTGTCACCCACTTCTGAGGAAAGCAGCTGCAGTAGGTGCCTTCTGCTTGATGTTATCTTGGCTGCATCAAATGAGCAGTATGAAACTGACAGGCCAGGGGTGCCTGGCTGGCTCAGTCAGGGGAGCATGTGACTCTTGATCTCAGGGTTGTGAGCTTAAGCCCCATGTTGGCTGTAGAGATTACTTAAAAATAAAATCTTAAAAAAGAATAAGAAAGAGGGACGCCTGGGTGGCTCAGTCGGTTAAGCATCTGACTTCGGCTCAGGTCACGATCTCACGGTTCGGGAGCTTGAGCCCCGCATCAGGCACGCATCAGATGAGCTCAAGGCCTGCTTCCGTGAATATGAGCCCTGCTTAGGGTGAGCCCCACTTCTCTCTGTCTCTGTCTCTCTCTCTCTCTCAATCTGCTCCTCGCCCACTTGCACCTTCTCTCTCTAAGGAAGAAGGAGGAGGGGCGCCTGGGTGGCTCAGATGGTTAGGTGACTGACTTTGGCTCAGGTCATGATCTCACAGTTTGTGGGTTCGAGCCCCACGTTGGGCTCTGTGCTGACAGCTCAGAGCCTGGAGCCTGTTTCGGATTCTGTGTCTTCCCCTCTCTCTGCCCCTCCCCTACTCACTCTCTGTGTCTCTCTGTCTCTCAATAATAAATAAACATTAAAAAATTTTTTAAAAAAAGGAGGAAGAGGAAGAGGAGAAGAAAGAAAGAGAAAGAAAAAGAGAAAAGAGAAGACAAGAGAAGAGAAAAGAAAAGAAAAGGAAACTGATCGTGCTGGCAGGGAGACAGCTAACCAAGGGCAAGGTAGCCTCAGATAGACTGAACCCAAAAGATGCCAGCTTTCTTCAGGATGGCTTAGTTGCTCCAGTTACCAACTGTTCCATGAAAATGGACTCAAGCATATCATGTCACAGAGGAGTGACAAATGAGACCCCACGCTGGGAAGTTCTGGGGCACCCAGGATCTGTGCATCTAAGATGAAGCCAGCGGCCTGGATGCCTCAGCTCTTCTGTGTCCATTGTAAGGTAAAATGATTTCAAATATGTCTTATTTTTCTATAGGTCCATCTGTAAACGATGAGAGAGAATCTTCTCTTGCTCCACGCAGGAGAGTAAACAAGATTTTGTGTGCAGCCATTTCTCATCTTCATCACTGCTCATTCCCTGGCCCAAGCCACCATCACCTAGGGCCAGGATTTTGTGGCAGTCCCCTAACTGGTCCCCTGCTTCCAGTCTTGCCCCTGCTATAGTCTGTTCTCCATACAGCAGCCAGGAGGATCCTTTAAATATACAAGTCATGGGGCTGAGCCTGGATGGCTCCGTCGGTTAAGCGTCTGACTCCTGGTTTCATCTCAGGCCATGATCTCATGGTTCATGGGATGGAGCCCCATGTGGGGCTCTGTGCTGACAGCAAGGAGCCTGCTTGGGATTCTCTCCTCTCTCTGCCCCTCCCCTGCTCTTTCTTTCTCTCTCTCAAGATAAATAAATAAACATTAAAAAAAATAAAATAAAAATATATGTCAGATCATGCTGCTTTCTTGCTCAAAACCCTTCGGTGGTTCCCCATTTCACTCAAAATACAAACCAAAGTTCTCATTGTGGCCTAGAGGGACTTAAGTTGTCAGATACATCTCACTATCTTTCTGAAATTTAGTCCCCATCTTGCTCACTCCTTTTCAACTACACTGCTGTCCTGGCTCTTCGTTCAGTCCAACACACCTTTGCCCCAGGGCCTTTGCACCTGCTCTTCTCTTGCTTGGGTTTCCCAAGAAAGCCTCATGGCTCATTCCTGGATCATCTCCTCTGAACTTTTCTCCTTAGCAGTTATAGGGCTTCAGCTTATAGTATTTAATTTACTTATCCATCTGGTTTACTGTCCACCTGTTAGAATATGAACTCCACCAGGGCAGAAATACTGTTTCTTGTTGCCATTCACTGCTGTATCCCCGGTACCTGAAACAGTGCCTGGAGCATAGCAGGTAAATATTTAGTCAGCAAATATTCACCGAGGAGTGAATGCTTGGGGCTTCCCTTGTCCCTAAGGATAATTAAGCTTTCCAGGGTCTAGACTCTTAGGACCAAAAAGCTGTATTGTCCGAAAAGAAGAGGTTGAAGGAGTTGAAAGAAGAGGCCTGAATTCCCAGAGTCAGGAATTTATTTAATATAGGGGCGCCTGGGTGGCTCAGTCGGTTGGGCGTCTGACTTCGGATCAGGTCATGATCTCAGAGTCTGTGAGTTTGAGCCCCGCATCAGGCTCTGGGCTGACAGCTCAGAGCCTGAAGCCTGCTTTGGATTCTGTGCCTCCCTCTCTCTCTGTGCCCAACCCACTCACATTCTGTCTCTGTCTCTCTCAAAAATAAATAAACATTAAAAAAAATTAATATATAAAATTAAATGATACACTGGTGGCAGGTTAGAAAGAAGTTGGGTCCCTCCAGAACAGAAACTTGGAGGACACAGAGGGGACAGTCATAAGTGAGGGGAGAACAGGGCAGAAATGCAGAGAAATAGATGTCATGAGAGAGAATTCATGAGGTCTACAAACAGGGAACGGTGACAACTGAAAGGCTACCTCCATTCCCGATGCCCTCTCTCGTTCCAGTCACAGTAGGGCCACACTGAACCCTTTCTCCTGTGCTTAAATGAATAACATGTTGAATAAGCAAGGGTGTGGCAGCAGGGAGCCTCGGGGCATGCCTGGCTGATGTAGAGGGCCGCTGGAAAGGCAGGCTGGTGCCTCTCTCTCCCCCTTACCCCCCGATTCCACCAGGCTTGACTGCCTACAAACCCAGGACGAATCAGGGCAAAGTTCTCTTTTCTGATTCACACAGAAGATTTGCTGGTGCAAATGGTGTGCTTGCCCAGCTGCTACCTCCCAGCCCAGGCTCCCCACCCACCACTTCCTCCTGGGTACAGTGACATGGGCCCCTTTGGTCAGGATGGTTCTGACAGAAATATCTGGGTCACCACAGGGCTCCTTCCCCTTCTTCCCACCTGCCAGGAGAGGGAGAAACTCCCCTACCCCCGGAAGGGGGCCTCAGGGGAGGGGAGGATACGGAGGCCCAGAGGGGCTCAGAGGCCCCCACCCTATTGCAAGACCCTTATGATCTCATGGCTAGGCACACCAGAGCATTCTAAAGTTCTAGAAACTCTACCTGGATTTTCTGAGGGAGGGCTGAGCTGAACATACCACAGGTAGGGATTTCCTACAGATGGCACTCTTGAGTATTCACGTGCAGTTCACGGGGCCCTGATGTCACTGGGTGACCTCACTCCAGGGCCTCTGTTTCCAGGCCCTCAGCGTATGGTTGATTGTAGCCGAAAGAGCCCATCATTCAGGGCCAGAAACCTGGGAACCAGCTCCGAGCAGTACTGTCTTGCTGTGTTGTGCCAATGACCCTCTTCACCTCTCTGGGCCTTTGTTGCTTCCTCCATACCCAGATCCCAGGCTTCTGCAGGACTCACCAGTCTATGAGTCCAAACAAGATCATATTAATGTTACCACCGCCATGTTGTTGCCGTATTACCCCCACTTGCTAGTACAAGGTCTCCGGCTTCCTGCAGAGTCTCTGCTATTTCAGAAAGTCTTTAGAGGTATTTCACCTGTGCTCTACTCCCTGGTATGTGAGCTGCTCAAGGCTTCACATTTTGGCTGTCGTTCTATAACCAAAACTGGAGCTAGAACATTTCTTGGCGATTAGCCCAAGCCCTTGAAATACCAAGACTGGGGTAGAGTCGGGAAGAACTTCTCTCCCTGCTTTGAGTGACACCAAGCTCCAACTGTTTGGGCTCCAGGGTGTGCAGGCTAGTAAGGCAGCTCTTTCAAGTTTTACTTATGTCTCTCTCTCTCTCTCTCTCTCTCTCTCTCTCTGTCTCTCTCTGTCTCACTCAAACACGGGATTTATGTTCAGGGGTCTGAGCCAGACTTATACTTGCATAATAGCTACTATGTACAGGAAGGATCACTACTCCCATCTAATGGCTAAACGTTCATTCCTGGGTCAAGTTCATTCTGGTCTGAGCCTCCCCACTCAGGACACTCCTACACTCCCTCTTGAATAGGAACCGCATTAGTTCTCCAGACACGGCCCACTTGTTCTTGAACTTCCAAAATGACCAAAACCCACATTTGGCCTACAATGGGGATCTTGGTAACCTCAAGCTGTCTTCTTTGTTCCATCAAGGAAAGCAAACTCCCTGCCATCGCTCTACCCCAGTGGGAAGCAGGAAAACATTTCCTGTCTTCTGACCGGGTCTCTTGAGTCCATCCAGAAAACAAGTCAAACAGAACCTGGAGGACTTGTCATTGTATGATGTGTTTGCTCCGTACAACAAGGTGGAGGGCTTGGGGGAAGCAGAAGCTCTCTTGATTATCTAAATGATTAGGAAGGCTTCCTCCCTTGTCTCACCACCTTTTTAACCCTTTCCGCCACTCCTCCAGCTGAATGTTCCCGAAGCCCGTTCAGGGGCTATGGATGAGTCCCTATTAATTTAGAGGGTCCGGGCCAGATGTCATACTGTGGCAAGTCACGGGCACCCATGTGGGCTTGCTGAATGCAAACAAATACATTTGTCTCAAGGATATCACAAAGCCCTTAGAAGAACCCAAATACGATCAGGTCTTGCAGGCGGCTGGAAGAGGGCATCACATGCTCCCCATCCTTCTCTCTGTAAGCCACCTTTCCCCACTTCTTCAACGAAGTTTGGAGAAGGCTGTCCTCCAGGGCCAACCACAGCTCCACTTCACACATACTCTGAATTCCCACACTCTTAGGAAGGAGAATTTGAAACTGCCAACCTCTTTGGGTCATCCTTCATGACACCTTCGATTAGCAGTGTAGTAATAAAGTTTCAGATCTGAAAGAACTCTTGAATGTCACCTAATTCAACTTTGGCCTGCTGCACAAAAGTCCCTTATATAATACCTCCTATTAAATCTTCAATCAAATTCTCCTTACACACCTACAGAGACAGCATGCTCATGACTGTGTCCCAAGGAGATCCGCTACGTCTCCGGCAGCTCTGCTTGTAGGAAAATTCTTTTTTTTTTTTTAAGTTTATATATTTATTGAGAGAGAGAGCACACAGGGGAGGGGCAGAGAGAGAGAGAGGGAGAGAGGGAATCTCAAGCAGGCTCTGACAGCGCAGAGCCAGACATGGGGCTCCACGTGGGGCTCGATCCCACCAACCGTGAGATCACGCCCTGAGCTGAGATGAAGAGCTGGACACTTAACCGACTGAGCCACACAGGTGCCCCAGAAAATGCTTTCTTGTATTACGACACGCAAGTTTGCCTCTTTGTGACATCCGTAACTTAGACCTGGTTCTGTCCCGCAGAAATGCCTGGGGACAGATCTGTTCTCTTTCCCATCTGGAAGCCCCTTCAGAAATACAGACAAGGCTTACATGTCTCTCTTCCAGGCTGAACACCCTCAGTTATACCTAATAGTCCCCATGAGGCAAAGTCTCAAGTCCTCCGACTGCCCCAGGATGAACACCTGTTGCAACTATCCTCCTAAAATTCTGGTGCCCCAAGAAATAAACGCAACAAGGATCTTCAAGGAAATCCTTTAATTAAAAAAAAAAGGGGGGGGCGTGGGGGAATATCTAACAATAACAGGAAGTTGGTTATACCAATTACATAAATCCGTTTTATGCAATAGTATTCAGTCTTTAACAAAATATGGTAGATTTACAAGTACTAGCATAGAAAGATTGTCATGATGATCTAAGTAGAAGAAAAGCAAATTACAAAATAGTGTGTGTTACACCTTACTTGCCTGCTAGGAAGGAGGTCTGCCTTTCTCATCCTGTCTCTCTCCCACATCTCTACCTCTTAAACCCTTCATTGTTTGGTGTAGACATTTAAAAAATTGGGGGGAGGAGGGGCGCCTGCCTGGCTCAGTCGGAAGAGCATGTGACTCTGAATCTCCAGGTTGGGAGTTCAAGGCCCGCGTTGGGTGTAGAGATTACTTAAGTAAATAAACTTTTGGGGGGAGGATATTTAATGAACTCTACATAGTTATTTCTAGATTCTAGAGATGTCCTGAGTTATTTCTAGAGTATAGAGGATGAGGTTTTAGAGATCTTTTATTATTATGTCATGTTTGGCTTTTTAATAAAAGGCACAGATAACTGTTTGAACCAGAAATCAACAATAATAAGGGATTTTAAAAATGCTTTAGTGAGCCCCAAATAGCAGGGTGCTGATCTCTTACCTCATTCACATTCTTTGCATTTATTCATTCAACAAATGCTCTCTCTAAGGGCTTCTCTGTGTCAGAGCTCATGCTGGGCCCTGAGCAGATGGAACCCAGTGAGGTGTGGTCCAAGCTGTAAGGAGCTCGCAGAAGTCAGAGAAAATCTAGATGGTAACTGTTAGAACAAGGAAGTTCTGGGGTCATGGGATCACAGGGGAGGAACTTCCTGAAGTCTTGAAGACAGTAGTGGTCCTATGCTGCATCCTTCCCCGCCAGTGTGTTCTTTCACTCCCCACAGAGTGATCTCTCAAAATCACAAATGCAGCCATGTCATGTCCCTGCTTAAAACCAATCCTGTGACTTCCTTTTTCTCCGAGGACAAAAAGTCCAAGATTCTTTCACATGGCCCATCAGATCTTGTATCGAATCCATCAGGAAGTCTGTTGGCTCCACCTTCAAAAAATATCCAGACTGCGACCACCTGTCACCATCTCCAGTGTAACCAAGTCACCATCGTCTCTCCCCTGGGTTTTTGCCAGAGCCTTCGCACTGTCTCTCTGCATCCACTTTCCCGACCCTGTCTACCCTCACTTCAGCCAGAGTGACCACGTCACTCCTCTGGTCTAAACTGCCCCATGGCCCCCATCTTACCCAGAGCCAAATCCAAAGGCCGTGCCAAAGCCCAAAGCCCATGAGCCCCGCACATCTGGCCCTTCCTTGCCTCTCTGGCATCACTTCCTCCTGCTCCCTCCCTCACCCACTTGTCACCAGCCACAATGGCCGCCTTGCTGTGCCTCCAACACATGGAGCTTGCTCGTTTCGGGCCCTTTGCCACGAGTGTTTGCCGGAATGCTGTCCCCCCAAGTTATCCTGTGACTCCCTCCCTCAGCACCTCCTAAGCCACCTTCTCACTCTTTATCTCTGTCTCCTGACCCTCCATTCTGAGTTCTGCCATCACTCTGAGTCTCTCTTTCTGTGCTGTGTCTCTCTTTCTCATTCTTATGGCAAGCGATGACTCATTAGGGCTTCTCACATTTACCTCAGATACAAAGATGAAACTTCCCGCCACACAGGCTGCTGTTAGGTGGTTAAGAGTGTGAGGGGCCACGGACATAGGTCTCGTTTCTAGAGCCTCTTGCTGGAAGCCCCAGGGGGCAAACCCGGGAGAGGCTGTGTCTTGCCTGGGTCAGGCTCAGGTTCAGGGACCAGCAATGGGGATGCTGACCTGGATGTCGGGGCCAGAGTGGGGGGGCTCAGACCAATGGGGAATGTTTTGGACCTGTGGGGTTTGAATGCAGATTCAAAGCTATAGCAAAGTCAGATTACATCAGTCCTGTGATGCCCTAAGTCCTGTGTCGTCTTCACCAACACTGTGACGCATCTGTCTGACCTCATTTCTTATGGGTCTTTCCACTCACTACGTACCAGTCATCGTGGCTGTCTTTTGCTCCTAGAACACCCCAGGTACATTCCTGCCGCAGAGCCTTTGCACTTGGGCCATTCCCTCCCTGAAACGCTCTTTTCCAGATATCTGCACACTATTCTTCTCTTTATTCAGGCTTTTACTTCAAAGTCACCTTTTCAGCGAGGCCTTCCCTGGCGACAGTTACGCAAAACACGTATCAGACTTCCTATCCTCCCTCTCTCTAGACTTCATTCCTCCCTCCTCAACATCTATCCCTAATTGACAAATGATTGATCTTACCTATCGCCATCTCTTCCCATTAGTACGTCAGCTCCACGAGGACAGGGATTTTTGTCTGGCATTCATTGCCATAGCTTTAGTATCCAGCGCACAAAAGTTTTCGACAAATATTGATGAAGGAACCCAGCAGGAGTGCTGAGCGCCTATCACATGCTGGATTATTTCCATCCATTATGTTATTTCTTACTAGAAACACTCGGAATGATCCCTTTTTTGTTTTAAAAAATTAAAAATATATGCAAGTACACAGAGCACACAGCACACTGGTCCATGTGGCCTGGAGGAAGTGACAGGGCGCCGCCTGGAGTTCAGTGTGAGGTGATGGCCCTCCTTACACGTAGAGCAAATTGTCTAAAATTCACTCTGTGAAGCTATGACTAGTACTTCTCTCTGGGAAGAGGGATTTCAAGTTCTTTTAACTTTCTTCCTTTTCACTAAGCTGCATTTTGTGATTTTCCTCCAGGGACAACAGAATAATTTTGTAATGAGTTTACTGGCTCAGTCAGTAGAGCATGCAACTCTTGACCTGGGGGTTGTGAGCTCCAGCCCCACATTGGGTGTAGAGATTACTTAAAAATAAAATCTTTATTTATTTTTAATGTTTATTTATTTTTGAGAGAGAGAGAGAGAGAGAGAGAGAGAGGAGACAGAGCATGAGCAGGGGCAGAGAGAGAGAGACACAGAATCTGAAGTAGGCTTCAGGCTCCAAGCTGTCAGCACAAAGCCCGATGTGGGGCTCGAACTCACGAACCGCGAGTTCATGACCTGAGCCAAGGTCAGATGCTTAACTGACTGAGCCACCCAGGTGCCCCAAAATAAAATCTTAAAAAAAAAAAACAAAAAACAACAAACGTATTAAGGGCACCTGGGTGGCTCCGTCGGTTAACCTTCCGACTTTGCTCAGGTCATGATCTTGCAGTTCGTGAGTTCGAGCCCCGTGTCAGGCTCTGTGCTGACAGCTGGGAGCCTGGAGCCTGCTTCCGATTCTGTGTGCCTTTTTCTCTCTGTTTCCCCCCTGCTCGTGCTCTGTCTCTCTCAAAAAGAAACCCTAAAAAAACTTTTTTTTAAAAGGGTGCTAAACTTACTGAAATATTCTCAGTATACTAGAAATATACTGAGTGTATATTTACCACAAAAAGACTTCTTTAAAATGTGCTGAACCTGGGGCCCCTGGCTGGCTCTGTCGGTGGAACGGCAACTCTTGATCTTGGGGTTATGGGTGTGAGCCCCACGTTGGGTGTGGAGATTACTTAAAATCAAATCTTAGGGGCGCCTGGGTGGCTCAGTCAGTTGGGCGTCCGACTTCGGCTCAGGTCATGATCTCGCAGTTCGTGGGTTCGAGCCCCTCATCGGGCTCTGTGCTGACAGCTCAGAGCCTGGAGCCTGCTTCAGATTCTGTGTCTCCCTCTCTCTCTGACCCTCCCCCATTCATGCTCTGTCTCTCTCTGTCTCAAAAATAAATAAACATTAAAATAAAATAAAATCTTAAAAGTTTTTTTAAATTAAAAAATAAAGTGTCCTAAACCTTTAAGTGTAGTGTTATAACTCTAAATTATCATAATGTGAAAAACTAGCACCAGCCTCAGTGCTTTTGTTGTATGTGAAAAGCAAATGAGGGGCTGGTATTCAGGCCTTCTTCTTCTTCTTCTTCTGTTTACTTATTTTTGAGAATGAGAGAGAGAGAGGGAGAGAGAGAATGAGCAGGGGAAGGGCAGAGAGAGAGACACACACACAAAGAATCCGAAGCAGGCTCCAGGCTCTGAGCTGTCAGCACAGAGCCCGATGTGAGGCCTGAAGTCACCAACGGAGAAACCATCATCTGAGCTGAAGTCGGACACTCAACCCACTGAGCCACCCAGGTGCCCCAGCTTTGGTCTTGATCTCAGAGTCACGAGTTCAAACCCCATGGTAGGTTTTGAAGCCTACTTAAAACACAAACATGGGGCGCCTGGGTGGCTCAGTCAGTTGGGTGGCTGACAACAGCTCAGGTCATGATCTCGAGGTCTGTGACAACAGCTCAGGTCATGATCGCGAGGTCTGTGACAACAGCTCAGGTCATGATTTCGCGGTCTGTGAGTTTGAGCCCCATGTCTGGCTTTGTCCTGACAGCTCAGAGCCTGGAGTCTGCTTCCAATTCTGTGTCTCCCTCTCTCTCTGTCCCTTCCTGCTCTCTCTCTCTCTCTCTCAAAAATAAACATTAAAAAAATTTAAAAAACATACAAATAAACAAAAACCACCTCTTCTCCTTTGCCTGCTTTTCCAACCCCACCTCTAGGCTTTTACTCTTGCAATCTTTGACCCATATGCTTTCACCCAAGTGGTAAATGTGATTCAATGGATCTTTCAGTGAGAAACAAGAAAAAGATAAAAAGGATGCTTTCAAATGCTCATGATACAATCATAAGGATCACCCTTGTGACTCATGTGGATCACCTGCACAAAGGCACATGAACTTGTTCTAAGCCTAGTGGGTTGGTCACTGACCAAGGCAAATTCATGACTTTTTTGACCTGAGTGAACATTTTGTCCAAACAGAAGCAACAGGGAACTATAGGGATGAAACCTTCCCTTCAGAGTCCTGCTTTTTCTGGAGGCATGTTGGGGGTTGTTAGTATTCTCAAGGGGGAGCCCCAGGATGAGGGATAGAACACCAGCCTTCAGGTCAAAACAGACCTAAATTTGCATTCTCCCTAGGTTGATTCCAGCTGGTGACCCTGTGCACCACTCCTGACTTATCGGGGACCTCAGTTTCCTCATCCCTAAAGTGGATAATACTGCTGATTTCCTGGGGCTGCTATGAGGATTAAAAGAGGAGATGGGGGCGCCTGGGTGGCTCAGTTGGTTAATCATCCAACTCTTGTTTTCTGCTCAGGTCATGATCTCTTGGTTCATGAGTTCGAGCCCCGAGTCGGGCTCTGCATTGTCACACTGGCAGCGCAGAGCCTGCTTGGGATTGTCTATCTCCCCCCACCCCTCTGTCCCTCCCCTGTTCTCTCTATCTCCCTCTCAAAATAAATAAATAAACTTTTTTAAAAAAATAAAAGAGATGAATGAGTACAAGATGCTCAGCACCGGTCATCACATGAGCCCAGCAAACTGTGTTTCATAAGATGATATATTCATTCATCAAATGTCATTGCCATGTAAGGTGCTACGGAAGTCAGGGTGGACGAAACAGGGCAGCCCCTGCCTGTGGAGCTTACAGCCTAGTGGGGCGGATAGTCATGGCATAATCACATGATTATCAAATGAATAAAGAATTACAAATTGTTCTAAATGCCTAGAGGAAAAAGTCCAAAGAACAAAGAGAGCATATAAACAGGGGCACCTGATCTAGTCACTTTTTAACCCAGATGAGGTGACTACAGATGTACTTGGATGTTTTCATTTTTCCCTTAGTGATAGGAAGATCCTTCACATGTACAATGTACTGAATACTTTGCAAAGAAATCTTCATAGTTGAGATTTTCATATGATCCTTACGCCAGATCCTAAGCAGAGATTATAACCTTCATTTTACAAAAGTGGAAACTAAGGCATAGACAGTTTATATCAGTTCTTCAAGGCTAGACAGCTCATTGACAAGTCCAAAGGTGAGACAAAATCCAGATGTCTGTTGCTTCCACATCTATTGCTTTTTGACTATTTTGTTTTTCTTTTTGTATTTTTAATTCTGAAATATAGCACGCTTTCTCTTTTTTTAATGTTGAAATATAACTTACAAAGAGTGTGGGAAAATAGATGTGTGCAGTTTCAAGAACATTATGTCCAGCCCAAGAAACAGAAGGAAACGGAGCCCAGGGGTCCCTTATGCACCCTACCCCAGGAGTAATCCCTATGCTAAATTTTGTTAATCATCCACTCTCTTACCTTTTAAAAAAGTGTTTACCATTTTGCATATCTTATCAATATATTATTGCATTGCCTGGTGTTGAATTTTATTATATGAATGGCATCTTAGTTTAGGTACACTTCTGCAACTTGCTTTTTACTCCCAACATTTTGTTTTTGAGATTATCCATATTGATGATCCCTATACCTATCATTCATTTTCACAGATAAATAATATTCCACGTGTGATTATACCACAATTTGTTTATGCATTCCCTGTTAACAGATGCATGGGTTGTTTCCAGTTTTTTGTCGAAGAATCTCCCATCCCCAACCACCTCATTCTCTCCCCAGAGGCAATCAATTTACCAGTTTCTGGCGATTATACTCCCAGAAATATGCTATTGCATAAATTTCCCCCTTTTACAACAAATAGTAGTATTGTATAAATACTGCTCTGAAGCTTGCTTGTTTCTCTTCACAAACATCATCCGCAGTATAGCCTGGTAGTCTTTGGAACAGATTGCTTGGATTCATATCCAGCTCCATTCTAAACTGGCTATGACCTTTTATAGGGCATTTAATCTCTCTGTGCGTTATATTCCTTTTCTGTAAAATGTGGAAAGAATCGTAACTCAAAGAGTTTTATAAGGACTAAGTTAATATACATAAAGCATTTAGGACTGTGCCTATTAGAACTGTAACCATTATCAATAGAATTACATCAATGTTCTCTCGTTCTGTTTTACAGTTGCTTGGATGGATAGTCTATTATGTAAACGTACCACAATTTATTTTAATCATAATTGATAAACATTTAGATTGTTTCCAGTATGTTGATATTACAAACAGCACAGAAAACAAAACATCCCTACCATTTCCCACTCACAGCTCACGAGTACATCTGTAGAATAAAGTCCTAGAATTGGAACTGCTGGGCCAAAGGTATTATATGCATTTATAACCTTAATGGATATTGGCAAATTGCTCTTCAGGGTTACATCACAGATTCTCATATATACTAAAGACATACAGAAACCTGAGGACAAAAGAAGGTAAGCTACTTTGTTGTCCAGATAGATACATCACTGATTCCAGAGAGGGAAGGTGACTCACACGGGCAGTTAGTGGTGGAAACAGCACCAGAACCCAAGCAGGTGTCTGCCCTTAAGAGCCTTAAAAGATTTTTATTTTATTTTTATCGTTTATTTTTTTAATGTAATCTTTACTCCCAATGCGGGGCTTGAACTCATGACGGGGAGAGCAAAAGTCGCATGCTCTTCCGTCTGAGCCCGCCAGGCGCCCCTGAATCTTACAATTTTTTGGAGCTCATTTTAACATTTCATTATTTTGATGCTACAGTTTGCTTGCTTAATGGTAGTAACTTAATATCTAATTTTTCATTATTCGTTCCGAATTTTTCCCTGGGCTATTTTCCTAACCTGGATTGGTCACGTGCGCTGTCATGTGACCCTTGGACCTTTCTGACCTGTAATAGATCTACCAAGTGACCCCCAAATTCCTCATCTCCGAAAATGCAGCACTTGGTCAACTGCCTCTAGGGAGCAAAGTCGCACCAGCCTCTCCCAAGAGATCGTTTAAATTACAACTAGCGGAGCGAACCAAATAGCAAACGGGTAACCTAGTCCACACCAGTTTCGCAAACTGCTGGTTGATTTGTAATTCATCTCTTAGATGAAAGGAAGCCCGCCCTCGTTTGCGAAGTCGTCATTGGATGGCACGGCTGTCAATCACCGGGGCTATAAGTATGGGAGGCCGGCGGCTCCTCCCCCAGGAAGGCCAGGAGCGCGCGGTGTGGCGTGAGTCGGGCTGCGCGAGTCGTGCGGAGGAGACTCTCTGCGGTAATATCTGTTAATCCATATTAACTGGAGTAGAAAATAAAAGGGAGCGCTCCTCTCCTCTTTTCCCCTCCCTGCCGGGCAGGCACGATGGCGGAAGCGGCGGCGACGGGCGCCGGCGGAGAGGTGGCGGTGGCGGCGGCGGAAGGCTCCGGCTCCGCCGGCTTGTCTCTGGGCCGCGGCTTCTCGAGCTACCGGCCCTTCGAGCCCCAGGCGCTGGGCCTCAGCCCGAGCTGGCGGCTGACGGGCTTCTCCGGCATGAAGGGCTGAGGCTGCAAAGTCCCCCAGGAGACGCTGCTCAAACTCCTGGCGGGACTGACGCGGCCAGACGTTCGGCCCCCGTCGGGTCTGGGCCTGGTCGGAAGCCATGAAGAGGCGGCCCAGGAAGGCGGCCTCCCGGCCGGGGCGGAACCCAACCCAACCTTTCCAGCCCTGGGCATTGGGATGGACTCCTGCGTCATACCCCTGAGGCACGGGGGCCTGTCACTGGTGCAGACCACGGACTTCTTTTACCCCCTAGTGGAAGATCCCTACATGATGGGGCGCATAGCGTGTGCCAACGTGCTGAGTGACCTCTACGCCATGGGTATTACTGAATGTGACAACATGTTGATGTTACTCAGCGTCAGCCAGAGTATGACTGAGGAGGAACGAGAAAAGATAACACCGCTCATGATCAAAGGCTTTCGCGACGCTGCTGAGGAAGGAGGGACTGCAGTGACTGGTGGACAGACAGTAGTAAACCCTTGGATTATCGTCGGAGGGGTTGCCACTGTGGTATGTCAGCCAAATGAATTCATCATGCCGGACAGTGCAGTTGTTGGGGATGTGCTCGTGTTAACCAAACCCTTAGGAACTCAAGTTGCTGTCAATGCCCACCAATGGCTGGATAATCCTGAAAGATGGAATAAAATAAATATGGTGGTCTCCAGAGAAGAGGTAGAGCTAGCTTATCAGGAAGCCATGTTCAATATGGCTACCCTAAACAGAACTGCTGCTGGACTAATGCACACGTTTAATGCACACGCAGCCACAGATATCACAGGCTTTGGCATTCTAGGACACTCTCAGAACCTTGCAAAACAACAAAGAAATGAGGTGTCATTTGTCATTCATAATCTGCCAATCATTGCCAAGATGGCTGCCATCAGCAAGGCCAGTGGGCGCTTTGGGCTCCTTCAAGGAACCTCAGCAGAAACTTCTGGGGGATTACTGATTTGTCTGCCGAGAGAACAGGCAGCTCGCTTTTGTTCTGAAATCAAATCTTCCAAGTATGGAGAGGGTCACCAAGCATGGATCGTCGGTATTGTAGAAAAGGGAAACCGGACAGCTCGGATCATTGACAAGCCTCGAGTTATTGAGGTCCTACCTCGCGGGGCCACTGCTACTGCTCTCGTTCCTGACAATTCCAATGCTGCCTCTGAACCTGGCTCCTGAGACGGAATAGCAGAAGTTGTGTGGACCTTAGAGTCTTTGTACACAATCATGGACGATTCTCAAAACTTTATTTTAAGAAGAAATTTCCAAAGAAGGCTGCCTGCATAGTAGTTCCGGCTGCCCTTTCTCGGTGATTTGAATCGGCTCATCACAAGCTGCACATTCCAAGGCCCGAAGTAACATTTTGGACTTCAAGGTGGGGTTTGTTCATCTCTTACATGGAAGAGAAGCAGAAAAACCTCTGTTACTTCTTTCCAAGAACAAGATGAGGCTCTTCTGGTTTGAGGGATTTTTCTTAGCATTGGGTTGATTCATGTCTGCACAGGGGGTGAGATTATTGAAATTACATACATACCAAAAAAGGTAAATTGCAAAATGATTTAGATCAGAAGCAAATAAGTTTGGACCAATACTGTTGATAGAACTAAATTGTTAAGAGAGATCTTACATTGCAATGTCAAATTCTTTATTAGATTTGTTTTCAGAAACACTGGCTCTTTCCTGCTCTGGGCAAGAATTGAGCAGCTTGTCCAATGACTGGGAAAGGAGGACCTGCGACCATCTGATTTGGTCTCTGTTAATGACGTCTCTCCCTCTAAACCCCTTTAAGGACTGGGGGAGGCAGAGCAAGCCCCAGAGCCCAAGCCTTGATGGTCATTGAGATGTTAAATCTTGCACTGAAAATTTCTGGCGATTTAATCAATAAAGTAATTTCTAGTGAAATAAATAAAAGGGACTTTGTTGAAAAATTCTTCTGACTACTATTTGGATTCTTGGGAGTTCTGAATCTTTTACAGTGTTATAAAATGAGCCAAATGATACATTTAGAATCTGGCAAGTGGAGAGTGAAAATGTTTTCCCTGATCCCGGACCAGAGCATTTAACACCTAGATTTAGTTTTGCGCCCTCCCCCTCAGTTGATAGCAAAGGACTCAAAAGGCAGAAAGCCCAAGGACTAGAGGGTGGGAAAGGAAATCGCAAAAGAAAGGTATCAACAATTCTTTAAACATTGGAAGTAGGCGGGAGAAGGGTAACAACTGACTTAGCAGGATAGGGGAAGCCAAAGTAAATGCTTTCAGAGTTGGGGAATACTAATAGGAAGCAAGGAGCTAGGCTCTGAGGGTACTAAGGGGTTAAGGGGAGGGATGAAGACAGATACTTTTTGAAAGTTTATATACAGCATAATTACAATGAGATCTTTGAAGTTCTCAAACCTTTCCCCCATGTCACATAGCCAGATGACTGCCTCTCACCTCTGTAGGTAAAGGGAGGTTTACTTTCTGAGGAATGAGTTTTAAAAATACTGCATAGTCAGAGACACCGCAGTAGAGAACAGAGGCCTTACCAAAAACAAGAATAAAGACAAAAATGAGACTGTCCCAGGCCCCTCCCCTAGCTACTAAAAACACCATCCAGGAAGCTTATACCACTTTTTGCTCCTCTGGAGAAAAAGAATGTGCCCAGAAAAAAACCCTATAAGTATTTAGGGAGCCCCCGGTGAAAATCCCTATATCAGGAAGACTCTCATATGGAAAGTTTCACCCAAGCACGTTCTTTTCGATGCCTCATTCTTAAATATAAGCAGTTAAGGATCACCAGACATTTGAGGCAAGCCTCTAACGTGAAAGACGTCAAAGCAAAAAGAAAAAAAATAAAGAGACAATACAGGGAGCAGAAGAAAAAAAGAAAAGGTAAAGGGATATAAAGTGTCCATAAAAAGATATGAGAACAAAGCACTTAGAATATAAAATATTGCTAAAATTAAAAAAATCAGTAGAAGACTCAATAAAGTTGGGGAAGTTTAGTGGCTCAGTCGGTTGAGCATCTGACTTCGGCTCAGGTCGTGATCTCGCCATTCATGGGTTCGAGCCCTGTATCTGGCTGTGTGTTGACAGCTTAGAGCCTCAAACCTGCTTTGGATTCTGTGTCTCCCTCTCTCTGCCACTCCCTCGCTCGCATTCTGTCTCTCTCAAAATGAACATTAAAAAACAATATTAACTTAAAATTGAGTAAATTTATCAGAAAGTAGAATAACAACAAAAAGATGTACGATAGAAGAAAAAAAATGTGATGGAGATTAGAGGTAAGTCAGGAGGTTCAACATCTAGAAGGAATTCCAAAAAGAGGTAATAAAGCAAATGGAAGAAAAAATTATATAAAATAATACAAAACAAGTTTTCTAAAATTTAAAAGGTTGTAACTAGCACACATCTTTTGACTTTCCAGCATAGTGAGTGAAAAATGACGTACACTAATTGTATTAAACTTTAAAATGCCAGTGGTAAAGAGAACTGTTTTATATATATTAATTCATTTGAACTGCGAACAATCCCATTTTGCAGACAAGGAAGCTGAGGTGCAGAGACATTAAGAAATTTGTCCAAGGTTGCACAAGCCATCTGCTAGGCAGTGTGGCTCCAGAGCCCATTCTTCTGGGGAGGGGAAGAACACATAGAAAGGTCTGGGGATGGGTGTCTGGGTGGCTCAGTCAGTTGAGCGTCTGACTCTTGATTTTGACTCAGGTCACGATCCCACGGTTCATGGGTTTGAGCCCCACATCAGACTGGCAGTGTGGAGCGTGCTTGGGATTCTCTCTCCCTCTCCCCTGCTTGCTCACTCTCTCTCTCTCTTTCTCTCTCAAAAATGAATACATACAACTTAAAAAAAAGTTCTGGGGATAAGAATGGTATCAGACTTCTCAACAGGGAATTGGAAGCTAAAAGACAATGAAGTAATGCCTTCAAAATTCTGAGGGTAAATGATTTTCACTGTATAATTCTATACCTAGCCACATTTTTCAAACAAGTAGAATAAAGATATTTTTAGACATGCAAGGTGTCAAAGTGGTTTCATCCCAGGGACTCTCTCAAGAAACCACTGGAAGATGTGCTCCAGGAAAACATGGGGGCAAACCAGGAAAGAGAAAAACCCAAGCCAGCACAGAGAAGGTGAAGGGAGGTCTCAAGGTAATGGCTCTACAGCAGGCCTAGAGACCAACCAGTCTGGAACAGACACAGCACACGGGAACAGGAGCCTGAAGGCTCCCAGAAAAAGGAACATGGACCTGATAAGAGTATTGATACATTTAATTTTGTGGAAAATTGGAAGGTTAATGGAAGATGTAAAATGGATCAATGCTAATTATATAGAAAATTAGCAAATGAAAATAAAAGAAGGAGACAGTTATCAACGCCAATGAAGAATGGAACCTTGTGTGATAAATGAAATGTAATCGTATATAGTATGAAGGAAGTCTACCTTCATTTCACTACCTTGCTAAGAGCACTGGGCGGGGGGGGGGGGATGCTGGTGAATTTCAGCCTTCACCTTCCTGGGTGATCTCAGATAAGTCTCTGGGCCTCAGTCTCTTCACCTGTAAAATAGGCATAGCCATATCCACCTACAGCGAGGAAGTCATGGAGGGGATCCCATAAGACATGCTCCTATGAATTAGTATTTATTAGATTACTCAAGTACCAGGCCCTGGAGAAATAAGAGCCTACTAACTACAACAATTAATCAATTTAAAAAATTCAATCAGTTTTTCTCTTGCCCAAAGCTCTTACATCGCTTCCATAAAATCCCTGCTATGTATCTCCAACTTCATCTCATGGCACTCTCCCTCCCTCTCTCACTAAACTCTAGCCCATTAGCCTTTCTGTGTAGGTCCAAACAAATCAGGATCCTTTTTATTTGCAGTTCCCTCTGTCTGGAACCTCACCTCTCAGGCTTACCTCATAAAACAAATAAAATAAAACCTCAGAAAAGCTTTCTCTGACGTCAACCAACACCTGGCTACTCTCCAACTCATCACCTTGTTTATTGGCTTCATAGCTCCCAACCTAATGTGTAATTATGTGTAATTGTCTTGAGAATGTGTTCGTTTACTTTATAAGTGTCCCTTTTTGCCAGTATGTGAGCTCCACGATGGCAGGGGATGTTCTGTATCCCCAGTACCTAGATCACTGTCTGGTCCGTAGTCAGTGCTCAGAATATATTGAATAAATGAATGAGTAAGTGAGTGAGTGAGGGGTACACACTGGGGACCCTAGCGCCCTCTATGTCCACACTTTCCTTGCTCTTGCTGTCTCCTAGTGGTGGAGGCTGGTACCACCAAGCTCTTAAGACCAGGTTTTGGAGGACGAATTCAGACCTTAGTTCTGTTTGTTCTCATACACAGCTCTTCCAACAGGTTGGAGTGGGCGGTACAAAAGGAGGAAACTGATTGGGTGCTTCCCTGGCCTGACTTCTCTTAGTTAACCTAGAAAGGGTTAGAGGTGGAGAGCAAGATAGGCATCCAACTTCTCCTTGGGGAGGAGCTGAGCAGCAGGTGGGGTGGGGGACAGGGCCTTGGAGAGAAATCATAACGGAATCACAGGTACAGAGGTAAGGAAGAAAAGAAAAGAGGTATAGAAGAAAAGAGAAAGGAAACCGAAGCAAAAAAAAAAAAAAAAAAGGAGAGGAAGTTGAAGCTAGAAGAAAAGAAAGAAGATGAAAAGATAGGACAGAAGGGCAGAAGAAAAGGCAAGGTGACCTCAGCACATACCAAGCATATGGAGCTGCCTCTTTTACTCCCTTGCAGGGGGGTAGGGAGACTACCTTCACCTGCTAAGAAGCCCTGGGGTGGGGTGGTGCTGGTGAATTTCAGCCTTCCCCTTCCTGGGTGATCTCAGATAAGTCTCTGGGCCTCAGTCTCTTCACCTGTAAAATAGGCATAGCCATATCCACCTACAGCGAGGAAGTCATGGAGGGGATCCCATAAGACGTACTCCTGTGAATTAGTGTTTATTAGATCTATTCAAGTACCAGGTCCTGGAGAAATAAAAGCCTGACAATGCTTCTGTTCTCCAGGAGACTCAGTCTAAAAGGAGATCTAGAACAGGGACATCCATCACCCCAAAACCAATTGAACTCATTACCCTTAGAGCAGGAGTCACATGCTCTACCAACTGAACCAGCCAGATGCTCCAGGAAGGACTTCTGAAGGTGGTGGGGATTCCTTGGCCTAAATGAGCTAGTCTACAGATTTCTCAAAGCCTCTGTCATGACTCCTCGCTGAAAATTTTAATAAGAGCAAATACTTATAGCAGCACCATTTCTGCCACCCCCCAGTTCAAAACCAACAAGGCCTATGGCTCTACTTCCAATAAGAACAGCACTGCGGTACAGACAAAAAAACACATTGTCCCTGTCCTCCCAGCACACACGTGAAGGGTCCTTGGAGGCCCCCTAGGCCAGAGCCCCATTACATAGGTAGAGAAATCGAAGCTCAGAGAAGAGAAACAATCTTCCCAATCACCTGACTCTTGGTTTGCCATGATACTCTATTGTCTCTGGGACCTCAGTAGTCTAGTTTCCCCCACCCCAACACCACCATGGGTCTCTGCTATTTTGTTCTCCAGTCACTGTCATCTCTTCCACTCCAGGGTTTCTCAAAAGCCTTACTGGGACCAGTTGCACCGGCTTGGCTGTAGTGGGGAAGGCGGCCAAACTCTTGAGTAGCAGAAGGGCGGCGTGTGCATGTGAATGCTTGCTTGTCCCAGCCCGCCCATCCTGTCATCAAACATTTATTGGCCTACACTGAGAAAACACCTTTGGTTTGAAGACTAGGGCACCCAGTCCCTGGAGAGATAGGCTCATGAAAGGCTAATCGCAAACATGAACCAAAAGCCACGACCACGCACATTGAGGCCCTGATGAAAGCAGGGAGGTTGGGTTGCTAAGATGTGTCGGAGGAGAATGGAGAAAGGTGAATTAACATGGGGGTGAGGGTGCAGAAAGAGTTTGGATGAGGGGTCCAGATCAGGGGACCAATGATATGTTCACGCCTGTTCCCTCTCCTGCGTGAGGGCCTTCCCCACCCCTCCAACACTGTGCCTCCCACAAAAAGTGCCTCCTCCTTCCTGTCAATCACCAAGGACCATCTGACCTGTGAGCTCTAGAGGTTCTGGTCCCTGATTCTTCAAAAATCTGGGATGCAGAGGACTCCTAAGAAAGCTATGTTTTATATTCCAGTAAAAGACTTTGGGTTCTTGTGCAGAGAAGCTTAGCGAACATCAGGGTAGGTGCTAGGGAAGGTACTTTCAGTTCCCAGGTCCATAGGCAGCTCAATGTTCTGAACTTCAGACCTGTATGGCCACTTGCCTACTGGACATCATCCCGATGTTCTAGAGCCATCTTGACCCGAACATGCTCCAAACTGGTTTCATTATCTTCCTTTCCACCCCAACTCCTGGGTCTTCTGTGTCCTCATTCCAGCAAACGGCAAAACTAACTATCTATCTACTCAAGCCAGAAACCCAGGAGTTACCCAGAACTTCCTCTTTCCTCCCAGCTCCCATATCCAACTTCTGTGTTGCCTCATCCATCAGCAACTTCTGTGCTCTCATCTTATCCAGCGGCTTAGTAGCATCTAAATCAGATATTTACTCATTCTGGAACACTCTCCTCTCTTAGCCTCCCGAACACCACACTCTCTTGATTTTCCTCCTGTCTCACCTGCTTTTTCTCTTTTGCTCAACTGCTAAATGCAGAAGTACCCCCAAATCTCAGTCTTGTCTATCTAGACTCTTGTATTAATTATTCCTCTTCAGGCCCATGACTTTAAGT
This sequence comes from Panthera uncia, assembly GCF_023721935.1. Taxonomy (NCBI): domain Eukaryota; kingdom Metazoa; phylum Chordata; class Mammalia; order Carnivora; family Felidae; genus Panthera; species Panthera uncia. Next base: position 17,400,804 of record NC_064815.1, on the reverse strand, counting down.
GCTATCTAATAACTGAGACTACCAAATCTGAGTCTGAGCCCTGATCTCTCCTCTAAAACTTAGGCTCATAAATCCACCTGTCAGATTGATATGTAGCTTCATCTTGCTTTGCTTTAAACCAAACTCCTGATGCCACATGTGTTCCTTACCTTCCTCATCCCAGTATGAGTCACCGCCCATCCACCATGTTGCTCAACACTCAAAACCTGTAAGCCACACTCGACTCTACCCTTTCTCCCATGCCTCTTAATTCAAAATCAACAAAGACTATAGATCTACCTCCAAAAATAGCTCCCCAATACATCCACTTCTCTCCATCTTGACTCACCATCAACCTGGCCCAGAGTCAACATCATATAACCCCCCTGCCAAAACCCTCCAAAGGGTCTCCATAATACTTAAAATTCCAAATCAAATATAGGATAAAATTCATGGTTGGCTGATCTGATCTAGCCTCTTGTCACTTCCCTAATACCATATCCAACCACTCTTCCTTGCTCACCACATTCCTGCTACACTGGAATTCTTTTTGTCTTTAGAACATGCAAAGACTTTTCTGCTTTAAGCATTGGTGTTCCCTCTATCTAGAACTCTATTCCCCTTGATTTTTACTCAGATTAAAAGTCACTTTCTTAATGACAAGTAACAGAAAACCCAACTAAAAGTGGTTTAATTAATAAAATGATTTATTTTCTTATATAACCAGCGTCCTGAATTAGGACTTTTCTGGAACTTGTAAAAATAAGTGTCCCCACAATTTTATCAAGGATCCAGGTCCTTTCTATCTTCCTATCTGCCAATCCCCGTTTGTGGGCTAGCTCTCCACACAAAGATTCCTTCACATACTAACATCTAAAGGCAGAAACATCTTGTGCTTTTTTAAACAAAAGAACTGAGAATCTTTCCCAGGAGTCTCCAGCAGACTTGCTCTAACTTCTCATTGTCAAGATCTAGGCCACATGCTCACCCATAAACTGATCAGGCCAGGGCAATGGGACATGATCAATCAAGTAGAGGAGGGTGAACCCGAGAATAAAATCACAGTTGTGCAAGCATGGAGAAGGGGAAAGTGAAATTGAGCTGGTAACCAACAGCGCTTACCGCCTCATCCCTGGACCATGCAATCTAATGTTACTCCCACTTCCCATAGTGTTTAAATAATTTTCTTCTTATTTTTTAATAGCTTTTTAAAATGTTTTTATTTATTTTTGAGACAGAGAGAGGCAGAGCATGAGCAGGGGAGGGGCAGAAAGAGAGGGAGACACAGAATCTGAAGCAGGCTCCAGGCTCTGAGCTGTCAGCACAGAGCCCGATGCGGGGCTCGAACGCACGGACTGTGAGCTGAAGTCGGACTTTTAACCGACTTAGCCACCCAGGCGCCCCAATACTTTTATTTTTCATAGTACTTATCATTTGAGGCACTATAGTGTAGAGGTTAATAAAACAGACTCTAAAACCAAATTGCCTGGATTTGGAACCTGGCTACCACATTATTAGCTGCGGAGTTAAATTACTCCATCTCTCCGGGCACCTGGGTGGCTCAGTGGGTTAAGCCTGGGACTCTTAATTTCGTTTCAGGTCACAATCTCACGGTTAATAGGTTTGAGTCCTGGATGGGGCTCTGCGCTGTCAGTGTGCGGAGCCTGCCTGGGATTCTCTGTCTCCTCTCTCTCTCTGCCCCTCCCCTGTTTGTGCTCTCTCTCTTTCTCAAAAATAAACTTTAAAAAATTACTTAATTTCTCAGTTTCTTTACCTGTAAAATGGGGATGACGATGCTATTACCTTATAAGGTTGTTATGAAGATTAAATATGTAAAATGCTTAGAACGGCTACCCTACTTAGTTCCTGTATCCTGGTGACATTCTTGTATCCTTATAATAAATTTCCCTTTCTTGTTTAAACTCTCCATTTCTGGGGTTTTCCCCTGGGCGTCCCATCCTCACCTCGGCCCCATCCTTTCTCTTTGGCGCCATCTGGCGCCCACGAGAGAAATGACGCGCCTGCGCTCTCCTCGCCTTCTGACCGTTGTCTCCTCCCGGGCAAATCTGGTCCCTATACCTTTAAGATGCCAGGCCAAGTCGCAGGAATCTAGGGACCGGGGCAAGAGGCGAGTGTAAACTCCACACAAATAATTGGTCTTTCCCGTGGCTCCGCCCCGGGAAGTAGTCGTGAACGCCTGTGATTGGTCGGGGGTCCTAGAGGCAGGTTCTGAGCTTGGCGCGGTGTTTTCTAGCGCATCCCGGCTGCTGTGTGGTGGGTGGCATGTCTCGGCCAAATGGGGTCGCGCGTGGGGACACGGGGGGAGATGGCACTGCTGCTGCCGGCGCCTTCAGCTTCAGCCCGGAGCCCACGCTTGAGGACATGTAAGCCGTCCTTGCCCCAGCCTGGGGAGGTCTCCCCCTTTTTCCCTCCTATTGGGACGGGTCACTCCACGTGGTCTGGAAGAAGGCTATGCTGGGGGGCCCAGCTCGGCTGGCTGTCCTGGGCGAGCCATCTTAACCTCTTTATCTGCAAAATGGGTTTAGTGATGCACACCTGAGGCAAGGGAAATGGTGATGCCCGGTGAGGGATATTAGAACCAGCCTTGGGGAAATATGGCTATTTCCGGTGCTGCTTCTGCCCGGCCCCTGCCCTCCAGGAGTGGGTGGTAGGATGGGGGCAAAAGCAGTGCTGAGAGGTGGGTGACATTATTTTTTACTAGAGGAAATCAAGGAGGGCTTCTTAGGGGAAATGTTCCTGGAGCTGCACTTTGTAAAATCAGCGGAAGCAGCATCAAGAGGTGGAATAATGGAAAAGACAGTATTGTTAGGTTTTGATAGAGTTCAGGGTCTGAGTAGGGCGCACCCACTTTAGAGATGCGGAGTCCAAGTCCCATAGAGAAGAAACGGTTTGCTTAAGGCCATCCAAAGAATTAGGTGCGGAACTAATGCCCCCAGTAGGTATCACTGAGATACCTGCCTGGTGGTCCGCATTCTCTAACCCTGGGACCTGGGCTTCTACTCCTTTCTTCTGTTCTAGCCGCCGCCTCCATGCTGAATTTGCTGCTGAACGAGACTGGGGCCAGTTCCACCAGCCTCGGAACCTCCTACTGGCCTTGGTGGGGGAAGTGGGGGAGCTGGCAGAGCTCTTGTGAGTAGATGGAAGTCTTTTTGGAAGAGTCTGTGTTGTGGGGGAGGGGAACATTTATCTGATCATTAAATATCCATGCCAGGCTGTGTCTGGGGATACAGAAATGACTCACCTGTCCCTGCCCTCTTGGGGCATCCATTCTTCTGGGAAAGAAAGGTGTGGAAACAGCAAGGCAGGTCCAGGTCTTAAGAAGGGATGGTGACAGCCTACCTTGACCTCTGCCTCTGGGGTGGAAAGGAGAGTATTCTTTAGGAGACCTGCCTGTGGCCTTCCAGACCGAAGAATCCTTTCCCAAGGTAGTGAGTGGGAAAGGGCAAGTTAAATTAAGGGAGTTTTTTGTTTTGTTGTTGTTGTTTTAAAGAGAGCTCAAGCAGGGGAGAGGGGCAGAGGAGGAGACAGAGAGAGAGAGAGAGAGAGAGAGAGAGAGAGAGAGGGAGAGAGAGTCTTAAGCAGGCTCCATGCTCAGTGCAGAGTTGGACACAGGGATTGATTCCACGACCCTTGGATCATGACCTGAGCCAATCAAGAGTCAGACGCTCAACTGACTGAACCATCCAGGCACCCCATTCAGGAAGATCCTGAGACTCCTCCAGGGTAAGCTTTTCAAGAGAGAGCAGGATTTTGTATCTGTTTCGTTGTCTAGTGTGTCCCGAGTGCCTCACACATAACAGAATGAGTGGCGACCGTGGAAGAGAGAGGTGGCGTATGAACCCGGATTGACAAAGTTGGAGTTAGGAAGTGATGGAGTTTGAACAGAGGACCTGACAGATTTGAAGGGTAGAAAGATCACTGTGTCTGCAGGGTGGATTGGGTCACCAAGAGAATCAGGGCAGGGGAGACCTGTGAGGAGGCTGATACAGATCCGTCAAAGAGGTGGGAAGGCCTAAATCAAGGCCTGAACTTTGGGAATGGAGAAACGAGAGCACAGAGATGTAAGGGCAAACCATTCATTTATTGCGGTTTTGTGAGCATCAGCTATGTGCTAGGTCTTCTAGAATTAAGAGATATAGCCTTCAACAAAATAGACATGGTTCCTGGGGTGCCTGGGTGCCTCAGTCAGTGGAGCATGCAACTCTTGATCTCAGGGTTGTGAGTTCAAGCCCAATGTTGGGTATAGAGATGACTTAAAATCTTGGGGATTAAAAAAAAAAAAAAAAAAAAGACATGGTTCCTGTCTTCAGAGTGCAAGGAGACTAACAATAAATAAGCAAACTAATTTTAAAAGACCAGGAATTGTGATAAAGTTCTATGGGGAAAACAACCCAAAGTGATGAAAAAGAAAGTAACAAGGAGAAGGCTTTTCTGAGCAGATGACATCTGTGCTGAGACCTCAGGAAGGAGCCAGCCACAGGAAAGATCTGGTGGGGGAGCAGGGAGAAGAGCGTTTAACGCAGAGGAGGCAGTAAGTGCAAAGGCCCTGTGACAATATGGCCGGTTTGCAAGACAGGATGGGCCAGAGTGGCTTTAGGTGGGGGGCAGGAGGGAGAGTGGTGGATAATGACTTTGGAAGAGGCAGGAGACAGCTCATACAGGATCTAAAGGGCATGGTCAGGCGTTTGGATTTTATTTTAAGCTCGGTTGGAGGAAATTGTAGCAGGAGAGGGACAAAGTGTAATTTCTGCTTATAAAAGATGGTACTGAGCAAGAGCAGAAGATGAGCTAGCAAGCTTTCGCAGGTCTGAGAATTAGTCTGGAGTGGCAGTGGCTAGGGCTGGAGAGAGTACAATTGGGTCTTAGCAAGTGAAATGTTCTCTTGACCACTCCTTGGCTCGGGTTGGGGCACACAGGTCTGGATGAATCATCTGTCGGGGTCTCTTCCCCACCCTGACTCTGCCTAGGGTGCAGGTGGGTTGAGTTGTCCTTGAAGGAACTTCCTAAGAGGTGGGCGTTCCTTGCTGCAAGGACTAGGCTGCTCCCAAGAGAGGCGGAGTCTGTGGTCTTAGCATCTGTGTTTGTGCCTGTGTGTTCTGCCTCCAGTCAGTGGAAACCTGATGAGGAGCCTGGCCCCCAAGCCTGGCCCCCCAGGGAACGGGCAGCCCTTCAAGAGGAGCTTAGTGATGTCCTCATCTACCTGGTGGCATTAGCAGCACGCTGCCATGTGGATCTGCCCCAAGCGGTGCTCTCCAAGATGGACATCAACCGGCAGCGCTACCCAGCACATCTGTCCCGTGGCTCTGCCCTCAAGTATACAGACTTACCCCATGGGGCCACCTCTGAAGACCAAGCTGGGGGGCCTGCAGACCTTGCCTGTGAGTCCACAGGCCAGGCCTCAACCTAGAACCATGCGCACAGGACCTGCAACTCGGCGTGGCATCTGAGAAGCAGAGAGTGGCCTGGTCACGGAACTTTTTCTAGTCCTTTCCTAATAGGTCATGGGCCAAGGGGCCCTACTTCCTAAGGCCTGAGGCCTGAGAACCTCCAGAAGACAGCCTCCTGGAATTTTCTCTCTCAATAAATGTTTTGGTTAGCAACTTCTAGATTCTTTCTGGAATAACTGGGAAGGCTTTATCCCAGCAAGTACTGGAGAAGGGCACCAGGGATGTCTCTGAGCCCAGCTCCCATGTTTCTTTAGTGTACCTCCCACCTATAGGGCAGAAAGATCTGCTTTCTACCAAGATCACTGATGTCATGCAATTCCCTGACCCCGTCTGGGCATCTAAAGGGGATTGGAGGCTGTATGTAGAGTTGGTTAAGAGCCCAGATTCTGGAGCTAGGCTGTCTGGGTTCAAATGCCATCTTTGATAGTTATGAGCTGGATGACATTCATCAAAGTACTTCATCTTTCTGCACCTTGCTTTCCTCATCTAAAATGAAAATAATGAGATCTACCTCATTGGGCTGTAAGGTTTAAGTAAGCTATTTTCAGTAGAGTGCTTAGGACAGTGCCTGGCACATAGCAGGGACTTTCCAAGTCTGCAGTTACCTGTTTGCTTTTTCAACTCAGAATTTTCAGGCCCCCAGAGCAGGAAATGTCAACAGTTAAGTTGGAGCTGGGCCTAAAACCCATCCCTGTCCATCAGGACCCCAGCCCTGTGAGAGCCGAATGCCCCTCTTTGTGGGCCCCCATCACAGGCATCCCCCTCCTCTTGGAGAGGGTCTCTTGCCTCCTCCCATCCTCCTAAGGCCAATTTCCACTTGTATACCTAAAGATAGTGTTGGGTGTGTATGATTTGCCCGTTGTGTGACCTCGGGCACATCACTTCCCTTTCTGGGATACCCACAGCCTGCCTCCCTCACAGTGCAGAGTAATGCTGGGGAAAAAAAACTTTTAAACTATTTTTGCTGCCCCTACGAGCCATTTCCACATCAGCAAAATAAGGCATTCCTTTTACTGATGACCTCACTCCTTTAACCAGTGACCTCTTACTTGCCAGGTAAAACACAATCCAGATTGGAACCGCTTCAGCTTTGTGTTCCCAACCTTTCCTCCCTACCAGTGACAGAAGGACTCTCATCCTTACTGATTGATCTCTTATCACATACCCTCTCCATGGTGAGTTCTCTCCTATCTCCTCTACGTAAGCAACTTCCCTTCCTTTCCACTAGCAGATATAAAGCATCGTAGAGTCTCTTTCCTATTGACAAAACCCCAACAAATCTCCAGCCACTGCGCTCTTGCTTTTCACAGCCAAGCCTCTTAAAATGGATTGTCTACACCCATCCGCTGGGCTTCCTCATTCTCCTATTTATACTCTAACCCACTCAAGGATGGCTTTCACCCCCACGCCTCTTCTCACCACTTTCCCGGAGCTACAAATACAGCATCTAAGAGAGCTGACCACTCCCTCCATGAAACACTTTCCTCTAGATTTTCCAGACAAGACACTTCAGGTTTTCTTTCTAGCTGTGGCTGCCCTTTCACGAACTCTTCTTGGGTACCCTCTCATCCACTCCAGACCTGATATCCCCAAACTACTATTTCCAATCACCTCTCTGACCCCTCTGCGTTCACTTCACCCTCAACATGTCCAGACTGGGGTGTAACCATTGTCACCACAATTCCTGCCCTGCTCCTCATCCTGTGCCCTCATCTCTGACTCTGCCCGTCATCCAAGCTAAGAAATGAAATCAGCCGATCTCTCCTAGACTGAAGTTCATGCCTGCTCACCAACAAATGCAGTGGCTGTTTGATCAGAATGTGCAGGATTTGTGCACCCTTCCAGACCTGAAGTTATGAGGACAATCAAGGGCCAATCCTCCCCCCCCCCCCCCCCCCCCCGTAAAGCCGGTGCAAGAAATCCTTTTGGGCTTATAGCCTCACTTGGCTCCATGGTAACTCGTTTATATCACTCAAGCCTGGGGAAAACCCCAACTTTCCTCCTCCCCTCACTCACAGGCACGGGTGGAGTGAGGATTTAATACTTTATTCACTAACACGGGCCAAGGGGTTGTAGTGAGAGGGAGTGGGCACTGCTTCCTGGGATCGCAGTAGGGCGTTCTCCCGGCCTCCCAGTTCCAAGGCAGTCAGGCCTGCTGTCCCACCCCTTTCCTAGTGGGGCGGGGAGATCCAGGGTAATGCAGCCCCAGGTAGGGGTCCCAGGGTGTCCCTGCCCCCAGCCGGACGCTAGCAGCCCCACAGGGACGAGAACGGCGGCTCAGCTGCCCTCGCACTCTGGGCAGCGCTCGGTGGCAGTGGCGGCCGTGGCGCCAGGGGGTAGCTTGAAGTCCCGGCCGCAACCAGCGCAGATATAGAGACGACGCCGCATGTGCGCGCGACGGTGACGGATGAAGTGCGAGCTGAGGCGGAAGCGCCGGCCGCATTCGGCGCACGGGTAGGGCCGCTCCCCTGTGTGCGTGCGCGCATGCTCCGCCAGGTTGGAGCGGTGGCCGAAGCGGCGGCCGCAGACGGCGCACCTGTGCGGCTTCTCGCCGGTGTGCACGCGTCGGTGCTTGGCCAGAGCCGAACTCTGAGCGAAGCGCGTGCCGCAGTCGGCGCAGGCGTACGGCCTCTCGCCCGTGTGCGTGCGTCGGTGGCGCGCCAGGCACGAGCTGCCGCCGAAGGCGCGTCCGCAGTCCGGGCACGCGTACGGCTTCTCGCCCGTGTGCACGCGCAGGTGCTGTGCGTAGTTGGAGCTCTGCGCGAAGCGGCGGCCGCAGTGCGCGCATGCGTACGGCTTCTCGCCGGTGTGGCGCCGCCGATGCTGCCGCAGGTTCGAGGCGGCCGAGAAGCGCTTGTCGCACTCGGGGCACTCGTAGGGCCGCTCGCCCGTGTGCGTGCGGCCGTGTTTGGTCAGTGCCGACTTCTGTGAGAAGCGCCGGCCGCACTCGGTGCACGCGAAGGGCCGCTCGCCCGTGTGCGTGCGTGCGTGCTTCGCCAGCGTGGAGCGGCGCGCGAAGGCGCGGCCGCAGTCCGGGCACGCGTGTGGGCGCGCCGGGTCGGCCGACGGCGCTGGCGCCTCGCTCGGGACCTGCGGGGAGAAGGGGTGGGGAGACGTCAGCCCTGACTGCGGGCGGCGGGAGCCGGAGATCCGGGTCTCCGCAAGCCGCAGCCTTTCAGTTCCCCGTTGTAAAACTGAAAAAGCAACGGTGCCCGCCTCGGGACGGTTGTGCGCTTTTAATGAGACAGTATGTTAACGCACGTATCACAAGGCCTAGTGATACTCAAGCTCTTTGTTATTAATTCGACAAATATTTATTGAGTGCGCAAGATATGCCGGACTATGTTTAGGCACTGGGGATTCAACATTAAAATTTAAAAAGTCCCGCTACAGGGAGAATAGATAAGAAGTTGCTGGCATTGGGGCAGGGAGGGGGATTGTTGAGAAACCTTACTGATAAAACGTGAGCAGAGGGACCTAAAGAAGGTGAAAGAACAGGCTACACAAGGAAGCAAGGCCCTGCAGGGGGTCTGCCTGTTGAGTTCCAAGAAGGGCAAGAAAAAGTGCCTAGGGCAGAATGCTTGAGGGGGAGAGTGATGAATGGGATGGTCTTGCTGGGACTCTCTCAGCTTAGGGTCAAGTAATATGAATGAGATGGGGAACCAAAAGAGGAGATGTCAGATGATTGGGAGCAGGGACCTGAACAGATCAGACTCAGGTTGCTGGGGTTGAGAACAGAAGCAAGGAGGGGAGAGGGCAGAAGCAGGAGCCCAGAGAGGAGGCCACTATACTGCAGCCGTCTCTGAAGACGGTGGCTCACACCCAGGTGACAGGTGGAAAGTGGAAGTGGCCTGCTTCTGGGTATATCGTGTAGTTGAAGACCACAGATTTGACAGTAGATTGGCTCTGAGGTATAATGAAAGAGAGGGTTCAAAATGACTCCACCCAGATTTTGAGTTTGGCCACTGCAAAAGTGGGGTGGCCATCTACAGAGATGAGGGCGGTAGGAGCAAGGCGGTAGGTGAAATCTGTTCTGGAGCATATCTGCGGTTCTCCTTGACACATCTGGAGCTCAAGAAAGAAGCCTATGCTTGGAGATGTTAATTGGGAAGCCGGCAGCCTATAGATGGTTTTTAAAGCTGAGTCTGGATGAGATCACCCCAGGAATGGGGAGAGAGAACCTGGGGCAGCAAGGTGATCAGCTAGCAAAGAAGGCTGAACGGGAGCAGTCAGTGAGGCAGGAGAGCCAGGAAGGCATGGTATGGTGTCTTAGAAGCCAGGCCAGGACCAAGTCCAGGCTCTTTAATAAACTTTTCAGAGCAAGCACCTATCATTTTTTAAGTTGTGAAGGCAAGGCCTGAAATGGAAAGTTTTGAAAATGAGCCAGTTTCATGAGGTCTGAGCCTCCAGAGATACAATCAGAAGAAATGCTTTGTAAGAGACAGGTGAAGAGAAAACTTTTTACTAACAGCGGAGTGAAGGGGAATACTGGGGGCAAATTATTCCCTCCTTAGAAAAGAGAATGTGGGGCACCTGGGTGGCTCAGTCGGTTAAGCGTCCGACTTCGGGTCAGGTCATGATCTCGCGGTTTGTGAGTTTGAGCCCCGCGTCGGGCCCTGTGGTGACAGCTCGGAGCCTGGAGCCTGCTTCAGATTCTGTGTCTCCCTCTCTCTGTGCCCCTCCCCTGCTCATGCTCATGCTCTGTCTCAAAAATAAGTTAAAACATTAAAAAAAAAATTAAAAAAGAAAAAGAGAATGCTCACCCCAGCAGAAGTGGTATTGAGCCCCTACCATGAACTCAAACAGGCACATTAATTCATGACCAAATGAAATACCTGGCACATATTAAGGACAAGAAAGTGTTAGCTGCTCCCCATATTCAATCTCCACAAAGTAGTTACTACTATTCTCACTTTATAGATAAAGAAACTCTCTTAAAAGGGTGAGTGACAAGAACAGTGAGGCTTTTTTCTTTCTGAAGTGCAAGGATAGCAACTTCAGGTCCTTCAAGATCCTTTGTAAATAGTCAGTGGCTTTTCTGTAACCAACTCAGAAACTGGAAAACAAGGCAGTTTGGGAAATTAATGATCAACCATGGGAATTCTGGTTTAAATGTACATATAATGATAACAGTGATAACGATACAGTTAAGGCTTTGACAGTGCTACTTTATGTACATTATTGCATTAAATCTTCCTGTCATCCCCTTGAATTGGGTGTTATCTTTTGATAGTTGAGAAAACAGAGGCTCATTGAGATCAGATTCACAAAGCCAGAGGGAGTCAGCACTCGCCCTTAACCAGTAGGCTACATTGCTTCCCTGTACTAGAACAGCCAAGACGTGACAGAGGCTGGACTCCAAGCCTCTGGTGCTCTCCAAGAGGGATTCAAGGTTAAAATACAACTTGATACTTTAAATCAAGAAACTCCCCACAGCAGATTTGGCACAGTCTGAATTCAAGGTCATACTTTCCAGTCTTGCCCTGGTTTTGACATCTGTTGTGTTTGTTTAAACGTGTCGGCCATTGTGGAGAGAATTTTTCTCATTATATTTACATTTTTTGGACCCATTTTTTCTTTGGCACCCTTCTATAAGATAACTGACCAGCCCGAGGGCTTTCTTATGCTGGGCTCACTGACTCAGGTGAAAGGAAATCTTCACATGAGTAACCTTAGTATCGCCAGCTTAAGGACTCAGGGCCCCAGAAAGAGTTTTTTTTCTTTTCTTTTTTTTTAAGTAATCTCTACATCCAACGGGGGCCTCAAACTCATGACCCTGAGATCAAGAGTCACATGCTCTACTGACAGAGCCAGCCAGGAGCCCTCCAGGAAGAATCTTGGTAAGACAGGTAGGGTCTAGCTCATTAAGACCCCAAGCAAGTCACTTCCTTCCCCTGCCTCAGTGTCCCAAGGAAGGCGGGATAGGCTAGGTGAGATAAAAATTTCCCAACTTGAGGCATGCACACCCCGTACATGCAAGAGTACTCTAGGTGTTATGCAGGGAAACTATTTTATAACCGTTGTGTATTTATTTTCATGGACATTAGAAAAACAGTAGATCACATGAAATCCACAATTCCATCAGTATTATTGTTTAGATGAAGGCAGATTTATTTAACAAAATGATGTGAATCTATCAGAAGAAAAGAGTACATAAATGAGCACAAGAGGTGAGCGACACACAGGTCACTGAGGCTTGGCCAGTACCAGACTAAGGGATCATTAAAGGTCCTTCCATGCCTTTAATTCTGCAACTAGTAGACTTAGACATTAGAATGGCATTTGCACTATAACAAGAGGGTACTATGAGGAGACAAATATAATAATATGAAAATCCAGGTAGCTGAAGTTTGTGATTTTTGTCTTCCTGCTTGCGTATTTTTTTTTAAACTTTTAAAATGTTTATTTATTTTTTGAGAGAGAGACAGACAGACAGTGAGCAGGGGAGGGGCAGAGAAAGAGAGGGAGACGCAGAATCCGAAGCAGGCTCCAGGCTCCGAGAACCCGATGCGGGGCTCGAACCCACAAGCCGCAAGATCATGACCTGAGCTGAGGTCAGACGCTTAACTGACTGAGCCACCAGGCGCCCCCTTGCTTAAGATTTTTTTTAATCACTTTTTATTTTTTTTTTTTAATTTTTTTTCAACGTTTTTTTTTATTTATTTTTGGGACAGAGAGAGACAGAGCATGAACGGGGGAGGGGCAGAGAGAGAGGGAGACACAGAATCGGAAACAGGCTCCAGGCTCCGAGCCATCGGCCCAGAGCCTGACGCGGGGCTCGAACTCACGGACCGCGAGATCGTGACCTGGCTGAAGTCGGAGGCTTAACCGACTGCGCCACCCAGGCGCCCCTTTAATCACTTTTTAAAATTCATATTCTCCTCAGCCTTTACTTTCCTAATTAACAACAACAACAACAACAACAACAACAACAACAACTACTACCATCCACTGAGCATTCACTATGTGCCAGGAACTGTGCTAAGTGCTTTTCATCCATGTTCTCATTTTAAACTCTCACAACCTTTTGGGTTAGGTATCATCTGCTCCGTTTCTGAGTAAGGAAATAAGGCTCGGCAGTGAAGTGATCGCCCGAGGCCATACGGCTAATCAATGGCAGAGCCAGGATTTGAACTGAAAGTCTGTCATCATCCAAAATACCTCTTCTCTGCCATGATGCCATTCTATCTCACTGACAAGTTTGAGATCACCTGCACAGCTTGTCTCCCTCCCCTGGACTCTTTTAGCAATCAGAATCTCCCCTCTTTTTGGTACAAAGTATAAAATAAGACCCTATCCTCTTGCTCCTAGCTACAGGAACTGTGGTCCACAGATCAACATCAGCATCACTAGGAATTTGTTAGAAATGCAGAATCTTGGGGCCCCTGGGTGGCTCGGTGGTTAAGCGCCCGACTTTGGCTCAGGTCATGATCTTACATATCCTGAGTTTGAGCCCTGCGTCGGGCTCTGCTGACAGCTCAGAACCTGGAGCCTGCTTCCGATTCTGTGTCTCCCTTTCTGCCCCTCCCCCACTCATGCTCTGTCTGTCTCTCTCTCGAAAATAAATAAAGAGTAAAAAAAAAAAAAAAAAAAAAAAGATGGGGTGCCTGGGTGGCTCAGTCAGTTGGGTGTCTGACTTCAGCTCAGGTCATGATTTCACAGTTCCTGGGCTCGAGCCCCACATCAGGCTTTGGGCTGACAGCTCAGAGTCTGGAGCCTGCTTTGGATTCTCTGACCCCCTCTCTCTGCCCTTGGCCCGCTCTCACTCTGTCTCTCTCTCTCTCAAAAGTGAATAAACGTTAAAAAACAATATATTAAAAAAAAAAAAAGAACAAGAAAGAAGGAAATGCAGACTCTCAAGTCCCACCCCAGACCTGCAGAATCAAAATCTCCATTTTAACAAGATCACCAGGTGATTTGTATGCATGTTAAAAGTTAAGAAACCTAATCTAGAAGAGACAAGAGCAGCTCCCGAAGAAAACAGGTAGAAAAGGTGAAGAGGGGTTTACAGGCTGAAAGACCATATGGGCAAAGTCTTAGAGATGAGAAAGGGTCAGGTGTGTTTGAAGTCAGGGCTTGGGATAGGAGCTGAGTGATTAGAGATAAGCCAGGACATGAGGTCAGATGGTGAGGAGCTCTGAATGCCAGGCTTAGGGAGCTGAGACTTTATCTTGAAGGAAACAGAAAACCACTCAAGGGTTTAAGCAAAGAGAGAGAGGATTGGATGTGCATAGAGCCCTCTGAGAAAATCTTTTCTATTCATTAAAGATAGATTGGGTTTTGATGAGCAGTGACAGGATACTCCAGGCCCTGAGTGCAGCATAATTAAGGCCTATTTTGGACAATGACTGGCCATGAGCCTGGGTGATAGCTAAGAGTCACAGAATGTTAGCACTGGGAAGAGCTTTTGAGGTCACTATTTCATAGAAACTGAGACTCAGGGAGACCACACAGCAAGTTAATGAGCTATGCTGCGGGCACAGTTCGTGGGATGTCTGTGTGTCATCCTCAATCCCAAACCCCGCCACCCCCCCAAATCCAGTAACCCAGATGATACCTTTCAGGTGGGCAGTCAAGGATTTTAACTCTCATGACTCCTCTATACAGACGAGAAAGCCAAGGCAAAGCTGGTGACTGGCAGTTAGGATTGGAACCAATGCTTTTCACTGCTACATGATACCATTAAAGTCTAGCCCTTCATACCTTTGATGACTAGACATGCCCACTCCCCATATCCTCATCCTTACCTCCAGCCAGTCCAATCAGGATTCACAAATGTCCCCTTCTCTCCCTCTTTTCCCCATTGCTGTCAAAACCTTAGACTAGGCTACCAGCCTTACCTGGCTTGGTACCCCACGGCAGCCAGTGTTTCTTCTAAAGAGAAAATCACTCATGTCCCTCCTCCGATTTGAGACTATGTCTAAATTTCTATGTTGGCTTTCCAATGCACTTTGGCTCCGCCTACTTCTCTGGCCTCGTCTCCTCTGAGCCTTTGCGTTTGCTATTTCCTTCTGGGAGGCCTTTCTCCTCCTCCATTTACCAATCACCAAGTCTTGAAGGACCAAGTCATCTCCCTGAAGCCTTCCCCACTGCCTTGAGTTGTCTGCTCTCCGTCCTCTGTCTAGGCCTCCGTTGGCTTCTCTGTCCACTCCCAGCCCCAGGTTTCAGCCCACAAAGTTCTTTGATAGAAAGGACTTGAAACATCTCCAACAGGATTACCTAGTGTCCGGTCCTGAACCCCAGGGAGAAGAATGAATGTCAGCAGCATATACTTACGTAGTGTTTATTATGCACCAGACACAGTTCTGACTCTTTACATGTATTAATTCACTTAGTCCCCACAACCTCAGGAAGTGAGTGCTGTTATGATCTCCCTTTTACAAATGAGGAAACTGAGCCACAAAGAGGTTAAGAAGCTTGCCCAAGGTCACACAGCTGGAAAGTGATAGAGTTGGAAGTCTACACCAAGCCCTGGAGTCTGAGGTCTTAAATTATAGGCCAAAGGTGGAGATGAGGGGATCCACAGAGCCAGAAGACACAGGCTGAACTAGGATGACAGGCCAAGGAGGCCTGAGGAAAACGGAACTAAACAGTTATTTTGACTGGAAGCAGTTGCCAAAGCAGCCAGCCCCCGCCCCCTAAGGCCCACCACACCCACTAGGGGGCAGCAGAACTGTCTTTCCCAGAGAACTGGCCCCTAGCAGAACGAAATGAGAGGGAGCCTGGGCCCAGAAACCCCGCCCAACAGGAGCCCTCCAGTTGGACTCAGGGCTCCTCTGTCTTGGGGTGAGAGTTCTAGGGTTCTGGAAGTGGAAATATATACCTGGTGGCAGTTAGGATCTCCAGTGGGGAAATCTAACTCATATTGAGATCTCCTTAAAATTCCTTTCTTTAAACCTTCAAAACCCTCAGGGTAAAACCAGAGGTTCCCCCGCCCCAGGCTGCCAGCCACCCTACTCTCATCCATGCTACAGCCTGATTGAACTACTTCTCCCAGTGCCTTCCCTTCTCCCAGTGCCCCACCCACTCCCCTGGGCCACGTAAGGGGCCATTCCTTTTAAATCTCAGACCCCCACTGGCCTCAGCTAAGCCATCTCCTTCTTAACTTTGAGACCTTGGGCCAGTCACCAAACCGTCCAGTTTCCTGGGCCTCAGTTTCCTCACCTGTGAAATGGAACAAATCCTAACCACGGTACAGATTTGTGGTACTTAGAACAGTGTCTGGTGCATAGCAAATGCTACTAAGAGTCAGGTGTTCCTAATGCTGTTGCCTACCTAACCACCCCCTCCTCACCCCTAAGTGTGCATTAAGTTCCCAGCTCTGGACTTCCACACCTCCTGTGCCTGCACCCATCACACGGGATTGTAGCTGTGTGGTTACTTGTCACTTTAATCCCGCTCGTCCTCAAGCTCCACGGGGAACCGGGGGAACCAAGGAGAGCATTCCCTGTCCAGCACCCAGCACAGAGCCTGGCAGAGCAAGTGTGTCATCTGTATGATGGCAGCATGGGCAATAGAGCAGAAGGATGGGCCACCAACTTGAGATTCTAGGTCTAAGATGCAGAGAAAAGTTTAGGCTGGATTGATGGTTTGTCTGAGGGTGGCTGGACCCGACCAGACATAAGAGAAACCAGGCCCCCTGGTGTGGGACACGTACCTCCTTGTTGTCCATGGGGATCTTGAGTTTCACCACCTCATATTTCTCCTCACCCTCATCTTCCTCACCCTTCACCAGCAGCACCATCTCCTCTTGCATCTCTTCCTCTTCCTCCTCCTCTGTCTGCTGTTCACCAGGCATCTTGGTGTTCTGGGGTGAGGGGCTGGGTCAAAAGCTCAGGACTTGCACCCACTCCCACCCCGCCCCGTGGCCCTGACCCCAGCAAGTCTGTGAAGCCTTGGCTTCTCCCGCTCTGCCCTGGTCTCTGGGTCTGCCCTCTTCCCTCCACCCAGCCCAGCCCAGCCCCACGCCCCAGGACCAGCTCCGAAGACACTCGTTCTCCCCACTCATCCCGGCATTCAAGGCCCTGTGCAGCACGAATCTCCAGCCCCAGCAAGTCGGCACCCTCCCCACGCTGAGTCACTCCCCCGCGTCTGGGCCAGAGGCCCTGAGCTCTAGGGCATGGTCTGGGGGCGGGATCGGGGCGGAGACCCCGGTGGGGTGCGCACTCACCAGCCGCAGATTCGGCGCTCGCACAGCCCCTGGCCAGGGCGCCGGGCGGTTGGGCACTCTGCGAGGCCGCGGCTCCGGGGGCGGGGTGGGGCGGGGCCTCGCAGACGGCCAGTCATTGGTCAGGTCACCTAACCCCGCCCACGAGGAGGAGGGGCCCAGAGGACCCAGGCGTCCGGCCAGAACTGCCCCGGGAGGGTGGCGAGCCCAGATCTGGCGCCCTCCGCTGTACCCCAACTCCCAGGAATCCCTGGCCGCCCCATCCCGGCGTCCAAGGTCTTCGCGGTCCAGTTGTTACCTACCTTCAAGGATCGTCTCCTGTGGCCGCCTCGGAGATCTCCGCTGCGGCCAAGCGCGTCTGCTCCGCCCAAAATAGGCCACGTGCGCTCCCGCCCCGGCCTGGGCCTCTCGCTGGCGCCCCGCCTGGAGGGCGGACCCGGTTGCCTGCTCACCTCTTCCCTTCCCTCTTTTTTCCTCCTCTCCTATTTTTTCTCCTTTCCCGGCGTCGCCCTCCCAGTCTCCTGGTGTCTGGGATGTCTTGCCCCTTGAATATGTACTTCGCAAATCAACAGCCACCCAAGCTACCGCAGCCACTTAGGGTGTGGCGTGCCTACTATGCGCCAGCATTATGCTAAGTGTTTTACACACATGATCTTTGATCTGCACAAAGGTGGGTCCATTTTACAGATCAGCTATCAGAACTTGATGGAGATAAAACCGATTTGCGCAAGTTATACAGTAAGAATTCGCATAGCGTCCCTGACAAGTAATAGCCTAAGTGGAAATCAGTAGTCCCACGGGTCAAACCCAGTCCACAGAAGTATCTTGTTTGACCCTCAGGGTGTTTTTACTTTTTTAAAAAAAAATTAGTTTTAAAAAATACAGGTCTTTTACACATTTTAATTTGCCACATTTAAGAATTGAGATATTTTATGGGGGCACCTGGGTGGCTCAGTTGGTTAGGCCTCCGACTCTTGATCTCAGCTTCTCAAGGTCTAGATTCAAGCTCTCTGCTGGGTGTGAAGCCTACATACAAAAATAAATAAAAATTTTAAAAACTAAGATATTTTGTATGAAGAGCTGTATTTCCCACTTCTCCTGAAAAAGATACTTAATTCTCCCATTTTACGAACGGGGGAACTAAGATTCAGAAAGGAAAGAAAAGAGAAATAACATTCAGTAATTGCTTATAATCCTTATGTCTCTTTATATATCAGTCCAGTGGGAATCAATAATAATGTCTCCCTCTGACAAATGAAGGAACAAAAGCTTAGAGAACTTAAATGATTTGCTCAAAGTCACATAGCTGGTAAGTACCAGATTCCAAAGCTCATGTCCTTTCGATTTCACCAAATTATCTTTCAGAAATGAAGTTACGTGGGGAAGCTGGTGACAGAGCTAGGACTCAAACCTGAGTCTCAGTCTTCAGAGGCCAGGGCATAGTTTGGAAGTTGGGATTACATCTGGTAAACTTTTGTTCTTCCTCAGAGAAAGTGTGCCTGGATACTCACACTCAAGGTCACCAAGACCCACTTTGGTTGTGTTCATTCTCTTATCAAGTATTTCTTGGGCTCTATTACATGCCTGGCACCATTCTGGGTATTGGAGATGCAGTAGTGAACAAAACGGAAAAAAATCTTGGCTGCTATGGAGATTTTAAGAGTGTAAAAATGGTAAGCAAGTAAGTCAACAAGATAATTTCAGATAATGAAATAAATAGGGCAAGATGATGCAGTAGAGAGTGTGGCTGTGGTTGGGGGTTTCTTTCATGTGGATAGGGGGAGCATCTCTGAGGAAATAATACTTGAGATGAATCTTGAATGGGGAGAAAGGATTAGCCATTCAAAAATCTGGAGGAAAAGTGTTCGAGACAGAACTGCAGAGGCCTAAGGTGAGAATAAGCTTGGCATATCTGAGGAACAGAAAGAGGTTTATGTGACCGGAGCCAAGTGAGTTAGCAAAAGGGTAAATCTAATATGAGTGATGGAGAAGAGGTAGGGAGGGGCCAGGTTATGGCTGGAACCCCACTTCTAGCAAAAGGCAAGGCCTGCTTGCCCTGATTCAGTCAGTGAGGAGACTCCACTGGGAACAGCGAAAGTCACCACTGGCAGGGTCTCCTGCTGTGGGAAGGCTTTGGAACAGATGCTTGCGAAAAAGGAAAAAGAGGGCTTCTGTCCATTTGCTCTACAAATGTGTACAAGCATATACCAGGACTCAGATCTAGTTTCTGTGCTTGAGAATCTTAGAGTCTAGTAAAAAAAGATTGTGATATATATATATACATATATATATATGTATATATATATATGAATAAATATACATATACATATACATATACATATACATATATGAAAGGGAAAACAATAGGTATATAAGTGTTCCGGCAGCATAGTAAGATGAGTGAATAACTGAATAACCCCCTTGGAAGGGAGTGGTTATTGGGTGCAGCCCTCGCTGAAGAGAAAAATGTGAAGGACCTTCAAAGATGAGTGGGAGTTTGCCATATTGACAAGGAAGTAGCAGTTTATGGGATTGTAAACTCCTATGAAGAGCCCATCATGTTTCAAGGACACCGTTCACCGAAGTATTCAGTGAGGCCTATTGTGTGCCAGGCTGCTGTTAGGACAGGGCGGGGGTGGGGGGTGAGGGTGGGGTAGAAAGTTGAATTTGGAAAAGGCTTCATCTTACACCTCACCCCTCTGCATTTCACTATTTGCCTTCAGACTCACTAGAACTTTACTTAAATTCTTGGGTGCCCAAAGACTTGGTGCATACTCTTTTTCCTGCCTAGAAGACTCCAGCTCCTATCCTATCCCCCACTCCTTTTCTTAGCTTCTAGTTGCCACTTCTTTGGCGAGGCCTTTGAATCCGGTAGGATTCTCTTCTGTGTGTATGCTTCCTGCAGAGTCCTTACTACACTTGGAATTATTTGGCCAACGTCCATCTTCTGCATAGAAACCGAGGGCAGAGACTTTGTCTTATTCATCCTCCTATCCCCCATACCCAGCACACAGTAGGTAATGCTGTCGAGTGACTAATAAGCCTCAAGAAGTTCTGCAGGTGTTAAGTATTGAGAATAAGTAGATTCTAACCCAGGCTGGAGGTTCAGGGAAGGCTTGTGGGGGAAAGTAATGCTTGAAGCGTTCTAACTTGGAGAGGTTAACAAGGGGGAGGGAGTGGGGATGGGGATGAGCATTCCAAGTAAACGGAGCAATATTTGAGAGGCACAGGGCGGAAATCACACAAATGGAAGACCTTGAATGCCAACTTGAATGCCAAGGAGTTACGTTTTACAGAGAAATGTGGAAATACGGCAGGGTTTTTAATAGGGGAGCGACACAGTCAGATGTAATTTTACAAAGTTCGCTGCAGGCTGGCTTGGAGGTCGACTGGTTGGGAGGGGAAACACGGAACCCAGCAGGGGCGATCTTCCAAACGCCCCCGGAGACCTCCATTCAGATCTGTGGGTGTGTGTGCACTTAAGGACCGAAGTCTCCAAGAACCCCAGGCTTGAATGCAGCATTCTAGGGTTTCGAGAGTGTATTTAACAACTTGGCAGAGGTGGGAAGACCCGGAGGAAGGGCGCTCTAGCAAGCTTTCGTTGGTTTCTAGGGAAGCCCGGCGGATGGTTACGATCTCGCGAGAGCGTCTATCCGGGGACCATTCCCCCCACGCAGAATAGCGGAGACGCCCAACTCGCGAAGTTGCTAAGCGGTCTTGTACTTCATTTCTCAGATGGGTTAACTGCCCTCGTCTTCTTTGTCCCTGGCCAATCAGGTCAGTTCCTCTTTTCCTCCCCATTGGCGCCCTCCTCGGAAAAAGCTAGGAATTGTAGTCCTGCTCCTAATGACGCATGGGTCGCTGAGAATATATGGTTGTTTTTTTCCAGGGACTAAAGAGGCATCCCCTTTGCCCTCCCTTTGGACTATGCAGTCAAACGACCCGTTTCCCGATAAATAAAAAAGGGCTTCAGGGAGGTGGGGTTTCCCAGTAGGCCCAGCATCAGTGTAGGGGACTTCTGTGCCTGTACTAGACGGACGGCCACCTTTCCCCGGGTACCTGTCGCCATAGCAACGGTGCTCACGGACCGACCCCCCCACCCCAGCCCGCCCTGTGGCGCCGAGTTTTTCCTTTTAGGGGCCGCGCTCGACGTTGTGGTGTAGGTGGCGCCCGTGGACAGCCAGAAGTCAGTCAGGAGCATCAGCTGACAAACCTGGTGGCTGTTTTTTCGACCAGATGTCACACCTAGATAGCGGCAGCCTATTCCATCTTCTTTATTTGCTGGGCTCAAAGAAGGCAAGAGACCCCTCACAGGGTTACACATGGCTTCACCTGTGGTGGGGCTCTGACATCTTTTCCACCCCTCACCCTGCGCACACACACAAGCACAGAGTCCAAGCTTCAGACAAGAAAGTTTATTGGCAAGGAGATACATGGAAATGTGGCTGTCCTGCCTTGGAGCTTCCCTGGCCTCTCCTCACTCCAGTCCTGTCCTTCTCCCAGCCAGTTTGTCTCTGCTGACGTCCACCAGGACCTGGGCTTGGCATCGAGTGTAGGAGTGCTCCTTCTGCTGTCTCTGGTCTATTCTGCCAGTGTCCAGGTGTCAGGGCAGGTTAGGGTTCTCCAGGGCAGATGGGTCTGGGCTGTCCAAGAGCGCCCTTCCTGGCTAAGGCCATGTCCAGGGGCCTGAGCCTGCGTACTGCAGTCCACACAGCAACACTCTCCCCATCAGAAGGTTCAAGATGCTCCTGCCTCTCTACCACCCCAAACTCCTGAAGTCTCGCTGTTGTAAACACAGGTCAAACCCTGTTTGGTGCTGGCCAGGGTGCTGGTCTCCTAAGGGCAAGGTTGGGTAGGAGCAATCCTTAACGGGTTAAGAGGCAGCAGGAATTTAGAGTTCTTTAAGGGCCCTCAGGCTAAGGCCAGTTATTCATTCAACAAGTATTTATTGAGTGCCTACACTATTCAGAGTACAAGGCAGTGTTCTAGAAGCTGGGGGTATAGACCACACTGTCAAGATCCTGACTGAGCCCAGCCAGGACAGTTTCCTGAGCTTCAAGGTTATTGTCTCCAATCTCTATTTCTATCTATTCACTCCTTTCTCCCATTTCTTCCCCTTCTTCTCCCTCCCACCACCTCCCCGGCCCTTTCTTCTCTGCTTAAGCAGCCGATACCCTCCCTTTGGTCTCCTGGGCCTCCACCTTCCCTGGACCCCATCATTCCAGTCCTGTCGGCGGCTCCTCTTTGAGGGGCCTTGCCCGACCATCCCCTGTCCCAAAGGGCCTCAGGACCAAGTGCCCACGCTGGTGCTTGATTCGGGCAGAACTGTCACCAAAACCTTTGCCACACTCTGCACACTTATATGGCTTCTCCCCAGTGTGTGTTCGCCTATGTTTGACCAGATCTGAGCTCCGGGGAAACTCCTTCCCACAGAAGCCACACACATGGGGCTGGCTGGGTCCAGAGGGCTGGGCTCGGACTCGGGGTCGAGGGGCCATGGGTGCTGGGCCAGGGGGGTTATGTGGCCTCAGGAGAGTGGATGGTGGTGGTGGCCGAGCCCGTTCACCTCGGTGGGTGCGGAGGTGCTTGACTCGGGCCGAGCTGTCAGCAAAACCCTTGCCGCATTCAGGGCAGAGGTAGGGTTTCTCCCCTGTGTGCACACGATGGTGTTTCACCAGGTCCGAGCTTCGGCGGAAGCCCTTGCCACACTCAGGGCACTTGTGGGGCTTGTCACCTGCCAGTGGTGGGGGTGGCTCCCCAGCCTGTGGGCCCCCGGGCTCTGGCTCCAAGCCAGGCAGGCCAAAAGGCCCATCACCTGAGTGTGAAGGGCTTCGAGGTGTCAGTGGGGGGCTTGTGCCAAGAGGCGGTGGGGGTGGGCTTGAGCTGGGGGGTGGGCTGGGGATCAGGGGGGCCAAAGGGTAGCCCGGGAAGCTGAAGTCCTGGGGCTCCATGTGAGTGAGGCGGTGGCGGAGGAGGGTGGAGCTGAGGCTGAAGGTGCGGTCACATTCCGGACAGGCGTGAGGCCTCTCCCCACTGTGGGTGCGGAGGTGTTTGACCCGGGCAGAGCTGTCGGCAAAGCCCTTGCCACACTCAGGGCACAGGTAGGGCTTCTCTCCCGTGTGCACCCGCAGGTGCTTCACCAGGTCTGAGCCCCGGGCAAACTCCTTTCCACACACATCACAGCCAAAAGGTTTGGGCCCCAGGTGACTGCGCTGGTGGCTCAGAAGGCTGCAGCTGAGCACAAATCTTTTGCCACAATCGGTGCAGATATATGGCTTGTCCTGGGCCTTGGGTCCCTGTGGGGCTGCTGTGGCTGCTCGAGAAGGCTGCCGTCTGGGCACCACGGGCCGGGGTGGCTGCTCCCCCCGGTGTGTCCGCTGGTGCTTTATACGAGCCGAACTGTCACCAAAGCCCTTGCCGCAGATGCCACATTTGTAGGGCTTCTCACCCGTGTGTGTCCGCTGGTGTTTCACCAGGTCAGAACTCTGCCGGAAGCTCTTGCCACATTCACCGCAGATAGTGGGGCGCTCACCAGCCGGGATCCTGGACCGAGGAATCTTTGGGGGACCCTGGGCTGGTGGTCGGGCTCTGTAGGGCTTTTCACCACTATGAGTTCGCTGGTGTTTGATACGGGCAGAGCTATCCCCAAAGCCCTTGCCGCAGACCCCACACTTGTAGGGTTTC
This sequence comes from Panthera uncia, assembly GCF_023721935.1. Classification (NCBI taxonomy): domain Eukaryota; kingdom Metazoa; phylum Chordata; class Mammalia; order Carnivora; family Felidae; genus Panthera; species Panthera uncia. The sequence goes on along the minus strand of NC_064815.1, from coordinate 17,377,506 downwards.
TCCCCTGTGTGGGTCCGCTGGTGTTTCACCAGATCTGACATCTGCCGAAAGCTCTTGCCGCACTCGCCACACATGGCAGCCCGATCGCTAGCCTGGCCCCAGCGTGGCTCTCCCAGGAGCCGGGGACCTCTGTCCCGAGCCTGAGGTTTTCCCGGTCCCTCTCTCTGGACCCACAAGTCATCCCAGGTCTGGATGCCTTCAGGTTTGAGAGAGGCATTTCCTACTTCATGACCTGGAGCCGGATCTTCCTCTTCCTTGAACCCCAAGTCATCCTCCTGGGGGGGATGTTCAAACTCATCCGGCTGAGAAATCTCCACATTCTCACTCCCTAAACCTGGGGAAACAAAAGGGAGTAGTAGACCCTGCCCTTTGGCTCAGCTCCTATCTTTGACGGCACCTTCCCCAGGAAGGCTTCCTTGGCGATCTGTAGTCACAAGGATGTCTCTCCCTCTCTCCTCTGAACTTCTGAAATACTTATTATTGCTGCCTCTCATCAACAATGGTAACTTCCTGTCAACGTGCCCTTAATACGTGCCAGTCACTGAACTACCCATCACTGAATCCTTGCAAACAATCCTATGATACAATGCTACTACTACTCCCATTTTACAGACATGGAGATTCCAAGAATTTAAGCCACTTGCTTAAGGTTATAAAGTATCACGCTGGTAAGAACAGATACTACACTTGGCCAAAAGGCCAAGCAGCGAAGGGGTTAGGAAGTATTAAAGCCACGTTTCTCACTCGGGTCTGTCTGATTTCCAGGCCTGTGTTAACCACTACATTATACTGTCTCTATATGGAACACCTACTATTTACTATTTCTATTATATCTTCTTATATTAGCCCATTGTGTAATGTATTACTTCAATTATCTTGCATATACCTGAGAGGACCCAGACCCACACCTGTCCCTCAAAATGCTTAGGAGAGGTAAGATCAAGCACAAATAATTATAATTGTGGGCTCAGAAAAACTGCGGTCACAAGAGAAAGAGGAAATAAGGAGATAGGGCAAAGCTTTCACAGCACAGAAAAGAGTAAACCATAGAGAGGAATGGAAGATAAAGCTGGAAAGGGATGTTGGGACTAGATTAGGCATGTAAGGCCTAGATCGAACACTACATTAAGGCTTTTAATTAGCAGGCAGAAGGGAACTAGGGAAGGTTTTTGAGAAGGCAAACAGGATTACATCTGGACTTGGATCAATGTGGCTGCTGAGTGCATCACTGAAGAGAAAAGGGCTGTGGGGAGGTTTTTGCAATTGTCAAGACGAGACGGAACGAGGCCTGAAGTAGGGCAGAGGCTGTGAGGCTGCTGAGGACTATCCAGGAGTGGGGAGAGTCCTTGCGATGATGCCCCTTCACGGCCTGACGCACAGTAGGTGCTCAGAAACGTTGGCTCCCTCCCTCGGTTTTTGCTCCCCTCCCCCTCCCCCTGGAAGCACGGTTCACGTCCGATTTTTCTGGGCTTCGGCCAGACACAGCCCGGCACCGGAGTCCCCACCCAGCCTTTACCTGCCCGTGGCGAGGCACTGCCCCGGCCCTCACCTGTGCGGGCGCCTCTCAGCTGCTCCCTCTCCTCTGCGCCCTGGAGATCCGGGCCCCAGGGCTCCACCGCGCGCTCCATCGCCCGCACGCCGCCCTGAGCAAGGGGACAGACACAATCCCACGGTCACACAGCCATGTGCGGCCCGCGGCACCCTGTCGCTGCCCTCTGCCGGCCAGCGCGGGCACCGGGCAGCGGCCGGGTCCGAGGTGCGGGGTGCGGCTCCCGGTGACCCCCGCCCGCGCCGCCGGCCGTCCCTGCACCTGCTGCTCCTTCCGGCCCGCAGCGCCCCCTTCTCCTCCCAGCCGCCTCCGGCTGTGCCACACCGGCGCCCTCACGAGCTCCTTGGCGGGGTTTCGCTGCCGGAGCCGCCGGCGGCCGGGGTATGCGGGCTCCGCGCCAAATGGGGAGGGGGCTCGGACCCAGGCGTCCCGGGGGCGGCCGCCGGGGGCGGGGACGGGAAGCGGAAGCGCCAGGCCTCACCAAGCCGCTCTAGGAACTGGGAGGAGCTGCAAGCCTGTGGAGGCCGCCCGCGTCGGCCGGCGCTCGGTGGCCGGCGGAAGGCCGCGTGCCGCGGAGAGGGCTACTCTAAGCCGAGGACAGTTGCCCGAACTCGGTGGTATTAACCGTGTACCTCCTGGGCCGGAGCCGGGTGATGAGGGCCGAAGACTCTTCCTAATTGTCGCTGCGTCGGGCCACCTGCGCCGACCCCCGGGGCTGGCAGACTGCGCCAGCCACCCTGGCCCGGAGAGACAAAGAGAGATCGAAGACTGACCCAGGGAAAGGGGTGGGGGAGAGACCCAGGCAAACAAAGGGCGGCGGAGACCCCAGACGGGGCGGGGGCGGGGCGCCGAGACACAGGAAACAAAGCGCGGCGGGTCCGAGAGGCCTGGGGCCGGGGGTGGGGTGGGGTGGGGTGGGGATGGGGGCTGGGCTGGGGGAGACCGAAGCCTGAGCGGCAGCTAGAGGCTAGAGGCAGATGCCTGGGAAATGCTGGGGAGAGTCAGCCTTTGAAATCAGGCCCGGGGCGGAGACCCTGAGCCAGACACAAAGTCGTAACCTAAGAACCTCCAGTCAGAACGCAAAAGCCGAGAGAGACCGAGAGAGCGGCGAACCAAAAATACAGGAGCAAAAGATTGGCCTCCAGAGACAAAGAGATGTAGAAACATAAGAGATAGATGAAATCGTTGGAGCACAGTCGGAAGAGCTATAAGAAAAAGAAGGGAATCTGGAGAGAAAACAGGCCCAGAGGCAGAGAAACAAAAGAGAAACTGGCAGAGACAAAGAGATAGAGACACAAAGAAATAGGCCACAGGGAGACTAGGGACAGGTCGACAACCCTATAAAGGCCACACCCAGGGAGAGGCTAAAGCATTAAACTATCGTTCCCAGCTTGGTGGCCCGTTCCAGTGGACCCTGGGGCGTGATCCCCAGTATCTGTACTCTGCAAGCTTGCCTTTGGGGAAGGGGGGAGTGCTTGGAAGTGTTTGTTTATTATCTGATAAGTGAGGGGTGACAGAGGTTTGTATATCAATTCACAATTTATTAGCACCTCAGTGCTAAGCCAAGAGTTTGGAATAAGGAGGTGAAACACCAGTAAGATATATCCTTGGATGCTACCAGTTTTAAGGGGCAAGTACACAAACCATGAAAAAGAATTAATTGTAAGGGTGTGAGGTACATGCACCAGTTCAGGATAGTGTGCGAGAGCAGGAAGAATTCTAAATTGGGAGTGAGTCTGCATGGTTCTGGATGCCTCCTATTCATAGGTATTAGACACAGAAACTAGGACCACAAATCAATCAGTACATACTTCAAGCATCACGAACCAATATCTAGACACTGTCTACTCCCTGGACTTACAAAGAAACTCTCCAGGGAGCTCTTGATCCAGTAGAATATGGAGATGTGCCGACGATGAGACAGATCTATACCAATCTGACGAACAAAATAGGAATGTAGTGCAGAGAGAGATACCTTCTGTAGAGTTTAGTGGCTGTGTACTCTGTCTTTAAGGCCATTTATGCAGTCTGATTCCTGACCTTGTCACTTAACTACTGTTTGACACTGCGGAAATTAGTTCTGTTTCCTAAACTGTAAAACGGGGATGATAGCACCGAATTTGAATGGTTGAGGATTAATATGTGTAATATGTATAAAACACTGAGCCAAAAAATATCAGCTTTTACTCTTTTGGCTAGAGTAACCAAGAAAGAAGGTGGCATTTTTGAGCTAATCCTGACAGAACTAAGATTTCAACAAAGTCCAGAGCTGGCTGAGGTGGGGGCTGAATGAAGAGAGATGCGCCCCCACATTAACAGCTGCCTACACACTAATCGAAAACCTACTATGTGCTAGAAGCTTGAGACCCAAAGATGGCTAAGACCTACCCTCAAAGAGGAAAATAGAGAATAGTTCTGTTTTAATGTGTCACGATGTCATGAGTTTACATAACAGGAGAGCAGTGGAAGCTAGAGTGGTATGTTTATTCATTTGCTCCACAAACATTTCCTGGGGGTCCCCCATGTGTCAGGCACTTGTACTGGCAAACAGAGGCAAGAGGGTACCAAATGGCAAAGAGCTAGCCCCTCTCGGAGGAACCCTCCCCTGAAAGGCGGCCAACCCACACACCATACTCACTCTTGGAGCTAGCTTTGACTTTGAGAAGAGAAAGCCTGGAGTCACTAAGTCTGAACCTGAACTCCGGTCTAAAGATACAGAAGCCCTTCTAGGGTCACTGGGTGGGGCCTTAGGTAGCTATGCAGGTTTGATGGCAAGATGAAAAAGAACGAATCTAGATAATTAAATGAGAAAACTGTCCACCATATATTGCCCATAGGAATGTCAAGGCAGGATCTTCCTTTCTCTAAACAGGCCCCAAACCTTGTAACACGAATGACTGGACACATTTGTTTGAATAATAAGCATGTAAATGAGTATTATGTCACTAGTAATTCATGTCATCTCTATACTAGACAAACCGAGAGCCTTTTCTGCAGGACAATTTGTTAATATGCACAAATGCCTTAGATACGTGAGTTCCTTTGATTCAGTAATTCCCCTTCCCCTAAGGAAATGGGACAAGTACACAATGATGGCACCACAAACAGGCCCAACCCATTTCAGCATTGTTTATCACTGGGAAGAATGGGAATCAATCTAAATACCAAATATCTATGAATAGACACATGAAAAGATGTTCAACACCACTGATCATCAGGGAAATGCAAATCAAAACTACAATGAGATTTCACCTCACACCTGTCAATGTCTAAAATCAGAGGCACCTGGGTGGCTCAGTCGGTTAAGCATCTGACTCTTGATTTCGGCTCAGGTAATGATCTCGAAGTTCGTGAGTTTGAGCCCTGCATCGGGCTCCGCACTGACAGTGTGGAGCCTGCTTAGGATTCTCTCCCTTTTCTTCTGCCTCTCCCCTGCTCACTCTCTCTCTCTCAAAAATGAACTTAAAAAAAAATGTTTAAAATCAACAACACAAGAAACAACAGGTGTAGGCTAAGATATAGGGAAAAAGGAGTTCCTGTGCACTGTTGGTGGGAATCCAAACTGGTGCAGCCACTGTGGGAAACAGAAAAATGGAGTTTCCTCAAAAAGTTAAAAATAGAACTATCCTATGATGCAGCAATCGCACTACTGGGTATTTACTCAAAGAATTAAAAAACACTAATTCAAAGGGATATATGCACCCCAGTGTTTATAGCAGCATTATCAACAATAGCCAAACTATGGAAAGAGCCCAAATGTCTGTCAACTGATGAATGGATAAAGATGTGATATATATATGCAATGGAATGTTATTCAGGTATAAAAAAGAATGAAATCTTGCCATTTGCAATGACATGAATGGAGCTAGAATATGATGCTAAATGAAGTCAATCAGAAAAAGATAAATACCATATGATTTGACTCATGTGGAATTTATGAAACAAATGAACAAAGCGGGGGCGGGAGGGGGAAGAGACAAACCAAGAAACAGACTCTTAATTATAGAGAACAAATTGATGGGATTACCAGAGGAGGGTGGAGAGATTGACTAAATAGGTGATGGGGATGAAGGAGTGCACCTGTCGTGATGAGCACTGGGTGATGTGAACTGTTGAATCATTATAATGTACACCTGAAACTAATATAGCACTGCATGTTAACTAAGTGGAATTAAAATAACAACTTTAAAAAAAGAAAAAGCACTCTTATCAAATTGTTAAATGTCATTTTCCTAAAAATAAATGAATATGTCAAAAAATAATATATAGATGTGTATTCACTATAGAACAATGTACAAAACATATGAAGTGACAAAAACAGGATTCCAAACAAAGTTATAGTATGATCCTAGTTTTGTAAATATGTTTATTCACATCTATAGAGCTAGGAGAGAATCTAGAAGGATAAACATCAAAATAGGGTTATACCATGGTAGTGATACTAGATGTATATATCTTTTTAAAAATTGTTTTTAAATGTTTACTTTTGAGAGAGAGCGAATGAGCGGTAGAGAGAGGGGGACACAGAATCCGAAGCAGGCTTCAGGCTCTGAGCTGTCAGCACAGAGCCCAATGTGGGGCTGGAACTCAAAAACTGTGAGATCATAACCTGAGCCAAAGTTGGATGCTTAACCAACTGAGCCACTCAGGTGCCCCTAGATGCACACATTTCTATTCCATTTGCATTTTCTATTTTTTCTGTAAGAATGTGTTGATTATACAGCAAATAAATGAATATACATGTTATTTTCTTAAAGGCTCTTCAATAACTCAGGGAAGACCTGATCAGTTTGAACCCAGGGCAGATGCAAGGGGGTGGAAGGTGTAAAGAGAAGGAGGCCAATTATTTCTGATAGGAAGGTTCTGGAAACCAAGTGGATATTCAGTTGACCCTTGAACAATGCAGGGATTAGGGACGCCAACCTTCTGCACAGTTTGAAAATGCACGTACAACTTTTGACTTCTCCAAAACTTAACTACTAATAAAATACTGTTGACCAGAAGCCTCAACAAGATAAACAGTTAACCCATATTGTGTATATATACTGTGTTTTTACAATAAAGTAAGTTGGAGAAGAGAAAATGTTATTAAGAAAAGCTTAAGAGGGGCTCCTGGGTGGCTCAGTCGGTGGAGCTTCTGACTCGATATCGGCTCAGGTCATGATCCCAAGGTCGTGAGATCAAGCCCCCCATCACACTCCACGCTGGGCATAGAGCCTGCTTGGGATTCTCTCTCTTCCCCTCTGCCCCCTCCCTCACCCCCACATGCTCTCTTTCTCTCTTCAAAATAAAAAAAGAAAAAAGAAAATCATAAAATACCTTTATAGTACTGTACTGTATTTATTGAAAAAAAAAAATCTTCATAGGAGCACCTAAGTGGCTCAGTCGGTTGGGCGTCTGACGTTGGCTAGGGTCATGATCTCATGCTTCGTGGGTTCAAGCCCCACGTGGGGCTCTGTGCTGATAGCTCAGAGCCTGGAGCCTGCTTGGGATTCTGTCTCCTCTCTCTGCCCCTCCGCTGCTTGTGTTCTCTCTCTCTCTC